>NC_134575.1:166130419-166435551 GCF_050947875.1 Dermacentor variabilis
CCGGTGAAAGTGGATTGCCCCAGCTATCAGAACACGACATCACGGCAATTCATCGATTGCCGGCAAAGCGTGACAAAGTGCCTGGCATCATCTGCCGTTTCGCGAGACAGAGCATGAGGGACAAATGGTGGGCTAGCAGGCGGGAGTTGACCACTGCGGATGCCAATGTTCACATGTTGGAAAACCTGACCAGGCGAAATCGAGAACTGCTGAGGGAAGTGAAAGAATGGGCAAAAACAAATCAGTACAAGTATGTCTGGCACAGCAACGGCAAGATTCTGATAAGAAAGACTGATGGCGCGTCAGCAATGCTAGTGCAGCACTCTTGCGACCTTGGCAAGCTGCAATAAGAAGGGAGAATTGATTTTTTATTTTTGTTTCCTGCCAAAAATGCAGACTGTAACAGAAAAGAATTATCTACTCCCAGAGAACTTCAAAGATTACCTTGGCCCGGTTTTCCAGACGTCATTCAAATGTCTTCATATCAATGCTCGATCTGTCAGACGCAAAGAAGCATATTTCGACACTTTCTTTCAACAACTAAATGTTCCCATTGACGCTATCATGATCAGCGAAACTTGGTCTACAAGTGATTATGATGTCTTTCGAATTCCTGGTTATGAGACATTTTTTCTGAATCGTTACGCTGGTATTGGTGGTGGCGTATCCATATCATTTAAGAAGAAGTGGCGGCCTGAAATATTAGAGCGATTCACAGTTTCTGTGAAAGAATATGAAATCTTAACTATGTGTTTGAACAACACTATTTTTGCAGTGTGCTATCGTCCACCAAAGGGTTGCGTAGCCATATTCTTGAATTTTCTTGAAAGCCTGATTTCATTTGCAACCAGTCAGCATTTAAACATTGTCCTTGGTGGTGACCTAAACATTAATATGTTATCGGTTGATGCATCCCAAATGAGTTTAGATTTATTGCTTAGAACACATGGACTTCTGAATGCAATCAAAATGCCAACGCGTGTTACGATCACGTCTTCATCGCTGATCGATTTGTTTATCACTAACCATGACCCTAGTATGATCACATCTGGAGTAATAATTTCTGACATCAGCGATCACTTGCCAATATTTATGTGTGTTAAAAACATGTCTAAAAAGAAACGTAGTTCAACATATTCTTTCCAACTTATATCTGAAAAAACACTGTCGACATTTAGAAACTCGGTAGAAAAGAACAACTGGAGGCCTGTCCTTTTAGAAAATGACGCCAATAATGCTTACGAGGCATTCTTAGGTATTCTGAAGCCGATTTACGAGGCCTGTTTCCCAATATTAACAAAAAAACAAAGGCGTCACAGTCGCAAACCATGGGTCACACCGGAGTTGGTGGCAAAGATAAACACAAAGAACATCCTATATCATAAGTTTATTAAATCGAGAGCTGAATGTGATCTGACAGCGTTTAAAAAATATCGAAACCGCTTGAATACTGAGCTCAAGAAAGCCAGAAACGCCTATTACACAAATCAATTCACGTCAACTTGTGGTCGTGTCGACATTATGTGGAAGCGGCTAAACGCAATTTTGGGGAGAAACAGCAAATCAGGTGAATTAAATATGCTAAATATCGATGGTGTAAGTATAACTGGAAAAGAATTAGCAGATACGTTTAATACGCACTTTATTTGCGCTTCTAGAAATCAAGTCCCACATAACAATCTCAGTGATGTCGTTCATATAAGCGACACTATATTTCTCAAACCGGTTGAAGAAGCAGATGTAATGACAGCCTTCCACGAACTAAACAATAGCACATCCATTGATATTGATGGCCTCCAGATAAAGCCTATACGGTATATTTTTGACCTTATTTTACCATACATCACGCATATCTTAAACCTTTGTGTCAGTACCGCTGTATTTCCTCGTAAAATGCAGATTGCACGTGTAACAGTTATCTTTAAAAAGGGTGATAAAAACCAGCTCGGGAATTACAGGCCAATATCTATCTTACCCGTGTTTTCTAAGCTACTAGAAAAAGTAATACTTAAAAACTTTTTGCAGTTTGAAGAAAAACACAAAATTATAACAGCAGCTCAGTATGGCTTCCGTAAGCACCGCTCTACTGAACTTGCACTATTAGATCAACGAGAATATATATTGAACGAACTCGAACATAATAGGATAGTCATTGGTATTTTTCTTGATTTTTCGAAGGCATTCGACTTATTAAACCATACAATACTTCTTCGTAAACTTGAGCGTTGTGGCTTCCGCGGCCATGCACTATCGCTTGTGCAGTCATACCTCATGGATCGCAAACAGGCAGTAGCAATAAATGGTCTCCTCTCAGATATGCAATCTGTAGGCTGTGGCGTTCCACAAGGTAGCATTTTGGGTCCATTTCTGTTTAATCTTTACATCAATGACATTGTACATGCAACTCCATTCGTTAAATTTATCATCTATGCTGACGACACCAGTATTTTTCTTGCCGGAGATAATGCAGCCGAACTCACAGATACTGCAAACAATGCACTGAGGCAAATAGAAAACTGGAGTAGCAGAAATGCGTTGCGAATTAACACAGCAAAGACTAAAGTCGTTGTTTTCAGAGGTAGAAACAAGAAGGTCCGTCTCACTAAGAATATATTCCTTCAGTCCGTACCCTTAGAAGTTGTGCCTTCATTTAAAACATTAGGTATATTATTTAATGAAAGAATGTCATGGGATGATCATGTTAGCTTTGTAACAAATAAATGTTCACGTATTATTGGTCTTCTTTACAAGAACCGTGAGATACTACCGCGAAATGTAATGCTAATGCTATATAATTCATTGATACAATCGCATTTCAGCTATTGCCATTTAACCTGGGGTGCAACAACAGCAGGCAATCTTCAGAAACTACACTTGTTACAGAAAAAATTTCTAAGAATTGTTGAAAATGTTCCGCATACCTACCATACGGCCGCACTTTTCTTAAAGTATAACTTACTACCAATTACTAAACTTTATGACTATCGTCTGAGCAAGTGTGTGAAAAACGAGGTGTTGAAGAACATATCTTTTCTATCAAAATTAGCTGGTTTAGAAAAACGAGATGCAATGTACAGCACAAGAAACATAGCACAATGGAACGTAAAAACATACAGAACTTTCTATGGTAATCAAACATTAGAAAATAAACTACCACGACTTCTTAACAAACTCGCACAAAACGATATTGATCTCCAAAACACAACACGCCACAAACTGTTCGAGTATTTTTTACACTACACCTAACCTTTTTTTTTTTTTTTTTTCTGTGATTTGTCTACCCAATTCTTCTTTCTTTCACCATCATTGTAAGTTTTCTTTCCAGCCAGGACAATGCTGTTGATTTTATGCTGACTACTGTAACCGGATAACAACTCTGCTATATGTATTTTTTTTTTTTTTTTTCCTTTGTTATCTGTATTTCCTGTATTTTCTTTTCTTTTTCGTGTGTGTGAAAAAAAGGGAAAAAGGGGAAAAAAAAGGGAAAGAAAAACAACCACTGTATTGCTGTCAAAGTGGGGGCCCGTAGCCTTGTCAAGCTGTCCAACGGCAGCTTTTACTACGGGTCCCCGCCATCATCTGTACCATGGTGGCAAAATAAAATTTGAATTTGAATTTGAAATTTGAACCAAACCATTATTGTAATTTCGTTACTAAATTTTTGGGGTATTCTTGAGGTACGCTTGTCGCGCCGCATGTTGTGAAGCAGTTAGGCAAAAGCTGCTGGGAAATTATGGATAGTAAGTCTGGCGTGTCCTAAATCTTACTGGGAGAAGTTGGGCACACATTCTCTGAACCCCACCATTATTGCACTTTCGTTAATAATTTTTTCGGGTATTCATGAGGTACACTCGTCGCGCCGCATGTTGTGAAGCAGTTAGCTAAAAGCTGCTTGGAAATTATGGGAAAGTAAGTCTGGCGTGTCTTGGAACTTACTGGGATAAGTTGGGGACACATTCTCTGAAACCCACCATTATTTTACTTTCCTTACATAATTTTCGGGGTATTTTTGAGGTACGCTCGTCGCGCCGCATGTTGTGAAGCACTTTGCAAAAAGCTGCTGGGAAATAATGGGAAAGTAGGTCTGCCGTGTCTTGAATCCTACTGGGAGAAGGTGGGCGCACCATTCTCTGAACCCCATCATTATTGTACTTTCGATACTTAACTTTTGAGGTATTTTTATGTTTGCTCGTAGCGCCGCATGTTGTAAAGCATTTAGCTAAAATCTGCTGGGAAAGTATGGGAAAGTTAGTCTGGCGTGTCTTGAATCTTACTGCGAGACGTTGGGCACACATTCTCTGGAACCCACCATTATTGTACTTTCGTTACTAAATTTTTCGGGCATTCTTGAGGTACGCTTGTCGCGCCGCATGTTGTGAAGCAGTTAAGCAAAAGCTGCTGGGAAATTATGGGAAAGTTAGTCTGGCGTGTCGTGAATCTTACAGGTAGAAGTTGGGGACACATTCTCTGAACCTCACCATTATTTTACTTTCCTTACATAATTTTTGGGGTATTTTTGAGGTACGCTCGTCGCGCCGCATGTTGTGAAGCAGTTTGCGAAAAGCTGCTGGGAAATAATGGGAAAGTAAGTCTCCCGTGTCTTGAATCTTACTGGGAGAAGTTGGGCGCACCATTCTCTGAACCCCATCATTATTGCACTTTCGATACTTAACTTTTGAGGTATTTTTATGTTTGCTCGTAGCGCCGCATGTTTTGAAGCAGTTAGCTAAAACCTGCTGGGAAATTATGGGAAAGTAAGTCTGCCGTGTCTTCAATCTTACTGGGAGAAGTTGGGCACACCATCCTCTGAACCCCACCATTATTGTACTTTCGCTACTTAATTTTTGGGGTATCTTTAAGGCAAGCTCGTCGCGCCGCATATTGTGAAGCAGTAAGCTAAAAGCTGCTGGGAAATTATGGGAAAGTAAGTCTGGCGTGTCTTCAATTTTACTGGGAGAAGTTGGGCACACATTCTCTGTACCCCACCATTATTGTACTTTCGTTACTTAATTTTTGGGGTATTTTTGAAGTACGCTCGTCGCGCCGCATGTTGTGAAGCAGTTTGCTAAAAGCTGCTGGGAAATAATGGGAAAGTAAGTCTGCCGTGTCTTGAATCTTACTAGGAGAAGTTGGGGACACATTCTCTGAACCAAACCATTATTGTAATTTCGCTACTAAATTTTTCGGGTATTCTTGAGGTACGCTTGTCGCGCCGCATGTTGTGAAGCAGTTAGGCAAAAGTTGCTGGGAAATTATGGGAAAGTAAATCTGGCGTGTCTTAAATCTTACTGGGAGAAGTTGGGCACACATTCTCTGAACCCCACCATTATTGCACTTTCGTTAATAATTTTTTCGGGAATTCATGTGGTACGATCGTCGCGCCGCGTGTTGTGAAGCAGTTAGCTAAAATGCTTGGAAATTATGGGAAAGTAAGTCTGGCGTGTCTTGGAACTTACAGGGATAAGTTGGGGACACATTCTCTGAAACCCACTATTACTGTGCTTGCGCTACTTCTTTTTTGGGGTATTGTTCAGGTAGGCTTGTCGCGCCGCATGTTGTAAAGCATTTAGCTAAAATCTGCTGGGAAAGTGTGGGAAAGTTAGTCTGGCGTGTCTTGAATTTAACTGGGAGAAGTTGGGCACACATTCTCTGAAACCCACCATTATTGTAATTTCGTTACATAGTTTTTGGGGTATTGTTGAGGTACGCTTGTCGCGCTGCATGTTGTAAAGCAGTGAGCTAAAAGCTGCTCGGAAAACATGGGAAAGTAAGTCTGGCATGCCGTGAACCTTACTGGGAGAAGTTGGGGACACATTCTCTGAACCCCACCATTATTTTACTTTTCTTACTTATTTTTGGGGTATTTTTGAGGTACGCTCGTCGCGCCGCATGTTGTGAAGCAGTTTGCTAAAAGCTGCTGGGAAATATTTGGAAAGTAAGTCTGCCGTGTCTTGAATCTTACTTTGAGAAGTTGGGCACACCATCCTCTGAACCCCTCCATTATTGTACGTTCACTACCTAATTTTTGGGGTATCCTTAAGGTACGCTCGTCGCGCTGCATAATGTGAAGCAGTTAGCTAAAAGCTGCTGGGAAATAATGGGAAAGTAAGTCTGCCGTGTCTTGAATCTTACTGGCGGAATTTGGGCACTCATTCTCTGAACCCCACCATTATTGTACTTTCGTTACTTAATTTTGGGGGTATTTTTGAGGTACGCTCTTCGCGCCGCATGTTGTGAAGCATTTAGCTAAAAGCTGCTTTGAAATAATGGGAAAGAAAGTCTGGCGTGTCTTGATTCTTACTGGGAGAAGTTGGGGACACATTCTCTGAACCAAACCATTATTGTAATTTCGTTACTAAATTTTTCGGGTATTCTTGAGGTACGCTTGTCGCGCCGCATGTTGTGAAGCAGTGAGGCAAAAGCTGCTGGGAAATTATGGGAAAGTAAGTCTGGCGTGTCCTAAATCTTACTGGGAGAAGTTGGGCACACATTCTCTGAACCCCACCATTATTGCACTTTCGTTAATAATTTTTTCGGTTATTCATGAGGTACACTCGTCGCGCCGCATGTTGTGAAGCAGTTAGCTAAAAGCTGCTTGGAAATTATGGGAAAGTAAGTCTGGCGTGTCTTGGAACTTACTGGGATAAGTTGGGGACACATTCTCTGAACCCCACCATTATTGTACTTTCTTTACTAAATTTTTCGGGTATTCTTGAGGTACGCTTGTCGCGCCGCATGTTGTGAAGCAGTTAGGCAAAAGCTGCTGGGAAATTATGGGAAAGTTAGTCTGGCGTGTCGTGAATGTTACTGGGAGAAGTTCGGGACACATTCTCTGGACCCCACCAAGGAAAGCAAGTCTGGCGTGTCGTGAATCTTACTGGGAGAAGTTGGGGACACATTCTCTGAACCCCACCATTATTTTACTTTCCTTACATAATTTTAGGGGGATTTTTGAGGTACGCTGGTCGCGCCGCATATTGTGATGCAGTTTGCGAAAAGCTGCTGGGAAATAATGGGAAAGTAAGTCTGCCGTGTCTTGAATCTTACTGGGAGAAGTTGGGCGCACCATTCTCTGAACCCCATCATTATTGCACTTTCGATACTTAACTTTTGAGGTATTTTTATGTTTGCTCGTAGCGCTGCATGTTTTGAAGCAGTTAGCTAAAAGCTGCAGGGAAATTATGGGAAAGTAAGTCTGGCGTGTCTTCAATCTTACTGGGAGAAGTTGGGCACACATTCTCTGTACCCCACCATTATTGAACTTTCGTTACTTAATTTTTGGGTATTTTTGAGGTACGCTCTTCGCGCCGCATGTTGTGAAGCATTTAGCTAAAAGCTGCTTTGAAATAATGGGAAAGTAAGTCTGGCGTATCTTGATTCTTACTGGGAGAAGTTGGGGACACATTCTCTGAACCAAACCATTATTGTAATTTCGTTACTAAATTTTTCGGGTATTCTTGAGGTACGCTTGTCGCGCCGCATGTTGTGAAGCAGTTAGGCAAAAGCTGCTGGGAAATTATGGGAAAGTAAGTCTGGCGTGTCTTCAATCTTACTGGGAGAAGTTGGGGACACATTCTCTGAACCCCACCATTATTGTAATTTCGTTACTTCATTTTGGAGTATTTTTGAGGTACGCTCACAGCGCGTGGCGTACCCAAGTAGTTAGCTAAGAGCTGCTGGGAAATTATGGGAAATAACTCTGCAGTGTCTCGAATCTTACTGGGAGAAGTTGGGCACACATTCTCTGAACACCACCATTATTGTACTTTCGTTACTAAATTTTTCGGGTATTCTTGGGTTACGCTTGTCGCGCCGCATGTTGCGAAGCAGTTAGGTAAAAGCTGCTGGGAAATTATGGGGAAGTTAATCTGGCGTGTCTTGAATCTTAATGGGAGAAGTTGGGGACAAATTCTCTGAACCCCACCATTATCGTAATTTCGTTACTTAGTTTATGGGGTATTCTTGAGGTACGCTTGTCGCGCCGCATGCTGCGAAGAAGTTAGGTAAAAGCTGCTGGGAAATTATGGGGAAGTTAATCTGGCGTGTCTTGAATCTTACTGGGAGAAGTTGCGGACATATTCTCTGAGCCCCGCCATTAATGTACTTTCGTTACTTAGTTTTTGGGGTATTTTTCAGGTTTCGCTTGTCGCCCCGCATGTTGTGAAGCAGTTTGCTAAAAGCTGCTGGGAAATTATGGGAAAGTAAGTCTGGCGTGTTTTCAATCGTACTGGGAGAAGTTGGGGACAAATTCTCTGAACCCCACCATTATTGTAATTTCGTTACTTAGTTTATGGGGTATTCTTGAGGTACGCTTGTCGCGCCGCATGTTGCGAAGCAGTTAGGTAAAAGCTGCTGGGAAATTATGGGGAAGTTAATCTGGCGTGTCTTGAATCTTACTTGGAGAAGTTGCGGACATATTCTCTGAGCCCCGCCATTATTGTACTTTCGTTACTTAGTTTTGGGAGTATTTTTCAGGTTTCGCTTGTCGCGCCGCATGTTGTGAAGCAGTTTGCTAAAAGCTGCTGGAAAATTATGGGAAAGTAAGTCTGGCGTGTCTTCAATCTTACTGGGAGAAGTTGGGGACACATTCTCAGAAATCCACTATTACTGTGCTTGCGCTACTTAATTCTTGAGGCATTTTTTAGGTATGCTCGTAGCGCCGCATGTTTTGAAGCAGTTAGCTAAATGCTTCTGGGAAATTATGCGAAAGTAAGTCTGGCGTTGTTCAATCTTACTGGGAGAAGTTGGGGACGCATTCTCTGTACCTCACTATTATTGTACTTTCGTTACTTAATTTTTGGGGTATTTTTGAGGTACGCTCGTCGCGCCGCATATTTTGAAGCAGTTAGCTAGAAGCTGCTGGGAAATAATGGGAAAGTAAATCTGCCGTGTCTTGAATCTTACTCGGAGAAGTTGGGCACACATTCTCTGAACCCCAGCATTATTGTACTTTCGTTACTTAATTTTTGGAGTATTTTTGAGCTACGCTCGTCGCGCCGCATGTTGTGAAGCATTTAGCTTAAAGCTGCTTTGAAATTATGGGAAAGTAAGTCTGGCGTGTCTTGAATCTTACTGGGAGAAGTTGGGGACACATTCTCTGAACCAAACCATTATTGTACTTTCGTTACTAAATTTTTGGTTTATTTTTGAGGTACGCTCGTCGCGCCGCATGTTGTGAAGCAGTTTGCTAAAAGCTGCTGGGAAATAATGGGAAAGTAAGTCTGCCGTGTCTTGAATCTTACTGGGAGAAGTTGGGCGCACCATTCTCTGAACCCCACCATTATTGTACTTTCGCTACTTAACTTTTGAGTTATGTTTATGTTTGCTCGTAGCGCCGCATGTTTTGAAGCAGTTAGCGAAAAGCTGCTGGGAAATTATGGGAAAGTAAGTCTGGCGCGTCTTCAATCTTATTGGGAGAAGTTGGGCACACATTCTCTGTACCCCACCATTATTGTACTTTCGTTAGTTAATTTTTGGGGTATTTTTAAGGTAAGCTCGTCGCGCCGCATATTGTGAAGCAGTAAGCTAAAACCTGCCGTGAAATAATGGGAAAGTAAGTCTGGCGTGTCTTAAATCTTTCTGGGAGAAGTTGGGCACACATTCTCTGAACCCCACCATTATTGCACTTTCGTTAATAATTTTTTCGGGTATTCATGAGGTAGGCTTGTCGCGCCGCATGTTGTAAAGCATTTAGCTAAAATCTGCTGGGAAAGTATGGGAAAGTTAGTCTGGCGTGTCTTGAATCTTACTGCGAGACGTTGGGCACACATTCTCTGGAACCCACCATTATTGTACTTTCGTTACTAAATTTTTCGGGTATTCTTGAGGTACGCTTGTCGCGCCGCATGTTGTGAAGCAGTTAGGCAAAAGCTGCTGGGAAATTATGGGAAAGTTAGTCTGGCGTGTCGTGAATCTTACTGGGAGAAGTTCGGGACACATTCTCTGAACCCCACCAGGGAAAGTAAGTCTGGCGTGTCGTGAATCTTACTGGGAGAAGTTGGGGACACATTCTCTGAACCCCACCATTATTTTACTTTCCTTACATAATTTTTGGGGTATTTTTGAGGTACGCTCGTCGCGCCGCATATTGTGATGCAGTTTGCGAAAAGCTGCTGGGAAATAATGGGAAAGTAAGTCTGCCGTGTCTTGAATCTTACTGGGAGAAGTTGGGCGCACCATTCTCTGAACCCCATCATTATTGCACTTTCGATACTTAACTTTTGAGGTATTTTTATGTTTGCTCGTAGCGCCGCATGTTTTGAAGCAGTTAGCTAAAAGCTGCAGGGAAATTATGGGAAAGTAAGTCTGGCTTGTCTTCAATCTTACTGGGAGAAGTTGGGCACACATTCTCTGTACCCCACCATTATTGAACTTTCGTTACTTAATTTTTGGGTATTTTTGAGGTACGCTCTTCGCGCCGCATGTTGTGAAGCATTTAGCTAAAAGCTGCTTTGAAATAATGGGAAAGTAAGTCTGGCGTATCTTGATTCTTACTGGGAGAAGTTGGGGACACATTCTCTGAACCAAACCATTATTGTAATTTCGTTACTAAATTTTTCGGGTATTCTTGAGGTACGCTTGTCGCGCCGCATGTTGTGAAGCAGTTAGGCAAAAGCTGCTGGGAAATTATGGGAAAGTAAGTCTGGCGTGTCTTCAATCTTACTGGGAGAAGTTGGGGACACATTCTCTGAACCCCACCATTATTGTAATTTCGTTACTTCATTTTGGAGTATTTTTGAGGTACGCTCACAGCGCGTGGCGTACCCAAGTAGTTAGCTAAGAGCTGCTGGGAAATTATGGGAAATAACTCTGCAGTGTCTCGAATCTTACTGGGAGAAGTTGGGCACACATTCTCTGAACACCACCATTATTGTGCTTTCGTTACTAAATTTTTCGGGTATTCTTGGGGTACGCTTGTCGCGCCGCATGTTGCGAAGCAGTTAGGTAAAAGCTGCTGGGAAATTATGGGGAAGTTAATCTGGCGTGTCTTGAATCTTAATGGGAGAAGTTGGGGACAAATTCTCTGAACCCCACCATTATTGTAATTTCGTTACTTAGTTTATGGGGTATTCTTGAGGTACGCTTGTCGCGCCGCATGCTGCGAAGAAGTTAGGTAAAAGCTGCTGGGAAATTATGGGGAAGTTAATCTGGCGTGTCTTGAATCTTACTAGGAGAAGTTGCGGACATATTCTCTGAGCCCCGCCATTAATGTACTTTCGGTACTTAGTTTTTGGGGTATTTTTCAGGTTTCGCTTGTCGCCCCGCATGTTGTGAAGCAGTTTGCTAAAAGCTGCTGGGAAATTATGGGAAAGTAAGTCTGGCGTGTTTTCAATCGTACTGGGAGAAGTTGGGGACAAATTCTCTGAACCCCACCATTATTGTAATTTCGTTACTTAGTTTATGGGGTATTCTTGAGGTACGCTTGTCGCGCCGCATGTTGCGAAGCAGTTAGGTAAAAGCTGCTGGGAAATTATGGGGAAGTTAATCTGGCGTGTCTTGAATCTTACTGGGAGAAGTTGCGGACATATTCTCTGAGCCCCGCCATTATTGTACTTTCGTTACTTAGTTTTGGGGGTATTTTTCAGGTTTCGCTTGTCGCGCCGCATGTTGTGAAGCAGTTTGCTAAAAGCTGCTGGAAAATTATGGGAAAGTAAGTCTGGCGTGTCTTCAATCTTTCTGGGAGAACTTGGGGACACATTCTCTGAGCCCCACCATTATTGTAATTTTGTTACTTAGTTTTTGGGGTATTTTTGAGGTACGCTCGTCGCGCCGCATGTTGTGAAGCAGTTAGCTAAAAGCTGCTTTGAAATTATGGGAAAGTAAGTCTGGCGTGTCTTGAATCTTACTGGGAGAAGTTGGGGACACATTCTCAGAAATCCACTATTACTGTGCTTGCGCTACTTAATTCATGAGGCATTTTTTAGGTATGCTCGTAGCGCCGCATGTTTTGAAGCAGTTAGCTAAATGCTTCTGGGAAATTATGCGAAAGTAAGTCTGGCATTGTTAAATCTTACTGGGAGAAGTTGGGGACGCATTCTCTGTACCTCACTATTATTGTACTTTCGTTACTTAATTTTTGGGGTATTTTTGAGGTACGCTCGTGGCGCCGCATATTTTGAAGCAGTTAGCTAGAAGCTGCTGGGAAATAATGGGAAAGTAAGTCTGCCGTGTCTTGAATCTTACTCGGAGAAGTTGGGCACACATTCTCTGAACCCCAGCATTATTGTACTTTCGTTACTTAATTTTTGGAGTATTTTTGAGCTACGCTCGTCGCGCCGCATGTTGTGAAGCATTTAGCTTAAAGCTGCTTTGAAATTATGGGAAAGTAAGTCTGGCGTGTCTTGAATCTTACTGGGAGAAGTTGGGGACACATTCTCTGAACCAAACCATTATTGTACTTTCGTTACTAAATTTTTGGTTTATTTTTGAGGTACGCTCGTCGCGCCGCATGTTGTGAAGCAGTTTGCTAAAAGCTGCTGGGAAATAATGGGAAAGTAAGTCTGCCGTGTCTTGAATCTTACTGGGAGAAGTTGGGCGCACCATTCTCTGAACCCCACCATTATTGTACTTTCGCTACTTAACTTTTGAGTTATTTTTATGTTTGCTCGTAGCGCCGCATGTTTTGAAGCAGTTAGCTAAAAGCTGCTGGGAAATTATGGGAAAGTAAGTCTGGCGCGTCTTCAATCTTATTGGGAGAAGTTGGGCACACATTCTCTGTACCCCACCATTATTGTACTTTCGTTAGTTAATTTTTGGGGTATTTTTAAGGTAAGCTCGTCGCGCCGCATATTGTGAAGCAGTAAGCTAAAACCTGCCGTGAAATAATGGGAAAGTAAGTCTGGCGTGTCTTAAATCTTTCTGGCAGAAGTTGGGCACACATTCTCTGAACCCCACCATTATTGCACTTTCGTTAATAATTTTTTCGGGTATTCATGAGGTAGGCTTGTCGCGCCGCATGTTGTAAAGCATTTAACTAAAATCTGCCGGGAAAGTATGGGAAAGTTAGTCTGGCGTGTCTTGAATCTTACTGGGAGAAGTTGGGCACACATTCTCTGGAACCCACCATTATTGTAGTTTCGTTACTTCATTTTTCGGGTATTGTTGAGGTACGCTTGTCGCGCTGCATGTTGTAAAGCAGTTAGCTAAAAGCTGCTTGAAAAATATGGGAAATTAGGTCTGCCTTGTCGTGAATCTTTCTGGGAGAAGTTTGGGACACATTCTCTGAGCCCCACCATTATTGTAATTTTGTTACTTAGTTTTTGGGGTATTTTTGAGGTACGCTCATCGCGCCGCATATTTCGAAGCAGTTAGCTAAAAGCTGCTGGGAAATAATGGGAAAGTAAGTCTGCCGTGTCTTGAATCTTACTGGGAGAAGTTGGGGACACATTCTCAGAAATCCACTATTACTGTGCTTGCGCTACTTAATTCTTGAGGTATTATTTAGGTATGCTCATCGCGCCGCATGTTTTGAAGCAGTTAGCTAAATGCTGCTGGGAAATTATGGGAAAGTAAGTCTGGCGTGTGTTCAATCTTACTGGGAGAAGTTGAGGACGCATTCTCTGTACCCCACTATTATTGTACTTTCGTTACTTAATTTTCGGGGTATTTTTGAGGTATGGTCGTCGCGCCGCATATTTTGAAGCAGTTAGCTAAAAGCTGCTGGGAAATAATGGGAAAGTAAGTCTGCCGTGTCTTCAATCTTACTGGGAGAAGTTGGGCACACCATCCTCGGAAACCCACCATTATTGTACTTTCGCTACTTAATTTTTGGGGTATTTTTAGGGCAAGCTCGTCGCGCCGCATATTGTGACGCAGTTAGCTAAAAGCTGCTGGGAAATTATGGGAAAGTAAGTCTGGCGTATCTTCAATCTTATTGGGAGAAGTTGGGCACACATTCTCTGTACCCCACCATTATTGTACTTTCGCTACTTAATTTTTGGGGTATTTTTAAGGTACGCTCGTCGCGCCGCATATTGTGAAGCAGTTAGCTAAAACCTGCCGTGAAATAATGGGAAAGTAAGTCTGGCGTGTCTTAAATCTTTCTGGCAGAAGTTGGGCACACATTCTCTGAACCCCACCATTATTGCACTTTCGTTAATAATTTTTTCGGGTATTCATGAGGTAGGCTTGTCGCGCCGCATGTTGTAAAGCATTTAACTAAAATCTGCCGGGAAAGTATGGGAAAGTTAGTCTGGCGTGTCTTGAATCTTACTGGGAGAAGTTGGGCACACATTCTCTGGAACCCACCATTATTGTAGTTTCGTTACTTCATTTTTCGGGTATTGTTGAGGTACGCTTGTCGCGCTGCATGTTGTAAAGCAGTTAGCTAAAAGCTGCTCGAGAAATATGGGAAATTAAGTCTGCCGTGTCGTGAACCTTTCTGGGAGAAGTTTGGGACACATTTTCTGAACCCCACCATTATTTTATTTTCCTTACTTAATTTTTGGGGTATATTTGAGGTACGCTCGTCGCGCCGCATGTTGTGAAGCAGTTTGCTAAAAGCTGCTGGGAAATTATGGGGAAATAAGTCTGCCGTGTCTTGTATCTTACTTTGAGAAGTTGAACACACCATCCTCTGAACCCCACCATTATTGTACTTTCACTACCTAATTTTTGGGGTTTTTTTATGGTACGCTCGTCGCGCCGCATGTTGTGAAGCATTTAGCTAAAAGCTGCTGGAAATAATGGGAATGTAAGTCTGCCGTGTCTTGAATCTTACTGGGGGAATTTGGGCACACATTCTCTGAACCCCACCATTATTGTACTTTCGTTACTTAATTTTTGGGGTATTTTTGAGGTACGCTCTTCGTGCCGCATGTTGTGAAGCATTTAGCTAAAAGTTGCTTTGAAATTATGGGAAAGTAAGTCTGGCGTGTCTTGAATCTTACTGGGAGAAGTTGGGGACACATTCTCTGAACCAAACCATTATTGTAATTTCGTTACTAAATTTTTCGGGTATTCTTGAGGTACGCTTGTCGCGCAGCATGTTGTGAAGCAGTTAGGCAAAAGCCGCTGGGAAATTATGGGAAAGTAAGTCTGGCGTGTCTTAAATCTTACTGGGAGAAGTTGGCCACGCATTCTCTGAACCCCACCATTATTGTACTTTCGTTACTTCATTTTTCGGGTATTGTTGAGGTACGCTTGTCGCGCTGCATGTTGTAAAGCAGTTAGCTAAAAGCTGCTTGGAAATTATGGGAAAGTAAGTGTGGCGTGTCTTGGAACTTACTGGGATAAGTTGGGGACACATTCTCTGAAACCCACTATTAGTGTGCTTGCGCTAATTCTTTTTTGGGGTATTGTTCAGGTAGGCTTGTCGCGCCGCATGTTGTAAAGCATTTAGCTAAAATCTGCTGGGAAAGTATGGGAAAATTATACTGGCGTGTCTTGAATCTTACTGCGAGACGTTGGGCACACATACTCTGGAACCCACCATTATTGTAGTTTCGTTACTTCATTTTTCGGGAATTGTTGAGGTACGCTTGTCGCGCTGCATGTTGTAAAGCAGTTAGCTAAAAGCTGCTGGGAAATAATGGGAAAGTAAGTCTGCCGTGTCTTGAATCTTACTGGGGGAATTTGGGCACACATTCTCTGAACCCCACGATTCTTGTACTTTCGTTACTTAATTTTTGGGTTATTTTTGAGGCACGCTCTTCGCGCCGCATGTTGTGAAGCATTTAGCTAAAAGCTGCTGGGAAATAATGGGAATGCAAGTCTGCCGTGTCTTGAATCTTACTGGGGGAATTTGGGCACACATTCTCTGAACCCCACCATTATTGCACTTTCGTTACTTAATTTTTGGGGTATTTTTGAGGTACGCTCTTCGTGCCGCATGTTATGAAGCATTTAGCTAAAAGTTGCTTTGAAATTATGGGAAATTAAGTCTGGCGTGTCTTGAATCTTACTGGGAGAAGTTGGGGACACATTCTCTGAACCAAACCATTATTGTAATTTCGTTACTAAATTTTTCGGGTATTCTTGAGGTACGCTTGTCGCGCAGCATGTTGTGAAGCAGTTAGGCAAAAACTGCTGGGAAATTATGGGAAAGTAAGTCTGGCGTGTCTTAAATCTTACTGGGAGAAGTTGGGCACACATTCTCTGTACCCCACCATTATTGTACTTTCGTTAGTTAATTTTTGGGGTATTTTTAAGGTAAGCTCGTCGCGCCGCATATTGTGAAGCAGTTAGCTAAAAGCTGCCGTGAAATAATGGGAAAGTAAGTCTGGCGTGTCTTAAATCTTTCTGGGAGAAGTTGGGCACACATTCTCTGAACCCCACCATAATTGCACTTTCGTTAATAATTTTTTCGGGTATTCATGAGGTAGGCTTGTCGCGCCGCATGTTGTAAAGCATTTAACTAAAATCTGCCGGGAAAGTATGGGAAAGTTAGTCTGGCGTGTCTTGAATCTTACTGGGAGAAGTTGGGCACACATTCTCTGGAACCCACCATTATTGTAGTTTCGTTACTTCATTTTTCGGGTATTGTTGAGGTACGCTTGTCGCGCTGCATGTTGTAAAGCAGTTAGCTAAAAGCTGCTCGAGAAATATGGGAAATTAAGTCTGCCGTGTCGTGAACCTTTCTGGGAGAAGTTTGGGACACATTCTCTGAACCCCACCATTATTTTATTTTCCTTACTTAATTTTTGGGGTATATTTGAGGTACGCTCGTCGCGCCGCATGTTGTGAAGCAGTTTGCTAAAAGCTGCTGGGAAATTATGGGAAAATAAGTCTGCCGTGTCTTGTATCTTACTTTGAGAAGTTGAACACACCATCCTCTGAACCCCACCATTATTGTACTTTCACTACCTAATTTTTGGGTTTTTTTAAGGTACGCTCGTCGCGCCGCATGTTGTGAAGCATTTAGCTAAAAGCTGCTGGAAATAATGGGAATGTAAGTCTGCCGTGTCTTGAATCTTACTGGGGGAATTTGGGCACACATTCTCTGAACCCCACCATTATTGTACTTTCGTTACTTAATTTTTGGGGTATTTTTGAGGTACGCTCTTCGTGCCGCATGTTGTGAAGCATTTAGCTAAAATTTGCTTTGAAATTATGGGAAAGTAAGTCTGGCGTGTCTTGAATCTTACTGGGAGAAGTTGGGGACACATTCTCTGAACCAAACCATTATTGTAATTTCGTTACTAAATTTTTCGGGTATTCTTGAGGTACGCTTGTCGCGCAGAATGTTGTGAAGCACTTAGGCAAAAGCCGCTGGGAAATTATGGAAAAGTAAGTCTGGCGTGTCTTAAATCTTACTGGGAGAAGTTGGCCACGCATTCTCTGAACCCCACCATTATTGTACTTTCGTTAATAGTTTTTTCGGGTATTCATGAGGTACGCTCGTCGCGCCGCATGTTGTGAAGCAGTTAGCTAAAAGCTGCTTGGAAATTATGGGAAAGTAAGTGTGGCGTGTCTTGGAACTTACTGGGATAAGTTGGGGACACATTCTCTGAAACCCACTATTAGTGTGCTTGCGCTAATTCTTTTTTGGGGTATTGTTCAGGTAGGCTTGTCGCGCCGCATGTTGTAAAGCATTTAGCTAAAATCTGCTGGGAAAGTATGGGAAAATTATACTGGCGTGTCTTGAATCTTACTGCGAGACGTTGGGCACACATACTCTGGAACCCACCATTATTGTAGTTTCGTTACTTCATTTTTCGGGAATTGTTGAGGTACGCTTGTCGCGCTGCATGTTGTAAAGCAGTTAGCTAAAAGCTGCTGGGAAATAATGGGAAAGTAAGTCTGCCGTGTCTTGAATCTTACTGGGGGAATTTGGGCACACATTCTCTGAACCCCACGATTATTGTACTTTCGTTACATAATTTTTGGGTTATTTTTGAGGCACGCTCTTCGCGCCGCATGTTGTGAAGCATTTAGCTAAAAGCTGCTGGGAAATAATGGGAATGCAAGTCTGCCGTGTCTTGAATCTTACTGGGGGAATTTGGGCACACATTCTCTGAACCCCACCATTATTGCACTTTCGTTACTTAATTTTTGGGGTATTTTTGAGGTACGCTCTTCGTGCCGCATGTTATGAAGCATTTAGGTAAAAGTTGCTTTGAAATTATGGGAAATTAAGTCTGGCGTGTCTTGAATCTTACTGGGAGAAGTTGGGGACACATTCTCTGAACCAAACCATTATTGTAATTTCGTTACTAAATTTTTCGGGTATTCTTGAGGTACGCTTGTCGCGCAGCATGTTGTGAAGCAGTTAGGCGAAAACTGCTGGGAAATTATGGGAAAGTAAGTCTGGCGTGTCTTAAATCTTACTGGGAGAAGTTGGCCACGCATTCTCTGAACCCCACCATTATTGTACTTTCGTTAATAGTTTTTTCGGGTATTCATGAGGTACGCTCGTCGCGCCGCATGTTGTGAAGCAGTTAGCTAAAAGCTGCTTGGAAATTATGGGAAAGTAAGTGTGGCGTGTCTTGGAACTTACTGGGATAAGTTGGGGACACATTCTCTGAAACCCACTATTAGTGTGCTTGCGCTAATTCTTTTTTGGGGTATTGTTCAGGTAGGCTTGTCGCGCCGCATGTTGTAAAGCATTTAGCTAAAATCTGCTGGGAAAGTATGGGAAAATTAGTCTGGCGTGTCTTGAATCTTACTGCGAGACGTTGGGCACACATACTCTGGAACCCACCATTATTGTAGTTTCGTTACTTCATTTTTCAGGAATTGTTGAGGTACGCTTGTCGCGCTGCTGGTTGTAAAGCAGTTAGCTAAAAGCTGCTCGAAAAATATGGGAAATTAAGTCTGCCGTGTCGTGAATCTTTCTGGGAGAAGTTGGGGACACATTCTCTGAGCCCCACCATTATTGTAATTTCGTTACTTAGTTTTTGGGGTATTTTTCAGGTACGCTCGTCGCGCCGCATGTTTTGAAACAATTAGCTAAAAGCTGCTGGGAAATAATGGGAAAGTAAGTCTGCCGTGTCTTGAAACTTACTGGGAGAAGTTGGGGACACATTCTCTGAACCCCACCATTATTTTACTTTCCTTAGTTAAGTTTTGGGGTATTTTTGAGGTACACTCGTCGCGCCGCATGTTGTGAAGCAGTTTGCTAAAGCCTGCTGGGAAATTATGGAAAAGTTAGTCTGGCGTGTCTTCAATCTTACTGGGAGAAGTTGGGGACACATTCTCTGAACCCCACCATTATTGTAATTTCGTTACTTCATTATTGGAGTATTTTTGAGGTACGCTCACAGCGCGTGGCGTACCGAAGTAGTTAGCTAAAAGCTGCTGGGAAATTATGGGAAAGTAACTCTGCCGTGTCTCGAATCTTTTTGGGAGAAGTTGGGCACACATTCTCTGAACACCACCATTATTGTACTTTCGTTACTAAATTTTTCGGGTATTCTTGGGGTACGCTTGTCGCGCCGCATGTTGCGAAGCAGCTAGGTAAAAGCTGCTGGGAAATTATGGGGAAGTTAATCTGGCGTGTCTTGAATCTTACTGGGAGAATTTGCGGACATATTCTCTGAGCCCCGCCATTATTGTATTTTCGTTGCTTAGTTTTTGGGGTATTTTTCAGGTTTCGCTTGTCGCGCCGCATGTTGTGAAGCAGTTTGCTAAAAGCTGCTGGGAAAGTATGGGAAAGTAAGTCTGGCGTGTCTTCAATCTTACTGGGAGAAGTTGGGGACAAATTCTCTGAACCCCACCATTATTTTACTTTCCTTACTTAATTTTTGGGGTGTATTTGAGGTACTCTCGTCGCGCCGCATGTTGTGAAGCAGTTTGCTAAAAGCTGCTGGGAAATTATGGGAAAGTAAGTCTGCCGTGTCTTGTATCTTACTTTGAGAAGTTGAACACACCATCCTCTGAACCCCACCATTATTGTACTTTCACTCCCTAATTTTTGGGGTATTTTTAAGGTACGCTCGTCGTGCCGCATATTGTGAAGCAGTTAGCTAAAAGCTGCTGGCAAATAATGGGAAAGTAAGTCTGCCGTGTCTTTAATCTTACTGGGAGAAGGTGGGGACACATTCTCAGAAATCCACTATTACTGTGCTTGCGCTACTTAATTTTTGAGGTATTTTTCAGGTATGCTCGTAGCGCCGCATGTTTTGAAGCAGTTAGCTAAATGCTGCTGGGAAATTATGGGAAAGTAAGTCTGGCGTGTCTTCAATCTTACTGGGAGAAGTTGGGGAGACACATTCTCTGTACCCCACTATTATTGCACTTTCGTTACTTAATTTTTGGGGTATTTTTGAGGTGCGCCTGTCGCGCCGCATTATGTGAAGCAGTTAGCTAAACGATGCTGGGAAATTATGGGAAAGTAAGTCTGCGTGTCTTTAATCTTAGTGGGAGAAGTGGGGCACACCATTTTCTGAACCCCACCATTATTGTACTTTCGTTACTTAATTTTCGGGGTATTTTTGAGGTACGCTCTTCGCGCCGCATGTTGTGAAGCATTTAGCTAAAAGCTGCTTTGAAATTATGGGAAAGTAAGTCTGGCGTGTCTTGAATCTTACTGGGAGAAGTTGGGGACACATTCTCTGAACCAAGCCATTATTGTCATTTCGTTACTAAATTTTTCGGGTATTCTTGAGGTACGCTTGTCGCGCCGCATGTTGTGTAGCAGTTAGGCAAAAGCTGCTGGGAAATAACGGGAAAGTAAGTCTGGCGTGTCTTAAATCTTACTGGGAGAAGTTGGGCACACATTCTCTGAACCCCACCATTATTGCACTTTCGTTAATAATTTTTTCGGGTATTCATGAGGTACTCTCGTCGCGCCGCATGTTGTGAAGCAGTTTGCTAAAAGCTGCTGGGAAATTTTGGGAAAGTAAGTCTGGTGTGTCTTGAATCTTACTTTGAGAAGTTGAACACACCATCCTCTGAACCCCACCATTATTGTACTTTCACTACCTAATTTTTGGGGTGTTTTTAAGGTACGCTCGTCGCGCCGCATATTGTGAAGCAGTTAGCTAAAAGCTGCTGGGAAATAATGGGAAAGTAAGTCTGCCGTGTCTTGAATCTTACTGGGGGAATTCGGGCACACATTCTCTGAACCCCACCATTATTGTACTTTCGTTACTTAATTTTTGGGGTATTTTTGAGGTACGCTCTTCGCGCCGCATGTTGTGAAGCATTTAGCTAAAAGTTGCTTTGAAATTATGGGAAAGTAAGTCTGGCGTGTCTTGAATCTTCCTGGGAGAAGTTGGGAACACATTCTCTGAACCAAACAATTATTGTAATTTCGTTACTAAATTTTTCGGGTATTCTTGAGGTACGCTTGTCGCGGAGCATGTTTTGAAGCAGTTAGCTAAAAGCTGCTTGGAAATTATGGGAAGGTAAGTCTGGCGTGTCTTGGAACTTACTGGCATAAGTTGGGGACACATTCTCTGAAACCCACTATTAGTGTGCTTGCGCTACTTCTTTTTTGGGGTATTGTTCAGTTAGGCTTGTCGCGCCGCATATTGTAAAGCATTTAGCTAAAATCTGCTGGGAAAGTATGGGAAAGTTAGTCTGGCGTGTCTTGAATCTTACTGCGAGACGTTTGGCACACATTCTCTGGAACCCACCATTATTGTAGTTTCGTTACTTCATTTTTCGGGCATTGTTGAAGTACGCTTGTTGCGCTGCATGTTGTAAAGCAGTTAGCTAAAAGCTGCTCGGAAAATGTGGGAAAGAAAGTGTGCCGTTTCGCGAATCTTTCTGGGAGAAGTTGGGGACACATTCTCTGAGCACCACGATTATAATAATTTCGTTACTTAGTTTTTGGGGTATTTTTGAGGTACGCTCATCGCGCCGGATGTTTTGAAGCAGTTAGCTAGAAGCTGCTGGGAAAGTGTGGGAAAGTTAGTCTGGCGTGTCTTGAATCTTACTGGTAGAAGTTGGGGACACATTCTCAGAAATCCACTATTACTGTGCTTGCGCTACTTAATTTTTGAGGTATTTTTCAGGAATGCTCATAGCGCCGCATGTTTTGAAGCAGTTAGCTAAATGCTGCTGGGAAATTATGGGAAAGTAAGTCTGGCGTGTCTTGAATCTTACTGGGAGAAGTTGGGGACACCATTCTCTGAACCCCACCATTATTGTACATTCGCTACTTAATTTTTGGGGTATTTTTGAGGTACGCTCGTCGCGCCGCATATTTTGAAGCAATTAGCTAAAAGCTGCTGCGAAATAATGGGAAAGTAAGTCTGCCGTGTCTTGAATCTTACTGGGAGAAGTGGGGCACACATTCTCTGAACCCCACCATTATTGTACTTTCGTTACTTAATTTTTTGGGTATTTTTGAGCTACGCTCGTCGCGCCGCATGTTGTGAAGCATTTAGCTAAAAGCTGCTTTGAAATTATGGGAAAGTAAGTCTGGCGTGTCTTGAATCTTACTGGGAGAAGTTGGGGACACATTCTCTGAACCAAACCATTATTGCAATTTCGTTACTTCATTTTTGGGGTATTTTTGAGGTACTCTCGCAGCGCGTGGCGTTCCGAAGCAGTTAGCTAAAAGCTGCTGGGAAATTATCGGAAAGTAACTCTGTCGTGTCTTGAATCTTACTTGGAGAAGTTGGGCACACATTCTCTGAACACCACCATTATTGAACTTTCGTTACTAAATTTTTCGGGTATTTTTGAGGTGCGCCTGTCGCGCCGCATGATATGAAGCCGTTAGCTAAACGATGCTGGGAAATTATGGGAAAGTAAGTCTGCGTGTCTTTAATCTTACTGGGAGAAGTTGGGCACACCATTCTCTGAACCCCACCATTATTGTACTTTCGTTACTTAATTTTCGGGGTATTTTTGAGGTACGCTCTTCGCGCCGCATGTTGTGAAGCATTTAGCTAAAAGCTGCTTTGAAATTATGGGAAAGTAAGTCTGGCGTGTTTTGAATCTTACTGGGAGAAGTTGGGGACACATTCTCTGAACCAAACCATTATTGCAATTTCGTTACTTCATTTTTGGGGTATTTTTGAGGTACTCTCGCAGCGCGTGGCGTTCCGAAGCAGTTAGCTAAAAGCTGCTGGGAAATTATGGGAAAGTAACTCTGTCGTTTCTTGAATCTTATTTGGAGAAGTTGGGCACACATTCTCTGAACACCACCATTATTGAACTTTCGTTACTAAATTTTTCGGGTATCCTTGAGGTACGCTTGTCGCGCCGCGTGTTGTGAAGCAGTTAGGCAAAAGCTGCTGGGAAATTAAGGGAAAGTAAGTCTGGCGTGTCGTGAATCTTACTGGGAGAAGTTGCGGACATATTCTCTGAGCCCCGCCATTATTGTACTTTCGTTACTTAGTTTTTGGGGTATTTTTCAGGTTTCGCTTGTCGCGCCGCATGTGGTGAAGCAGTTTGCTAAATGCTGCTGGGAAATTATGGGAAAGTAAGTCTGGCGTGTCTTCAGTCTTACTGGGAGAAGTTGGGGACACATTCTCTGTACCCCACTATTATTGTACTTTCGATACTTAATTTTTGGGGTATTTTTGAGGTGCGCCTGTCGCGCCGCATGATATGAAGCCGTTAGCTAAACGATGCTGGGAAATTATGGGAAAGTAAGTCTGCGTGTCTTTAATCTTACTGGGAGAAGTTGGGCACACCATTCTCTGAACCCCACCATTATTGTACTTTCGTTACTTAATTTTCGGGGTATTTTTGAGGTACGCTCTTCGCGCCGCATGTTGTGAAGCATTTAGCTAAAAGCTGCTTTGAAATTATGGGAAAGTAAGTCTGGCGTGTCTTGAATCTTACTGGGAGAAGTTGGGGACACATTCTCTGAACCAAGCCATTATTGTCATTTCGTTACTAAATTTTTCGGGTATTCTTGAGGTACGCTTGTCGCGCCGCATGTTGTGTAGCAGTTAGGCAAAAGCTGCTGGGAAATAACGGGAAAGTAAGTCTGGCGTGTCTTAAATCTTACTGGGAGAAGTTGGGCACACATTCTCTGAACCCCACCACTATTGCACTTTCGTTAATAATTTTTTCGGGTATTCATGAGGTAGGCTTGTCGCGCCGCATGTTGTAAAGCATTTAACTAAAATCTGCCGGGAAAGTATGGGAAAGTTAGTCTGGCGTGTCTTGAATCTTACTGGGAGAAGTTGGGCACACATTCTCTGGAACCCACCATTATTGTACTTTCGTTACTAAACTTTTCGGGTATTCTTGGGGTACGCTTGTCGCGCCGCATGTTGCGAAGCAGTTAGGTAAAAGCTGCTGGGAAATTATGGGGAAGTTAATCTGGCGTGTCTTGAATCTTACTGGGAGAAGTTGCGGGCATATTCTCTGAGCCCCGCCATTATTGTACTTTCGTTACTTAGTTTTGGGGTATTTTTCAGGTTTCGCTTGTCGCGCCGCATGTTGTGAAGCAGTTAGCTAAAAGCTGCTGGGAAATAATGGGAAAGTAAGTCTGCCGTGTCTTGAATCTTACTGGGAGAAGTTGGGGACACATTCTCTGAATCCCACCATTATTTTACTTTCCTTACTTAAGTTTTGGGGTATTTTTGGGGTACACTCGTCGCGCCGCATGTTGTGAAGCAGTTTGCTAAAAGCTGCTGGTAAACCATGGGAAAGTAAGTCTGGCGTGTCTTCAATCTTACTGGGAGAAGTTGGGCACACATTCTCTGAACACCACCATTATTGTACTTTCGTTACTAAACTTTTCGGGTATTCTTGGGGTACGCTTGTCGCGCCGCATGTTGCGAAGCAGTTAGGTAAAAGCTGCTGGGAAATTATGGGGAAGTTAATCTGGCGTGTCTTGAATCTTACTGGGAGAAGTTGCGGACATATTCTCTGAGCCCCGCCATTATTGTACCATCGTTACTTTGTTTTTGGGGTATTTTTCAGGTTTCGCTTGTCGCGCCGCAGGTTGTGAAGCAGTTTCCTAAAAGCTACTGGGAAATTATGGGAAAGTAAGTCTGGTGTGTCTTGAATCTTACTTTGAAAAGTTGAACACACCATCCTCTGAACCCCAAAATTATTGTACTTTCACTACCTAATTTTTGGGGTATTTTTAAGGTACGCTCGTCGCGCCGCATATTGTGAAGCAGTTAGCTAAAAGCTGCTGGGCAATAATGGGAAAGTAAGTCTGCCGTGTCTTGAATCTTACTGGGGGAATTTGGGCACACATTCTCTGAACCCCACCATTATTGTACTTTCGTTACTTAATTTTTGGGGCATTTTTGAGGTACGCTCTTCGCGCCGCATGTTGTGAAGCATTTAGCTAAAAGCTGCTGGGAAATAATGGGAAAGTAAGTCTGTCGTGTCTTGAATCTTACTGGGGGAATTTGGGGACACATTCTCTGAACCCCACCATTATTGTACTTTCGTTACTTAATTTTTGGGGTATTTTTGAGGTACGCTCTTCGCGCCGCATATTGTGAAGCATTTAGCTAAAAGTTGCTTTGAAATTATGGGAAACTAAGTGTGGCGTGTCTTGAATCTTACTGGGAGAAGTTGGGAACACATTCTCTGAACCCCACCATTATTGTACTTTCGTTACTTAAATTTTTGGGTATTTTTGAGCTACGCTCGTCGCGCCGCATGTTGTGAAGCATTTAGCTAAAAGCTGCTTTGAAATTATGGGAAAGTAAGTCTGGCGTGTCTTGAATCTTACTGGGAGAAGTTGGGGACACATTCTCTGAACCAAACCATTATTGCAATTTCGTTACTTCATTTTTGCGGTATTTTTGAGGTACTCTCGCAGCGCGTGGCGTTCCGAAGCAGTTAGCTAAAAGCTGCTGGGAAATTATGGGAAAGTAACTCTGTCGTGTCTTGAATCTTACTTGGAGAAGTTGGGCACACATTCTCTGTACCCCACTATTATTGTACTTTCGTTACTTAATTTTTGGGGTATTTTTGAGGTGCGCCTGTCGCGCCGCAGGTTGTGAAGCAGTTAGCTAAAAGATGCTGGGAAATTATGGGAAAGTAATTCTGCCGTGTCTTGAATCTTACTGGGGGAAGTTGGGCACACCATCCTCTGAACCCCACCAATATTGTACTTTCGCTACTTAATTTTTGGGGTACTTTTAAGGTAAGCTCGTCGCGCCGCATATTGTGAACCATTTAGCTAAAAGCTGCTGTGAAATAATGGGAAAGTAAGTCTGCCGTGTCTTGAATCTTACTGGGGGAAGTTGGACACACATTCTCTGAGCCCCACCATTATTTTAAATTCGTTACTTAGTTTTTGGGGTATTTTTGAGGTACGCTCGTCGCGCCGCATGTTTTGAAGCAGTTAGCTAAAAGCTGCTGGGAAATTATGGAAAGTAAGTCTGGCGTGTCTTCAATCTTACTGGGAGAAGTTGGGGGCACATTCTCTGAACCCCACCATTATTGTAATTTCGTTACTTCATTTTTGGAGTATTTTTGAGGTACGCTCACAGTGCGTGGCGTACCGAAGTAGTTAGCTAAAAGCTGCTGGGAAATTATGGGAGAGTCACTCTGCCGTGTCTTGAATCTTACAGGGAGAAGTTGGGCACACATTCTCTGAACACCACCATTATTGTACTTTCGTTACTAAATTTTTCGGGTATTCTTGGGGTACGCTTGTCGCGCCGCATGTTGTGAAACAGTTAGGCAAAATCTGCCGGGAAATTATGGGAAAGTAAGTCTGGCGTTTCTTGAATCTTACTGGGAGAAGTGGGGCACATATCCTCGTAACCCCACCATTATTGTACTTTCGTTTCCTAATTTTTCGGGTATTTGTGAGGTATGCTCGTCGCGCCGCATATTGTGAAGCAGTTGGCTAAAAGCTGCTGGGAAATTATGGGAAAGTAAGTCTGGCGTGTGTTGAATCTTACCGGGATTGGTGGTGACACATTTTCTGCACCCCACCGTTATTGTACTCTCGTTACTTAATTTGCGGTGTATTTTTGAGGTATGCTCACAGCAAGCGGCGTAGGGAAGCAGTTCGCCAAAAGCAGCTTGGGCGTCGTGGGAAAGTGCGGCGTTTAGTGAATCTTACTGGGACAAGTTCCTGACAAATTCTTAGAACCGTAACATTATTGTACTTGCGCTACTTAATTTTTGAGGTATTTTTCAGGTATGCTCGTACCGCCGCATATTTTGAAGCAGTTAGCTAAATGCTGCTGGGAAATTATGGGAAAGTAAGTCTGGCGTGTCTTCAATCTTACTTGGAGAAGTTGGGGACACATTCTCTGTAAACCACTATTATTGTACTTTCGTTACTTAATTTTTGGGGTATTTTTGAGGTGCGCCTGTCGCGCCGCATATTTTGAAGCAGTTAGCTAAAAGCTGCTGGGAAATAATGGGAAAGTAAGTCTGCCTTGTCTTGAATCTTACTGGGAGAAGTTAGGCACACATTCTCTGAACCCCACCATTATTGTACTTTCGTTACTTAATTTTTGGGGTATTTTTGAGCTACGCTCGTCGCGCCGCATGTTGTGAAGCAGTTAGGCAAAAGCTGCTGGGAAATTAAGGGAAAGTAAGTCTGGCGTGTCGTGAATCTTACTGGGAGAAGTTGGGGACACATTCTCTGAACCCCACCATTATATTACTTTCCTTACTTAATTTTTGGGGTATTTTCGAGGTACGCTCGTCGCGCCGCATGTTGTGAAGCAGTTTGCTAAAAGCTGCTGGTAAATAATGGGAAAGTAAGTCTGCCGTGTCTTGAATCTTACTGGGAGAAGTTGGGCGCACCATTCTCTGAACCCCATCAGTATTGTACTTTCGCTACTTAACTTTTGAGGTATTTATATGTTTGCTCGTAGCGCCGCATGTTTTGAAGCAGTTAGCTAAAAGCTGCTGGGAAATATGGGAAAGTAACTCTGTCGTGTCTTGAATCTTACTTGGACAAGTTGGGCACACATTCTCTGAACCCCACCATTATTGTACTTTCGTTACTAAATTTTTCGGGTATTCTTGAGGTACGCTTGTCGCGCCGCATGTTATGAAGCAGTTAGGCAAAAGCTGCTGGGAAATAATGGGAAAGTAAGTCTGGCGTGTCTTAAATCTTACTGGGAGAAGTCGGGCACACATTCTCTGAACCCCACCATTATTGCACTTTGGTTAATAATTTTTTCGGGTATTCATTAGGTAGGCTTGTCGCACCGCATGTTGTAAAGCATTTAACTAAAATCTGCCGGGAAAGCATGGGAAAGTAAGTCTGCCGTGTCGTCAATCTTTCTGGGAGAAGTTGGGGACACATTTTCTGAGCCCCACCATTATTGTAATTTCGTTACTTAGTTTTTGGGGTATTTTTGAGGTACACTCGTCGCGTCGCATGTTGTGAAGCTGTTTGCTAAAAGCTGCTGGGAAATTATGGGAAAGTAAGTCTGACGTGTCTTCAATCTTACTGGGAGAAGTTGGGGACACATTCTCTGAACCCCACCATTATTGTAATTTCGTTCCTTCATTTTTGGAGTATTTTTGAATTACGCTCACAGAGCGTGGCGTACCGAAGTAGTTAGCTAAAAGCTGCTGGGAAATTATGGGAAAGTAACTCTGCCGTGTCTTGAATCTTACTGGGAGAAGTTGGGCACACATTCTCTGAACACCACCGTTATTGTACTTTCGTTACTAAATTTTTCGGGTATTCTTGGGGTACGCTTGTCGCGCCGCATGTTGCGAAGCAGTTAGGTAAAAGCTGCTGGGAAATTATGGGTCAGTTAACCTGGCGCGTCTTGAATCTTACTGGGAGAAGTTGCGGAGATATTCTCTGAGCCCCGCCATTATTCTACTTTCGTTACTTAGTTTTTGGGGTATTTTTCAGGTACGCTTGTCACGCCCATGTTGTGAAGCAGTTTGCTAAAAGCTGCTGGGAAATTATGGGAAAGTAAGTCTGGCGTGTCTTCAATCTTACTGGGAGAAGTTGGGGACACATTCTCTGAACCCCACCATTATTGTAATTTCGTTACTTCATTTTTGGAGTATTTTTGAGGTACGCTCACAGCGCGTGGCGTACCGAAGTAGTTAGCTAAAAGCTGCTGGGAAATTATGGGAAAGTAACTCTGCCGTGTCTTGAATCGTACTGGGAGAAGTTGGGCACACATTCTCTGAACACCACCATTATTGTACTTTCGTTACTAAATTTTTCGGGTATTCTTGGGGTACGCTTGTCGCGCCGCATGTTGTCAAGCAGTTAGGCAAAATCTGCTGGGAAATTATGGGAAAGTAAGTCTGGCGTTTCTTGAATCTTACTGGGAGAAGTTGGGGACACATCCTCGTAACCCCACCATTATTGTACTTTTGTTTCCTAATTTTTCGGGTATTTGTGAGGTATGCTCGTCGCGCCGCATATTGTGAAGCAGTTGGCTAAAAGCTGCTGGGAAATTATGGGAAAGTAAGTCTGGCGTGTGTTGAATCTTACTGGGATTGGTGGTGACACATTTTCTGCACCCCACCGTTATTGTACTCTCGTTATTTAATTTGTGGTGTATTTTTGAGGTATGCTCACAGCAAGTGGCGTTGCGAAGCAGTTCGCCAAAAGCAGCATGGGCGTCGTGGGAAAGTGCGGCGTTTATTGAATCTTACTGGGACAAGTTCGTGACAAATTCTTAGAACCGTAACATTATTGTACTTTCGTTAATTAATTTATTGGGTATTTTTGAGGTACGCTCGTCGCACCGCATGTTAGGAAGCCGTTAGCTAAAAGCTGCTCGGAAATAATGGGAAAGTAAGTCTGGCGTGTCTTGAAATCTGACTGGGAGAAGTTTGTGACACAATCTCTGAACCCCACCATTATTGTACTCACGTTACTTATTTTGTGGGGTATTTTTGAGGTACGCTCACAGCTAGTGGCGTTGCGAAGCAGTTCGCCAAAAGCAGCTAGGGCGTCGTGGGAAAGTGCGGCGTTTATTGAATCTTACTGGGACCAGTTCGTGACAAATTCTTAGAACCGTAACATTACTGCACTTTCGTTACTTACTTCTTGGGGTACTTTTGAGGTACGTGCACAGCGCCTGGCATTGTGAGGCAGCTACCGAAATAGCTTGGAAAGGGGGAGAGAGTATATCTGGTGTGAATTGGATCTTGCTGGGAAAAGTTGGTGATACATTCTGTGACATCCAGCATTATTGTACTTTTGTTACTTACTTTTTGGATTATTTTCGAAGTACGCTCGTCTGCCGTTTGTTGTGAGGCAGTTTGCGAAAAGCAGCTATGTCGTGTTGAGAAACTAAGTCTGGCGTCTGTGCAATCATACTGGTGAGGAGTTCGTGACGGATTCTCTGAACCCCAACATTATTAAACTCTCATTACTTAATTTTACGGTATTTTGGGGGTATGCTCACAGCGGGTGGCATTGCGAAGCAGTTGGCCAAAAGCAGCTCTGTCCGGGTGAGAAAGTAAATCTGGCGAGTATGGAATATAATGGGATAAATTCGAGACCAATTTCGCTGAACCCCAACATTATTGTCTTTTCGTTACTTACTTTTTACGGTTGTTTTCATGTACGCTCTCCGCGCGTGGCATTGCCAAGCAGTTCGCGAGAAGTAGCTTTGTCGTGGTGGGAAAGTAAGTCTGGGGTGTATTGAATCTTGCAGGGAAAGCTTCGTGACGCAATCTGTGAACCTTCACATTACGGTATTTTCGTAACTTACTTTTGGGGGCATTCTTGAGGTTGGCGCACCGTCCCTGGCGTTGTGAGGTAGTTAGAGAAAAACAGCTTGATCGTGGTGAGAATACAAGTGTGACGTGTCTTGATATTTACTGGGGCAAGTTCGTGACGGATTCTCTGACACCAACATTATTGTTATTTCGTTGCTTACTTTTTGTGGTACTTTTGAGGTAAGCGCCACGTGCCAGTCGTTGTGACGCAGTTAGCGAAAAGAAGCTTGGTCTTAATCAGAAAGTAAATATGGCGCGTATTGAATATCGCTGGAAAGATGTCTCGTCGCATTCTCTGACCCCAAGCCTTACTGTAAATTCGTTACTTACTTTATGGGGTACTTTTGAGGTACGCGCATGGCACCAGGCATTGTGAGGCAGTTAGCGAAAAGCAGCTTGGTCGTGGTGAGAAAGTAAGTCTGACATGTATTGAATCTTGCTCGGATAAATTCCTGACAAATTCTCTGACCCATACCATTATTGTAATTTCGTTATTTACTTTATAGGGTACTTTCGAAGTACGCGTTCCACGCCTGGCGTTGGGAGGCAGTTCGCGTAAAGGAGGTTTGTCACGTGTGAAAGTAAATCTGGCGTGTTTTGAATCTTGCTGGGACAAGTTCGTAGCACATTCTCTGACCCTTAATATTACTCTATTTACATTCATACTCGCAACGCAGCAGAGGTTGCTAAGAATCTGTTAGTCCGGACAGCCCGCAAATGGAACTGGCGCTGTCAACCTTTAACTGCTGATCCCTGTCGAGTGAGGCTAGCTTAGCAGGACTCTTTGAGGAACTGTCAGACATTGTTTGAGATATCATCGGCCTTAGTGAGATTAGAAGAACTGGCGAGGCCTATACATTGCTGAATAACGAGTATGTCCTGTCCTATAGAGGTTTCCCAGATAAGAAGCAAAACAGGGTGGTATTTATATCCATAGGGCATAATGCGGAACATTGACGAATTGTACAGCATTAATGAGAGGGTAGCAGTAGTCGTAGTCAAAATTAATAAGAGACATTGATTAAAGGTACTACAAGCCTACGCTGCAGCATGCAGTCATAATTATGAGATTTTCGATTAGTTCATGAAGATGTTGCTATAGCTATGAGAAAAGTGCAAACTTAGTATACTGTAGTAATGGGCGACTTCAATGCAAAAAAGTAGATCAAGCAGGCTGGTAAACAAGCAATTGGAAACTACGGCGTCGATCCTAGGAAAGCTAGAGTTGAGATCCTGCTAGAATTCGCAGAAATAATAACCTTAGAATAATGAACACCTTTTTCAGGAAGGGCAGTAACAGAAAGGGAACCTGGAAAAGCCCTAATGGCGAAACAAGAAACAAATTGGTTTCATACTTTCTGTCGGCCCCAGCATAGTGCAGGATGTAGAAGTGTTAGGTAGGGTAAAGTGCAGTCATGATAGGTTAGTGAGGACTAGAATTCACCTCGATTTGAAGAGAGAAAGAGCACAATTGGTCAAGAAGAATGAGGTCAACTTAGGAGCAGTAAGGCTAAAAGCAGACAAATTGAGGCTGGTACTTGGCAACAAATATGCAGTCTTAGAACAGAGAGATGATGATGACATAGAGCTAATGAATGAAACTAACTAGGTTCGCTTCAGAGGGAGCAATTGAAGCGGGAGGCAAGGCACCAATGAAACCAGTAGGCAAGCTCTCCCAAGTACCAAATGACCTAATAAAGATACGACAAAAAATGAAAGTGTCCAACTGAAGAGATAAGGAGAATTCGCAGAGCTCTGAAAACTGATCAACAAGGCGAAAATAAGTGATACTCGAAACTGTGACGTGAGAAAGACTGATGAAGCCGCAAAAATAAAAGCAGCATTTAATCCGCGAGAAAGAAACTTGGCATAGGACAAAACAGGATGTATGCATCAAAAGATATGCAGGGTAATATAATCACCAATCTGGAAGATATAGTAAAACCAGCGGAAGAATTCTGTGCCGACCTGTTCAGTACCCATAGGAGTCAGGATACCTCCATTAGAAACAGTAACGAACAGGATACAGAACCTCCTCCTCTAACTAGCGATGAGGTGAGAAGAGCCATACAAGATATGAAACGAGGAAGAATGGATTAAGAAGATGGAATAACAGTCGATTTATCCAAAAATAGAAGAAACATAATGCTCAGAAATCTGGAAGCTCTATATACGAGGAGTCTATCGACTGCAAGGGTCCCAGAAAACTGGAAGAATAGAAGAATTATACTAATCCACAAATACGGAGACATTTAAGAATTCAAAAATCATAACATTCACCAAAATAATCTCCAATAGAATAAGGGCAACACTGGACTTTATTCAACCAAGGGAACAGGTTGGTTTCAGGAAGAGATACTCTAAAGTGCATAACATCCATGTCATTAATCAGGTTATTAAATGAGGCATTTGAGGTTATTGAGGCAATTAATTCAGTAGAGTCATAGTCATAGCGGCATTACGTAATCAAGGAGTACCGACCGTTTACGTAAATACCTCGGAAAATACCTCCACGGTTTTACAGCTACCTTAATTCCATACAGGAAAAGCAGTAAGATACCTATAAAGAAAGGAGTCAGACAGGGAGCCACAATCTCTCCAATGCTATTCCCTGCCTGCTTGGAAGAAGATTTCAAGCTATTAAAGTAGGAAGCCTTAGGTGTAAAGATCCACGGAGAATATCTCAACAGCCTTCCGTTTCTCGACGACATTTTTGTATTCAGCAACAAGGCCGATCAGTTACAACAAATGATTCAGGACCTTAATAGAGAGAGTGTAAGAGTGGGGTTGAAGATTAATATGCAGAAGACAAAGATAATGAACAACAGCCGGGCAAAGGAAGAATTCAGGATCTCCAGTCGGCTTATAGAATCTGTGAATGAGTACGTTTACCTAGGTTCATTAATCACAGGGAACCCTGACCATGGGAAGAAAATTCACAGGAAAATAAAAATGGGTTGGATCGCATCAGGTAGACATGGCCAGCTCCTGACCGGAAGCTTACCATTATTGAAAAGGAAGGTGCAAAATCAGTGCATTTTACTAGTGCTGACATTTGGGGCATAGACTTGGGGACTGACAAATAAGCTTGAGAGCAAGTTAAGGACCGTGAAAAGAGTGATGGAACGAAGATTGCTAGGCAGAACGTTAAGAGACAGAGAGAGAACGGTTTGAATCAGAGAGCAAACGGGTATAGACGATATTCTAATTGACATTAGGAGAAAAAAATTGACTTGGGCAGGACATGTAATGCGCAGGTTATAACTGTTGGGCCATTAGGGTTACAGAATGGGTACCAAGAGAAGGGAAACATAGTCGAGGATGGCAGAACACTAGGTGAGAATGATGAAGTTAGGAAATTCAAGAGTGCTAGTTGGAATCGGTTGCGGAGGGCCTGGGTTGATTGGAGATCGCAGGGAGATGCCTTCGCCCTGCAGTGGAATGACGAAAGCCTCTTCCTGAATAGGGTGATGATGATCACGATGACCATGATAGTAGTTCGCGAGGAGGACGGGCCATATTCATGCGTAGAGAATTGATTGCATTTGAAATAGCAGAAAGTGTTCATTACACTGGTGATGATCACACAAATGTAGCACAAGACACAATGGCCAAATCGTGGTCATTCCAGGGTCATGTTGCGTCGGAGCTTGACTTGCAGGGGTAGGGGTGGAGCTTCTCTCAACTTCAAAACGACGGCTAAATTGCACCTGGTTATAAGCTTTAAAAAGTCTGAATCCTTTTTTTCTTTTTTTGGCGGCAGTTGCCGTGTTAAGTGAAATAAATGAATAAAGAAAGACAGTCGGTGGCTTTAGACATTCGACGCCGTCGGTCCCATTCTGTCGGAAATGCAACTACGCTTGTGTCATCCTTTCGATACGCGTCAAATAGCCCCAGGTGGACACAATTAATCCGGAGCTCCCCATTACTGCGTCCCTCGTAATCAACAGCGGTCTCGGGATGCTACGTCCCACAATATAATTTTTTCAACCACGCCTCGTATTCATTTCTGGCTACCTTCTTTTAACCTCGACGGCAGTGCCGGTATTGTATCGTGCGGTGCTGCAGGCAAGACATGACCAGAGGCTCCAAGCAAGGGGAGCGGAAAGCGTCCCCGTTTATTCAACAGCCATGTATATATACACTAAGTGGGAGAGGGTGTGTTCCCTCACCACAATGTGTCATGGGTGATACCGATAGCTGTCACGTCACACGTGCCATAGATGCGAAGCCAGCGCTGCGCCAGATACGATACATCCCCTTTTCTTTCAAAGGAGGAAAAAAAAGAAACACAGGAAAGAACATAAGTAGAAACGAACATTGAGAACGCGATTTAGGGAACTTGCGTAAAGCTTCGATTATAAGTAAGCCTCTGTGGGGGCCTTCGCTCTCGGGTTGACCTTCTGAACGCAAGTTCTTGGTTCTGCTGCAAGCATGCAGGAGCGTTGGATGAGGCGGGAATGTGGCCAGTTGTGGCCGGTGACTCGGCGGCACTGTTGCTGCTGTACGGTGAAGGTCTTCCGTCAGCCCCTTGGCGGAGGTCTTCCTCGGAGTCACAAAGGCCTCTTTGTCGAAAAGCTTCTCCTGTAGGCAGCAGATGTCGCCGATTGCGCCGCAAGAATGTGCCGCCTTCAGCGATTATGTTATACGAGCGGGGATATGTCGCAGCTTGAACGACTTGACCTTTGGTGGCCCACTCCCCTTCTTTGATGCGTACCGTGTCTCGGGGGTTGAGTGGTGTTAGTCGTCGGCTGCAACGGTCGGTCTGACGATGCTTCTGTACGCTGCGACCTGGGCAGGGCCGGACGTCGGGCAACGTTGTCCGTAGTCGTCTTCCTTGAAGTACTTCGCCAGGTGATGGTCCGGATTCCATTGGAGTAGATCTGTAAGCAAGAAGACCAAGCCGAAAATCGTGATTCATTTGAGTGCTTTTCTTTACAATCCTCTTAACTACTTGCACGCCTTTTTCCGCCAGTCCGTTGGACTGGGGGTACCGAGGGCTAGAAGTGGTGTGGTTGAAGTCGTACCTTCGGGCAAATGCAGCAAAAGCATGGCTAGAAAATTGTGGGCCATTATCCGAACAAACTTCAACTGGTATGCCGTATCTAGCAAAGATTGCACTTGTTGCTTCAATGACCGTCTTCGCGGTAGTATCTTTTAGCAGCTGTACTTCAGGAAAGTTTGATAACGCGTCGTAGACGCACAGGTATGACCGTCCACCATGCTCAAAAATATCGATGCCGACACGATGCCACGGTTTATCAGGTACTGGGCGTAACTTTCACGGCTCTTGGGGCTGTCTGCACGCGTACGTTTTGCATGCAGAACACGCCTGTGCGAAAGTTTCTATGTCACGGTTTATTCCTGGCCAGAAGACGAGATGCCTGGCCCGTGATTTGCATTTATTAATGCCCAGATGACCTTGATGAATGCGCTCCAATGTTTCTTTCCTCATGGTAGCCGCAATTACAACTTTGCACCCTTTTAAGAGGACTCCGTTCACGTGAGAAAGCTCTCCTTCAAAAGATGTCCAATGGCCTTGGAGTGCTTTTCCTGCCGCCAAGTCCACAAGAACTTGCTTTAATTCTTCATCCCGACTAGTTTCCGTAGCCAACCTCTTCCAGGTGTTATCGGTGACAAGTGAGGAAACAACACTTACTGCGTGCACTTCAGTGTCGTCGTTGATTACGTCGTTTTCCGTGATGGGTCCGGTTGTTGCACGTGACAGCATGTCAGCGAGAAGCAGTTGCTTCCCTGGTGTGAACTGAAGTTTTACGTCATAACGAAGAAGGCGCAGGAAAAAACACTGCAACCTTGGGGGCATGTCGCCAATGGCCTTCTACGAGATGGCGATCAAAGGATGGTGATCAGTTTCTAGAATAAACGGCCGACCGTAGACAAAATGGTTAAGCTTCTCGCATCCATATGCCACCGCGAGGGCCTCCTTTTCAATTTGCGAGTTTGCGAGAATTTGCGAGCTCTCCTTCAATGGATGACCTTGACAGAATAAGATAATCTAGAAGTATGGCTTTTTATGCGCATTCTTCAAGATGGCAATCCCTTTTCAGGAAAGCAAGTACTACGACAAGCTTTCCTTCAGACAGAGCAGAGAGTTACGTGATGGAAACCAGATGTCTTTGTTTCATTTGAACGCACAAAGTTTAAAAAGCAAACACGAATCTGTCTGCATGCTTCTACATGAAATACAGCATGAATTTGATATTTTAGCGTTCTCTGAGACTTGGTTCCGCGACGAATACGACGCTGTACACTTCTCAGGCTATAAGTGTTCTTCACTGTCCCGAAAACATAAGAAAGGGGGTGGTGTCGCTATTTATGTAAAACACGATCTATGCTTTGATGTAATTTCCGAGTTTTCTGTAATACACGAGCACTATGAGTCCCTCATGATCAAGTGTGCGAATACTATATTTGTGGTTATATACAGGCCTCCATGCGGTGTTGTATCCATGTTATTAGATTTCATTGAATGTATGTTGGATTTTTGTACACAGCTTGGCACTCCCCTCATTGTAACGGGTGATTTTAATATTAACCTGCTTTCAATGGACCGATCCAAACAAGCGTTTCTGGATGTTTTTTTTTTCGTTTGGCTACGAAAATGTTATTAATGTTCCAACCAGGGTGACGAACAATTCCGAAAGCCTACTTGACTTGTGTTTTACAACGCGATTAATTGGATTAGTGTCGGGTGTCCTCATCTCTGATGTAAGCGATCACATGCCTATTTTCCTGTTTTTACACGTGAGACGAAAGCGTACCGACAGCGCAAAAATGACACACACTCACAGTACAGATTGATAACCAAGAATACGATTGCTGATTTTGAAGCGTCAGTCAGCAAAGCGGAATGGTCCGAATTATACGCATTGACGGATCCTGTCAAGGCATTCACTCACTTTCTCGGCGTAATCAAAGACCTTTATCACAAAGCTTTCCCTCTAAGAGAAGCTACAAGAAGTAAGAAATGCAGGAAACCGTGGGTTGACACCGCCCTTCTAAAACGCATAAAGGAACGTGATAGACTATTCGCTACTTTTATAAAGACAAGACAACCAGAATACTTAATGAACTACAAAAAGATCAGGAATAAATTGGGCCGTGATATAAAGCTGGCAAGAGAGAGGTACTATGAGAATAAGTTCACTCATATTCTTAATGATCCAAAAAAAGTTTGGAAAACATTGAATGATCTGCTTCCGAACAGCGACCGTAATCCTGTTCTTGAAATTATGGATAAAGGAGTATCTTTCACAGGGTGTGCGCTGGCCGATAAGTTTAATCAGCATTTCTTACAATGTGGAGCGTCTGATGCGTTTGATGCTGATAGCCCAAGTTACAGGTCTTATATTCCATGTAGTATGAGCAGATCGCTATTTCTTGCACCGACAGACGAGGCTGAAATAAGTAGCTTATTTCTAAAGTTAAAGAATTCCACAGCATGTGGTGTAGATGACATAAAGGCAGAACCAATAAAAGCTGTGGCGCTGCATATTTGTAAAGTGATGTCACACATATGCAATTTAATTTTGTGCACTGGCGCATTCCCCGATGAATTAAAGATTGCACGGGTATCGGTAGTTTTTAAAGGGGGAGACAGAAATGACGTGAACAACTACAGACCGATTTCAGTTCTCCCAATTTTCTCCAAAATAGTAGAGCAGGTCATTAAAGAAAGAATTTTAAATTGCTGTACTCAAAATAATATTATAACAGCAAAGCAATACGGTTTCCGAAAACACCAATGTACTGAAATGGCGCTGCTAAAGATCAAAGAAAAAATAATAAGTAACTTTGAGGACAAGCTGTACACAATAGGAATATTTCTTGACTTTAAAAAGGCATTCGATTCCATTAAACACGATATCTTGTTACAAAAGTTAAGTGAGTACGGCATTAGGGGAACTGCTCTTAACCTAATGAAAAATTATTTAACCAACCGACTACAGTTTTGTATATGTATCCACTTTGTGTACCATGCTTGCCCTGTGTGCTTGAGTGTTTTGTGCACTGGGAATGGGTCGGGGAAGGGGACTGACACTTAGTCAGGCATTCGTGCCTTTTTGTCAGCCTCTTTGACAGAGATTCTTTGTATTTCATTTCTGTCAAAATAAACATTCATTCATTCATTCATGCCTGGCCCGTGATTTGCATTTATTAATGCCCAGATGACCTTGATGAATGCGTTTCAATGTTTCTTTCCTCATCGTAGCCGCAATTACAACTTTGCACCCTTTTAAGAGGACTCCGTTCACGTGAGAAAGCTCTCCTTCAAAAGATGTCCAATGGCCTTGGAGTGCTTTTCCTGCCGCCAAGTCCACAAGAACTTGCTTTAATTCTTCATCCCGACTAGTTTCCGTAGCCAACCTCTTCCAGGTGTTATCGGTGACAAGTGAGGAAACAACACTTACTGCGTGCACTTCAGTGTCGTCGTTGATTACGTCGTTTTCCGTGATGGGTCCGGTTGTTGCACGTGACAGCATGTCAGCGAGAAGCAGTTGCTTCCCTGGTGTGAACTGAAGTTTTACGTCATAACGAAGAAGGCGCAGGAAAAAACACTGCAACCTCGGGGGCATGTCGCCAATGGCCTTCTACGAGATGGCGATCAAAGGATGGTGATCAGTTTCTAGAATAAACGGCCGACCGTAGACAAAATGGTTAAGCTTCTCGCATCCATATGCCACCGCGAGGGCCTCCTTTTCAATTTGCGAGTAACGTTGTTCGCACTCTGTAAGTGCCCGCGAGGCATACGCGACTGGCTTCCATGTATCCTGGTGGCACTGCAATAGCGCTGCGCCGATTCCGTTTTGCGATGCATCACATGACACATTTGTTGCTTTTGTTCGATCGAACACGGCTAATAAAGGCGCTCTACTTAAACTTTCGCAAAGCTGCCTCCACTCTTCAGCGTGATTAGGCGTCCACTCAAACGCAGTATTCTGCTTTATAATATTTCTGAGGAGCGTCGTCCTTTGGGCCAGTGACGGCATAAACTTGCTGAAATAATTCACGGTTCCTAGCATCCTCTGTACTGCGAGCTTGTCGGTTGCCGGTGGAATTTGAATCATTGATTTTGTCAGTGACGGGCTTGGTTTGATGCCTTCCTGGTCAATGACGTCACCAAGAAACTCGATTTTACCAACACCAATGGAACACTTGTTCGGATTAAATGTCAGACCGCCGCGTTCTGCTGCTTGCAGTACCGACTGCAGCCGCCTGTCATGCTCCTGCCTCGACGACCCCCACACCAGTACATCATCAACGTATGCTCTGACCTCAGGAAGGCCTTCAACAATTTCATTTAGCGTTTTCTGGAATACCTCAGGCGCCGATGCTATACCAAACGGTAAGCGCAGAAACCTGTAGCGCCCGAATGGCGTTGCAAAGGTGCAAATTCGCGAGGCTTCGTTGTCCAACGGAATTTGGTGAAAACCAGAGTTCGCGTCAAGACGGGTGAAAACTGTAGCGCCTGCTAACTCTGCCTCTATGTCTTCTCTTAACGGCATTGTGTAATGTTCTCTCTTGATGCATTGGTTAATCCTCCTGGGGTCGATACATACTCGAATTTTCCCGTCCTTCTTTCTAACAATGACCAATGGGCTTACCCAGTCTGTGGGCTCGGTGACTTTGGTTATGATGCCTGCGCGCTCCATGCGTCCCAGTTCTTCTCGCAAGGGTTCCTGTAAAGCCAGCGGCACTCGTCGGGCTGCTTGGACGATTGGCGTGGCGTCATCACGTAGAACCATTCGATAGACCCTTTTAACGCACCCGGTTCCTGTGAACAAGTGGCGAAAGTTCCTTGCGACTTCCTCGGAACTGTTTCGAGATACTGCGTGTATGCGTGACACAAGTCCAAGGTTTTCGCTAGCCTGTAAGCCTAGGATGGCCTGATGCCCCTTGGACACCACGAAGAAGTCGAGGACGGCGCAACGATCACCTAGTGCTAATTCTGTACGAATGACGCCGTCATGCTTGATAACCCCTCCGCCATACGAACGTAACACCGCGCTGCTTGGTTTCAGGGGCGGTTTCGGGTGAATTTTACGGTAGCATCCGAAAGGTAGTAGATTTGCTTGCGCTCCTGTGTAGACCTTGAATTCAAGTGGTACGTTCTTGATTTGGCCGACTACTGTCCAGTCGTGTTTGTTTGCTGCCCAGCTTGACACGTCCAGAATGTCAAAGTTATCTTCGCCGCCCTGAAGTTCGCCAATATCAGCAAATCGTCTGCAGCAGATAGCAAAATGGTTGGGGCATTCACATTTGCGACATGTTTTCCCGAATGCAGGACACCTTCGTGGCGAGTGCATACGTGCGCACTTTGGACACTTATAATGCCTGGGTAACTCACTTTGTTTACTTGGGTGTTCCTTACGCATCGCGTCAATGTGGCTTTCGTCCCGTGCCCAAACTTTTTGTTGCGCTGCCGTCGCTTCAGCTGCTTTAGCAACCTGCTCAGCCTTCAGTAAATTCAGCGTAGTGTCCCGCAGCAACCTTTCTCGAAGTTTCTCGTCATTAGTTCCATAAACAATTTGGTCCCTAACCATTGCGTCCATTTGGGAGCCAAAGTTGCATGCTCGTGCCTGGTTCTTTAAGTCTCACAAAAAAGGTTCGAAAAGCTCACCAGGGGCCTGGACTCGCGTACGGAAAACGTAGCGCTCATGGACTTCGTTCTGCTGAGCCGCACAATATGCATCGAAGTGGCGTAGTCATTCCTGCTCTCGTCTTCGCCAAAGCTGAACGTGTTGAAGATCTCGATGGCTTCCTCGACTGCAACGCTCAGCAGAAGTGCTGTCTTGCATGGTTCCGTTCGAGGCTTGCCGGTTGGCTGTTCTGACGCGGCGAGAAAAAATTCGAACCTTTGCTTGAATGCCTGCCAGTTCTTGGCAATTTCACCAGCCGAGCTCAGCGGGCCTGATGGCTTCAGGAAGTCCATGGGGCTGGTCTTGTAGTATAATCGTCGGTTCACCAAGACTGGACGTCGGCATTGATCCCACTTCTGACACCATGTATCGTGCGGTGCTGCAGGCAAGACATGACCAGAGGCTCCAAGCAAGGGGAGCGGAAAGCGTCCCCGTTTATTCAACAGCCGTGTATATATATACTAAGTGGGAGAGGGTGTGTTCACTCACGACAATGTGTCATGGGCGATACCGATAGCTGTCATGTCACACGTGCCATAGATGCGAAGCCAGCGCTGCGCCAGATACGATACAGGTATGGCGACGATAACTAGTCACATCGTCGCATGCGCCCGGCAGGTGAAGAGATGAAAACAAGCGAGCGTGTGTAAAGCAGTGAAGCTTTCGATATTTGCAATACAGTTACGATAGGCTCACGAACCGAGATAGTAATGCGCCTTGGTGCTTCACATTAAAGACTGTGTCAATAACTACAACAGAACAACGTAAAAGGTACGGTTCGAGAGCATTTTTCTCGGCTCACAAAAGCGATATCTGTCAGCCTTACGGACGATGCACCCCTGTGCGTTGAGTGGAAGTGGATAGGCGAGCGGAAGTGGATAGAAATATTTGCCAATTCAAGAAACTTAGACGTGCCGCCAGAATCGCTCCCGCTTTGACGTCTCAACATAGCGTAGCCGTATTGCTGGAATACCCTTGATGCAGCGCAAATTTGAAAGAACAGCTGCCTGTAGTTGTATAGGTGGCTATAGCTACATATAGCTTCCGGTGAACATGTTGGCGGCGAATCATATTCGACTGAACCTTGTCAACGAGGTGTAAAGTTTCTCGGACAAAGCCAAGTTCCCGGTTAAAGAGTGACTGCTGCGAACCATCCGCAGCATAGCGAATAAATACAAAACATTGAAGAAAAACGAATAAAGGGAAAATCAGACCTCCGCCCGTTCGTAGCAATCGCTACAAAGGAAACCCATACGGTTTCCTCGAAAGAAAAGCCTCATAGCTGAAGAAAAATTCGTCCTGGTCCGTGACTTGAACCCGGGACCACCGCCTTTCCGGGGCAGCCGCTCTACCATCTGAGCTAATCAGGCGGCTAGCAGATGGCAGGGTCAAGTCGAATTTGTCGACAACACGAAGCAAGGCAAGTGTTTGACGCAGTAGTTCTACGGAAACCCGCAAGGTGGAGAGAAGTAATGAATAAAGGGAAAATGAGACATCCACCCGTTCGTAGCAATTACTACAAAGGAAAACCATACGGGTTCCTCCAAAGAAAAGCCTCATAGCTGAAGAAAAATTCGTTTGGTCCGGGGGACGAACACGACGAAGGGAGCGAGCGGACGCATCTCTCCTGGTTCCGTGTTTTTTCTTTGAACTGCCGGATTTTTGAGTCGCACTTTAATAAAAGTGCATCGACCAGATGCAGGAAGTTGTGTGAACCACCGGGAACCCAAATGCCGAGGTAGGGGACCGCTTTTTCTGAATTTAGAGGACTTTTGTGTGCGGAGAGGAGCGTCCGCCGCTGGGCCTAACGTTGACTTCGACCTTGGCTGGGGGAGCGGTAGGCCAAGCCCGAGTCTTGGTGAAGGCGCCAGCGGAACATCGAACCATCGGTGATTACGCAAGTTAGCATTGACCTAAGATGATTACCGCTATGCGTGTAGAGGTGGACGGCAGCGAAATTTCGCCGGACCGGTGCACAAGATCGCAAGGCTGGAAAACTGCCAGTGAGAGAATCAGGCCCAAAAGCATGGGCAAGATAGGCTTAAATGCCATGCTTCAAACGAGACAAGATGGCGCCAAGGCCACGGCTGATGTCAACAGCCGGAGCTACACCGTGACCACGGCAGACACCGCGACCACGGCAACGACACAGATCCCGCCAGAAGGAGAACTGACAGCCATTTTGGCCGCAATTTCCCACATTAATGAAGGCCTAGGCGAAATGGACGCCCGACTCGAGGCTGCCGAGAGTCAGCCGCGCACGCGATCGGTGAAGGACAAGCGCCTAGCACCAAAAGTAGCCTCAACATCGGTGAGGAACCGCTTCGCGTCCCTGAAAAAGGAGCGGTCCGAAAAAAATCAAAGACCCGATCGCGAAAAGGCGCCATCAACTCGAGACGTCCGGAAAGGATGATGCAGACGCCAACTAAGAAGCACAAGAAGAAAACCGGTGGGGGGCGGGGATACCACCGTAATTTACAAATGGAACTGCCGCGGGACTCGCAACACAAAAGCGAAACTATTATTACACATTGACGGGCAAGAAAACAAGCCCGATGTAATTGTTCTACAAGAAACAAACGGGAAACTAAGATTCCCGGGGTACTTCACTTACACGGACCCCACGGAGAACGGAACGACGGTACTCGTCCGCAGCAACGTGGCGGAAACTCAACATGTCACGGTGCAGGGTGGGTGCGAGCACAAGCTGGTCGAAATTCATGCGAGAGAAATTGGCAGCTCGGGAAATTTATTTGTAATGAGCGCGTACTGCCGGCCGTTGCAATGGCAGTACAAATTTGACCGCATCGTGAGCCAGGCGAAAGGGTTGGCGGGGACCAGGCCGCTCCGGATCCTCTGCAACTTCACCCCTCACACAACGTGGGGCTATAAGTTTCAGTCCAAGAGAGGAAAAACATTGGCCAAAGCAATGGAAGATCACGAGATGGCCCTCCTGAACGAGCCGGTCGTAACCACCAGAAGAGGCAACAGTGCCGCGAGGGACAGCACTCCACACCAGTCGTGGTTATCGGGCACGCTAGACGTCTCCTGGAGAAGCGAAGAAGTGGACCGGGGGTCTGACCACAGCGTGATCGGCAAACGATCCGAGGCTACCGATATCGGGCTGTGCTGGGGACGGCGCGGATCACGGATTGGGACAAGATGAGAAAGTTTACCCAAGAACAAGAAGAGGCGTCCGAGGAAGAATCGGGACAAGCTGAGACACAAAGGGTCTACACCGAATGGGCGAGGGACCAGAAGAAGGCCCTCGATAAATATACCCCAGGAATCGGAACGACGTCACAGACGTGGACGCCAGACTGACCCACATGTGGGCGGCCCGACACTCGTTGACGCGGCGGTCGAAACGTCAGAGACACAACAGAAATTCATTATGTAACACAACAGAAAGCTGGCGAAGCGCATAGCAGTGTTGAACAAACAGATCGCCGAGCACGCGGCCAAACTATCTAAGCAAAATTAGCTGAAGACCTGCGACGGCCTACAGGGCAAGCTCTCGACGTGGAAGATGTGGTGTCACTTGAGGCATCTGATCGACCCGCTGAGTAGCAAAACTGCGACGAATCGCAACCTAACCAAACTATTGAACACGTACAAGGCAGATGGCCGCAGGCTCCTGGAAGACCTGACGGCCAAGTACCTAAAGACAGAGAAGGGCCAGTACCCGGTGCCCGAGAGGTACGAAGACCCGACAACGAAGAAATGGACCGGCCGTTTACCATGACAGAACTGTGGACAGTGATAGATGACAGTAACAAGAGAAGTGCACCCGGCAGGGACATAACTGACAGATTACTCGGTAACATGAGCGGTACAGCGGCCCGCGGCTTCCTAGAGCACATTAACGAAGCCTGGGAGAGCTAGCAGTTGCCGAAGGAATGGAAGGACGCCGAGGTCCGCTTCATTCCAAAGCCCGGCAAGGCCCTCACGATAGACAACATGTGGCCCATCTGCCTCACATCCTGCGTGGGGAACGTGATGGAGCGCATGGTCCTTCGTCGGTTGCAGAAGCACCTCGAAGAAACGGATCAGATGCCAGAGACGATGTACGGCTTCAGGCAACATCTCAGCACCCAAGACGTGATGGTCCAACTCCACGAACTGGTCGTCAAGCCTCAAGCCAGCAACGAGGCACGCGCCTCGCGGGATACTGGCCCTCGACCTGAAGGGAGCATTTGACAACGTGTGCCACGCGAGCGTGTCGCAGAATCTGAACAAAGCTCGGTGGGGCCGAAAGCCATTCGGCTACATAAAATATTTTCTGTCAAACCGAACGGCGACCATCAGGATAGGGGAGGAGAAGTTGGACCTTGTCGAGCTCGGCGATAAGGGCACCCCTCAAGGATCGGTCTTGTCGCCCCTGCTCTTCAATCTGGCCCTCATACCTTTGCCCGATCTACTCAAGCCAATCGAAGGCGTGGGCCACGCGTTCTACGCCGACGATATTACGGTGTGGAAGGCCCGAGCCGGATCCGATGCCTGGATGGAGGAAGTCTTGCAGCGGGCGGCAACAACCGTGCACGAGTACGGAAAGTCGTGCGGACTTAGCTGCCCTCCGCAGAAATCCGAGCTGCTCATGATCCAACCGGGAAAATCTAAGAAGGAGCTGCCGCCAAACGTGATTATCACCATCGCCGGAACGACCATCAAGCCAACACAGCAGATTAGGATTCTCGGCCTACTACTTCAGAGCGATGGGAATTCAGGCCGCCATCACAAAGATCAAGACTACAACCGAACAGATACTTGGTACGATTGGGAGGATATCCAACAGAAACCGAGGCCTTAAAGAGGACGATGGCATGCGCCTGGTACGCGCGTTCGTCGTGTCGCGGGTTACCTACTCCTCCCCGTATCTCCAGCTGACGAAGGCGAATAGGGACACCCTAGACACGATGCTTCGTGAGGCAACGAAACAAGCACTGGGCATGCCCACATACTCGTCCACGCAAAAACTGCTAGACATGGGCGCCCACAACACGGTGCAGGAGCTCATCGAAGCCCACCTCTCTAATCAGAGAATCCGGTTCAGTCACACGGAACACGCACGAGCCGTCCTGCGCAAGATAGGATGGCAGATCGAGCCAGTACCCATCAAGACGGCCCTTTCGGACGACTGGAAAACGATCATTCAGAAAAAAACCCTTCCCCGGAACATGACGCCGCCAGGCAAGGACGACGAGAGGCGCACCGGCGAGCCAAAGCCCTAGCCCGGAAGCTGGAAGAGACCCCAGGGTCCTCTACGCGGATGTCTCGCTCCGAAAACACAGTGACCGTGCAGCGGTGGTGGTTACATCAAAAGACAGGCTGATCGTCAGCGTTTCCCTGAAGACAACAGACCCCGCAGCTGCCGAAGAAGCAGCCGTGGCCCTCGCACCGCACAGCCGAGCGTGGATACCATAGTCACCGACTCAAAGACAGCCTACAGAAACTTCCGCAGGGGGGTAATCTCCTCCGCGGCCCGAGCCATTCTAGCCAAGCACAAGCCTCCGGGAAGAGCCATAGAGCTCGTGTAGGTAGCAGGCAACACCATCGCTGACTACCCTGCCCGAGAAATGTGAACCCGGTCCGAGCAAGAGCCGGAAGAGCTACCGCACCCGGTTACCAGCTTTCGGGACATTACCCGGATGTACCGAGAGGAAAGGTGCAGACTGCCATAACCGCACGCAACCTCACCAGGCAACAACAGACGATCCTGCGTCGAGCGCAGGCGGGATCGCTTGCGAATCCCGCACTCATGAACTGCATGTACCCTGCGGAATACGGTATGCTCTGTCCTTTTTGCAGAAGAAAAAAGGGCACCCTGCCGCACGTCTTGGCAGATTGCACAGAACTCAAGACCCCTCCTCCCCTTCCCATCAACACCCCCATCCCCAACCCCTTGAGCGATGGGAGACCTTGTTATCCAGCCCGCCCTACCGATTCAGCTCGCACTGACGGACAGGGGCCAGGAGCTGCTGGGAACATATGGTTCTCCTAACTAGGGAACCACCCCGTCTTGTGCCTGCGTACGCTACCGATTTATTTCGGACCCAGTAAATGTTGCTTCCTCATCATCATCCAGGTCTGGGACGAATTTTTTTGGTCTTTCCAGGAACACGTCCAGGAACACATGTAGCAATTGCTACGAACGGGTCGATGACTTATTTTCCCTTTATTCATTACTTCTCTCCACATTGCGGTTTTCCGCAGAACTACCAAGTCAAACACTTGCCTTGCTTCGTGTTGTCGACAACTTCGACTTCGACCTGCCATCTGCTAGCCGCCTGGTTAGCTCAGATGGTAGAGTAGCTGTCCCGGACAGGCGGTGGTCACGGGTTCGAGTCCCGGACTAGTACGAATTTTTCTTCAGCTATGAGGCTTTTCTATCGAGGAACCGGTATGGGTTTCCTTTGTAGCAATTGCTACGAACGGGTGGATGTCTGATTTTCCCTTTATTCATTACTTTTCTCCACCTTGCGGGTTTCCGCAGAACTACTACATTGAAGAAAAATATTCGCCTAGAGCAGCAGTTTTCTTTTAGTGCATCTCCCATGCTCTGTTATCTGACTCCTTTTGGCCTTGCCGCTACAAGTGGCAGCTGTTGAAAACAGAAGTCCTTGACCGCTACTTATTTAAATACATCTTAACTATCACCAACCACAGAAGCATCGGCAGCAGTTACACAAACTATACGTGTACCACACGCTCGCCGACGGTAACCAGTAGAAAAAGAAACCATGGCTTGGAAGTACAAATGCATGTAGAAATAGCCATTCGAGTCCTCCGCGTCAGCGTAGTCATGTGCTGTAGAGGTTAGAGTATTCGGTTCCCAGTGTGTCAATGTTTGTGCAATGTCTGATGCATGCTGGTTTATAAGTGTTACCAATTTTGTTTGATGTGGTTATAAGCTATGTGTATGAAACCGCGAGAACTCTGGGTGGCACCGGTTTAATAAAAATATATTTCTTTCATCAAAAATATTCACTCGGCCACATAATCTGGAGCCGCATAAATTTTAGCCACTTAGTAAGCCGGACAGACTTGATTTTAAATACCACATAAAGAGCGGGGCGGTATGCGTGCCGTTTTCCAAGCGATCATTCTCTGAAAGGGATGGCGCCGCTGAAATGTGAGCCGCATAATATAGATTGGATACTTAGTAGGCTGCTAGTAGTGAGCCATTTATAAGCGTCGAGACTTTGAACTACTTTCCCTGTTATATGAGTTGGTTTAAAGCGGTATTGATTATGAATGCAGATACTAAAATTATTTACGCAAGTAATACTATTCCTGAACAATTATAAATGATTAGAAGAATTGATGATAGTTTCCAAACTCAAGCAAATTCTGGAAGAGGAAATAACGCGCATTCTGCCACAAAATTCTCCCTCATGGTAAATTTTCAGAGTTCTCGTGGATCACTGTGCGCCTGTTAGCAATCTAGAACACATGCTCTGGCGATGCCCCTCATTACAGGGGCCCAGCCGTGTCACGAAAGAGGAATGGAGCTCTGCCATCCAGAGCGCATAACTTTCACGGCAAAATTCTGCTGGGCAGAGAGCCCCCAATGCGGCGGTTAGGCTCGGCGTACCACTCCCCACGTGGGAGCGACCCGCAGCTCGGCTCTAGGGCAGTGCTTCTCAAGACCTTGTCAATAAAACTCTTTGTCAGATTTTCTTTCATGGGTCACTTCACTATTTCTTGTCTAAAGCAAACTATGCATGTATGACAGCTTAGACATTTAAAACGTCTTATTTTAAATTTTTGTATGTATTTTATAGCTCATGCATTCATGCATCTGGTTGTATAGTTGCTGATGTGCCTTTGAGATGCAAAAGTTCATGTCTTCTAGTCCAATATCCATATAGCTTCCCCGGAGACAGCACTTAGTCCGGCATTGTAGCCTTTTGCCCTCCTACTAAGTTTCTAAACTGTATAAACATCAAAACCTAATACTAGCCATATTGCACCTCAGAGGGGAAAACTCACCTCCCAGCAAACTACTGTCCGGAATGCCAGAAACCCTGGGGTCTCTCCTATTTTTTGTCTAGAATTATAATTAACGTTAGGCAATAACACCCTGCATAGACTTATTAGCAGATGACTATGCATCTTTAGAGAAATAACTAACGTTCGTGACACTGCCCTTCCTCAGGCCGCCCCTAACGTCAGCAATTGGTGTCAACTGTGGAGGATGGAAATTGTCTCTAACAAGTCTTAATTTATGAGTATCCCAATATAAAAAAAAATGACAGTCACTTTTGCATATGGCAAAGAGGATGAAGGGGAAAGCCTGCGCGCTCGAGACATTCATTAAAACATGATATTCTCATTCGAATGGGCTGTTACTTCTTATTACTTGTTTGTACGACCAGAAGTTGCGGGTACCTTAATTACCTGTGACCTAATTAGCTTAGTTCTAATTAACATCGAAGGTAGCGGGTTCGACTGCCACCACATGTCAAAAATGCGACCCCCCACCAAAGGTCGTGCGTTCGAGTACCTTAATTAGTTCAATATTAACTGTGCCTCAGTTAACTTCGCCTTAACCCCAAAGGCCGTGGATTGCATTCGCACAGAAGCTCGAGGGCTCAACATCCACAGAAGGTCATGAGTTTGAGCGGCTAAATTACCTCCAGCTTAATTACCACCATCACAATGGTGACCCGAGCACCATCAAAATCGTTGTGGGAGCGTTACTTGCACACTCATAGAAGAAAATGACCACATTGACTCGCACACCATCAAAATTGTTCCCGGGCAATTGCATATAGGTAAGACACGATGCCGCTTAGGTCACGTGACTTTTCCTGCCGTTCGTGTTGACGGACAACTACGATGGTTTCTGCTGACATCCCTGCGTGTTCCAAGCAAGGGACGTCAACCTCTCACGCCATGGCACCTACAGTGTTGTGGACTCCTTCGAACGATCAAGTCTTCAACGTTGTTCTGACTATGGGGTATGGTCCCGATACCGTCGTCGCCGCGACGGTCTCAAAAGTTGGCCGCTCTGCGGTGTACTGCGTTGAACGCATGGGTGGCCTCAACTTCCACGTCACAGTCAAGAGCATGGCTTCCGTGACTCTAATCATCTTATCTGATTATCAGATCATCATCGTCAAATAATCAGACTCTAATCATCATTCCGATACATGCAGGGGCGTTCCGCACTCAGGGACATCTGTTAGATGGTGAAAAGCACTCACCCGAAGAAGATTAACAAGCCCACATGTCAGTACGGACAAAAGGAACATGTATTTAGAGGCATCTTTGAGCCACTATTTTCCACAAGAATGGACCGCGAAATTCGGCGCTACCTAATAAATAGTTGAGTTTGTCACAAGTATAAAACAATTATTTGTCCCCATCGAGCCTTATATTCATATTTGAATGCCAATATATTGCATAGCATGCCTTCTGATAGGAACCTTCAGGAAAAAGAATAGGTAAATACGGCTTAGTGCGTTGGTGTTTGGAAGGGTTTTTTTTTTTCTCGTGCATTTTCAAACGCATTTCGCCAAACTTCTGAAGATGCCACTACTTGTCCATTCCATAGACACAAGGGTCATTTTCCACCATCATCCAACCAATTCATTTTGGTGCACATTTTGTATAGCAGGCGCTGTAAGTCGGTGTTTTAAGCATGTATACCATACCTGATTAGTTCAAGTAGTGTAGGCGACTGTTTGGCACCGCCAGGCTTCAGGGTTCAGCGTAGCAGTTTACGAATAATGAAAAATTTCTACTAACAAATCAAGTAATAGCCTATTCGATTAGGTCTTCGAAACAGTTAGTCTCTATCTGTAAGCATGAATAGTTTTTGTATAGCTTTTCAATAACTCAAACCACCAACTCTGGGATAGCTTTCATCCCGACTGCCATCGTGAACATAAGACACGATAAATTACACTGTGGAGAACGTGATATGCCACTCAAGGAGCCGGCCTGCTCCGGCTAAATGGCTATCATTGTTGCTAGTTAATGAGCCCTAAGTGGGCGAATAAACGTCTGGTTTCTGCCTAATATAATATTGAGCCTTTAAAGAAAAAACACATTCGATAACGTACAGTGTGATGACAAGCTGGAAACGTTAATAAAACACTACGGTGCAAATATCGATGCTGATAACGACTGTTCATTATTGGAAAACTATTTCATACAGTTATATTTACTAAATTTTCGAAGCTGGAGGGTATCACATGCAGGAGTGGAAAATTACAAGCATTGTGCAGGTAAAATTGAAGAAAAAACTTCAAAACCATTACCAAGGTTAAGAAAGTGCTAAGCCTGAGGGAATGGGACTGAATCCCCGCTGCGGCAGCCGAATTTCGTTGTTTAAGGAAAGAATAATGAATTTGTAAAGAGCCCTTACCCATCCTTTGCATAATTAATCATTTCCAACTATACCAGCTTTCGGTCGTAATAAATTTCATTCAATTATTTGCTGATGTTGCTATTCGATTCTTGATCAATTTAATACCGAAAAGTTATATTCACTAGCGCCCATAGTTCAGAACTTTCGTTTTTCTTTATTCTCCCAACATAAGGCGTACTTTCTAGGTGTGCTCTACCACTAAATTTTTTTTCGGTGAACATATCTTTCCGTATGAATTTCGCGGATTTTTCGGTAGGTAATTGTTTTTCGTCAATCTTACTATTTGTATCTTTTTGGTTGCCAATATCTAACTGATTTTGTTGCTTCTGAAATTTGCTGGTAGACAGTAGATCCTTGTGCTCAACATCTTGTTTACGTTGAATACATGGAAGCGCAAAGATGTCTGGAAACAATCTAGCAAGGGCAACGCGCCACACGGTGCTGTTACAGTACAAGAAGTACGAGTACATTTCATCTTCGAGCATGGATAGAGTGAGACCTTGTTTGTAATATTATGGGAGTACAAAGCTCCAACGTATATTACAAAAAAAGACCACAAGGCAGACAACAGCTCGGCGTCCGAGAATAAAAAAGAAAACTACCTAGATGGCTGAATGACGCGTGATGTCGACATTGCATCGACGCTCACAAATGCTCGCAACTGCGCGCAGACCGTTGTCTTAGCACACTGGCAGATTTGCACTAATGACGTTTCTCAGGTAAAACGGAAAACGCTCAAGGCTAATTGTCACCTTCGCTATGGCAGCGGTGCTTGAAGATTTCTTATGGTAATTCCGCAAGAAGTAACAATTTTATCTAATCTGGAAACTTACTAAGCGCTCTTCGTGACCACATGTTAAATCAAATTTATTTGTCCCGCCGTCTCCTTGCGTTACAATAGCGTCGCATGCTCTGTGATCTCCCAATCCAGAAGGTTATTATTTGTCTTTTCCTATCCTGTTATCATTTGCTGACTTATGAACCCCTTGCCGTATGACCAATTGTTATGTGCCACTATTTGTTTCAACTGTTCTGTCTTGTCTTTAAGCGCAAGTGCTTTGAGTGCGATTGTTTTTTATGCTCTGCTAGGTACATGACACAACGATACCTCATGCTGTTATTGTTTCACTGTTGCCCACTCCTCCTTTCGCTTCCAAAGGTCATCTGGCAGTAATACAAAAATAAATAAATAAACAAATAAATAAACTATATATTTAATTTCTGTTGTGTCATATAAGTGTGAAAAAGCTTCTACTGTTCTAGAGGTTTGCGAAAGCACCAAAAAATGGAATAAATGATTTTCTGCCTGATACTAGGCTTCCGGCGCTACTCACTTTTTTTTCGGTTTCTTACTGGTTCGTCACTACGTCCAATGCAGGCCAAATAGAAGAGTTCTACAACAAAACTACACATGCAGATGCGCTTGAAACAATGCGGGCCCTAGCACATTTCTGGAGTTTATTCATTACAGCTTTTGCAATAAAAAAAAAGGAGGTTCGGAAAGAAAAGTTGGTGGTGCTTCGAACCGGAAAGATTAATACTACCTGCAGCCAAGCCGCTTAGCAGCATTATGTGTATATATATAATGCTGCTAAGCAGCGTTTGGCGCCATGTTCTTGACTGCGCGGCTTGGCTGCAGGTAGTATTAAATATATATATATATATATATATATATATATATATATATATATATATATATATATATATATATATGCGTATCACATGGCGACCAATGTATTCCGTAAGTATCTGACAAAACTTTTTCGACCACACTTGAAAAGTTGTCCTCCCTGAGGCATTATTTTTTCAGTTTCTATATGACAGCCATGCTTTTTGACTTGCTGAAATAACAGTTAATGACTATCATGTTTGCATCTCGTATGTTTGCATCTATTCTGCTATTTGCGCATTCAATTTACTCTTAAACTGTAATGTAATTCAATGCTATACTTGTACGAGATGTGAGATCCTGAAGAACAGGGATTCTGCATGCCCGGGAAGCGGGCAGGCGTGAGCGCCTATGCGTTCGCGCGAAGTGACAGAACTTGTGTGGCATTCTCCCCCTTGCACCTGTCACATAGCGCCTACTGAGGACGTAACATTCAAAATAGGAAGTAATATGCAAAATACCTGATACGCACGGTAGTCTCGCGAGTTCTTATTTCTCAGCAATGTTAATCAAATTTTATGTTCTATTTGCGGTCGATCAATAAAAATATGCTAAACTATTCCCACACAGTAATGTGAATATACAAAATGTCATCTGTCTAACGGCGGGGATAGCACATTTGAGCCTTACACTAATATTCAAAAGATGTAGTGAATATCCAGCAGAGACATTTATATAACATATCTACATCAAAAAAACAAGGACTTTTGACAGTATCATCAACGTTATTTTCACGTAAACTAGAGCAATCTCAACCTCTATTGGAGGTCTTGAATCTCCAACTGATACATTTAATGTACTTCTAAGCAATGTTCGTGGTTTATGGGGACACTAGGTGGTACGCACGTGCCGGAGTCACGTGCGTATGCAGGCTCCCCAATTCCGGAATAATCGGCTATATAATAAAATTACCCACCCGCGCGGACATATGAAACCACAGAGAAGTGGTTCTCGAGTTCTTCTTGAGATGGTGGCCGTGTTTACTGCGAGAATCTGCCACAATTAAGGTAGGTGACGTCCTTGATGGGAGTTCTTTACAGTGTGCGCTCACACCATGCTGATGACGAGTGCCATTGGCACAGCTATGATTCCCTCCCTTCCTTTTGCTAAAGCATCCGCTGGCTGTCTGGAATTTCAGTCAAGCAATTGTCGCCGGCGTTCCGCAATTTTCATGCCGTTATCGTTGCCGTAAAAGCACTGGCTTTTGTACTGCGGTCACCATCATTGGTGCATGCGATTGGGGGATCTTGCGCAATATTGCTGGACTTTTGACGCACTTCGGAGGGTAGTATGGCGTGTAAGTGCTGCCGTTGGAAATGATTTCATTCTGGAGGAATTGTTCGTCTAGCTGATTTAGTTAGATTTTACTGATTGCACATATTATCTTAACTAACTCAATCAATGCAATTCTCCCAGCTTCCATTCTGCGTTTGTTGGTGAGGCTGTTGCACGCGTACACAGGCTGCTCGCTGCTAGTAGCTCGTGGTACCCAACATGTATATCGCTTGCGAAGCACGTTAGGCACTTGACGTCTCGTACACAGCGAAGCACCCACGGACACTTCTGTCACATCACGTATCGACTCCGCTTATTGATGGAAAAGCTTCACCGTAGCGCAAAAGCGCGAATAGAGGCATGGCAGGCCTCCTACCAGTTATGTGTATTTCTTATCTTCAAACTCCACACCACACGGTCTCCGGCAGGAAAGGGCTTTCGAAAACAGCGAAGTAGCGACGCTACGAAGAGTAAAGACACAGCCTTCGACATAAGCCTCTGAGACTTTGCTCGTCCCCTAGGGACGCGCGCCGCCATATCTTGGCTGCGAGTTGCAGTTTCATTTTATGTACGACTCCTGACGTCACTGTAAACTACATGCGCTGCACATACGGCTCTTGACGAAGTGGTCCTCAGCGTTCGATATCTAGGTAGGCCTGCGTGTCTGATACTTACCCTTTTTGTAAAATTCTATACATAGCCTAAAATGTTTGTGCGGTTACAACGCCGAAGCCTAGAGCCAAGCAATTACTTTATGAAAGGAAGACTTTCGAACATACTTTAACTAAATAATTAGCACAGACATACACCGCTTGTATTATGCAAGCGGGGATAAGATAGTGGTGCGCATTACGTCAAGTGAAGCGTGGCATTTCTGCTTTTTTTTCAGTAGCGATGAATGCAGGTACTTTTTAAGTCAACTGTAGACGGAAACATCAAGGTACGTTAATAAATATATAGCTGATATGGCAAGAACGTTGCCTTGTAGGAGGCTCTGTAAGTCCTAAAAACAAAACGTGGATACAAAAGTGTACATAATGACGCCACCTATACGCTATAGGTGAATTCCACTTCATAGGTTTCCCTGCATCTTTTTGGGCCGAATTGCTTCCTGATAACGGACTACGTTATAATCTGAAAAGTTCAAACGCTTAGCCTCCTATGTTTTGATAACTTTTCATACGCTAACGTGCGCCAATGAAATGGAATATCAGCCTCAGGTCACGCCTTCGGCTCAACTACCAACGGGCGATATTCAGGTTTCAGGTTAAGGCATTAAGGTTCGTAGGCGCAAGTCACTTCTTTTCATCTAATGAAAAAAAAGAAAATTCTGAATAATTTTGGTATTGTCAAGCCTTATTTACCGTGCCTTGGACTGGCCTTTTCATTATTGAAGTATCATAAAAATCTAAAGTTACCGATCTGGCTAAGAAAATACATGTTCAACTCGCGTTTTCCGGCATCTAATTGGATTGCTTATAGGTATTCGGGCTATAGCGGCGATTATCTGCAAGAATAAGCGCCAACGCAGTCTGTCTATGTTCACAGCAAAGCTGAATTACTGCACTGCACGACTTTCATTTCACCATTGCCTCAACATTTGACAAAAAAAAAATTATTTGTTGCCATGCGTCGCCCGCATCGCCGTTCCGTGTACGACAAGTGATTATGAAGGTGCCGAAAGTGAAGTGCGCGGCATGGCCCATTTAATATAGAGGGTGTGAAAAACTTGGCATGGCCAGAGCTTCGGATGAGTGGGAACTTGGTCCAGCTTTGCCAAGTAGCGGTGTGGGAGGTGTGGTAGAAAGGTTATGAATGTGCTCGAGGGAAGTATGCAGGGAGGGCGTTGGGATAGCCGCCCCACAGCTGGCCGGAAGGGCGGCTGATACGATTATCAATGCGCATCACCGAGGAGACTATGTGTTTGCCGGATAATGACACATGGAAGGACATGGGGGAGGGAGGGCACGCAGTGTTCCGGCGCACTACTTTTATGCATGCGCGACGATGCTTTTGACGCTCAGCCCGCAGCACTTTCAGGCATTTAGTCCGGTAAGCGGGCGCTAGATGTAGACGATTCAGGAGTTAGGTTATCAGTTTGTTTATTACCAGGGACCCCTCATGGTCAGACACCCACTCCGGCAGAGCAAGTAGGGAGGGACGCAGAGTATGGGGGTAGGGGAGCGGAGACTGCATGTGGGAAGCTGATGTCACTTTGAGTTCGGGTGGTACAGTGATTTATTCGAAAGCCTGAAGGTCAATTTGGTTGTAGCTGCAGGCGTTAGTTACATGTAGCATTGTAATCGTTCTAATTGTTCCATGAACGAATAGGTGCAAACACGCTACAAGTCTTAGGTGACCAGTCAGGATATTCATAAAGAGGGCCGCTAACGTACTATACGCCCGCTGTACAGGCTTGATGGACCCTTTCCTTCTGTTGCTACATTTGTCCCTAAGCAGAGCACGATGAAGTTGACTACTTCCAAGCAGGGAACACCTTTCCCACCGTTGTTCTGCTTTATTGCCAGTCCAGATGTAGCGGTTCTCAGTCGCAAGGTGATCTTAGCAGCGCTTGCCATAATCTAGCTGATTGAACAACTATCAATGTTACATTTGGGGTCTATTTCGCCTTGCTGAATACTTTTACCAAAGCTCAAACGGGCATTCGTTCAGTAGAAGTTCATCTAACAGCTGTCCCTACTCTCCCTTTGCCTCTTTTTAATGCCTTAGCATTAGAAGTGGGAGAAAATTAGGTGTTTGAAGTGTAGGAAGCCATCCACGAGGTTAGTTTATATATATATATATATATATGCGCACAATGTCACGACTTCTGGTGGACGTTGCCTCGCCCTGGAGGAAGTGGGGATTGTTGGGGTTAACATCCCTGTTCAGGTCGCTGGGGCGTCCTGCAACCTTGTACGGACCAAAGTACTTACTGAGCAGCTTTTCTGAAAGCCCTCGTCGACTGATGGGAGCCCAAACCCACACTTTCACCTGGCTGATATGTGATGTGTCGGTGCGGTAGATTGTAACGTCGAGCGTCGTAGTCCTGTTGTAATGTGATTCTGATGCGGGCGAGTTGTCGCGCTACTTCAGCCCGTTGAGCGGAAGCTTCAGCGTCCACGTCTGTATCACCGCAGCCATGTGGCAACATCGCAACGAGCATAGTCGTCCCTTCGCAGCCATGAAGAAGTCTAAATGGTGTCTTTCGCATTGTTTCCTGTTGCGCCGTGTTATCAGCGAATGTGATGTTCGATAGAATGTCATCCGAATTTTTGTGTTCCCCGTCTACGTACATGCTCAGCACGGCCACAAAAGTCTTGTCCAGGCATTCTGCTAGGCCGTTTGTTTGCCGGTGATAGGCTGTGGTCTTTCGGTAAGCCGTGCCGCTGAGACTAAGCACAGTTTTAAGGAGTGTACCAGTGAAGGCAGCTCCTCAGTCCATTGTTATTACCGCTGGCGCACCGTGCCTAGGAACCACCTTTGCAATAAAGAACCACGCTGCTTTGAATGCGGTGCTGATTGGAAAGACTTTGGTTTCTGCATAGCGTGTTAGGTTGTTCGGCGGCAACTATTACCCCCTTATTGTCAGTATGGGAAGTCGGAAATGGTCCGAGAAGATCCATGGCGATTTGGGCGAATGGGATCCTGGGCACTTCGACTGGTTGTAGTAGCTAGCTGGTTTGATATGTAGTGGTTTGTGTCGTTGACAATTGAGGCACGTGCGCGACAATCGGTAGTATTTGAGCGATGTACATCAAGTTCCGGTTTCGCGGTATTGGCTAGTCGCTCATAGCAGTTCCGGGAGACGAGCTACGATTTCTAGAATTCCAGAAGCGAGCCATCTGTTCAAGCGACGGCTTGTTTTGTTGCTCGAAGCCGTCGCTCGTCGCCGTCGCGCACTAAATCGCTCTCACGGTGTTTATCCCTAAGAGTGAACTGTTTGTGCTCCTGTATATATATATATATATATATGCTCCTGTATATAGGTCTGGTTTTATGTCTCCTGTTGCGGTTTTCGAGCAGGGTGCGAAACTGAAAGGATGCTTATGTCTGCGAACTCGCTGAATTTTCAAGCAGCGAGTTATGCATCGGCATCGAATATAACGGCTGCTGTGTGAAATTATAATTGCGGGGTGCTTTGCATACGCTTATTCTTTTGGACATGCCTGCACATTTGCTAATATGAGTTCGCGTGTCAGAGATATGTCATATGAACAGCTAAATCAGCCTTCCTCTAGGGGTTACAAGCGTAATGTGTGTATTTTGCTACTGCATGGCAGATAAAAATGTGTTTATCGCTTTAATATTTTTAGTGGAGAAATAAAATATCAAAATGAAATGTTGTTTTAATTCCGTGTTGCCAGTCGCCTGCCGTACACAAAACAAAGAGTTGGTCTAATGAATTAATAACTGCGGTATAACTGCAACTTTTACATGCCTTCAAGAATCTAAAATGCTACATTTCCAACTGCAGCAGTAGTCCAGTCTGTCAAAAATGAACTCCATTGCGCACCTCATAAATGAAAATAAGTTCATGCCTTTTAGTAAGCTTAAATTTAGGCCGCAGGGAACTTTCTTGTTAGTATTGAAATGTGGGTAAGCTTGCCATAACAAACCTTGTTGCCCTTTCTTACAGGCACATCCAGTCATATCCATTGAACTGGAGCACAATATTTTCATCCCTACTGAGCATCATATTTCAGCTATGATCCTCAAATTATGGCTTGAGCAGCGGCACAACCAGGGATGGTGCGGGGGGCACACTGGGCACGTGCTTAGGATGTGTCACAAATGGTGTTTGCGATACACCACACTTATGACAGACCTATGACGTCTGACAATGACCAATATTCTATTTATTACCAGGAGTATTCTAACATTGGTGAGAAACAAGGATTAACTGTTGGTTATTTGTTTTTTTGTTTAAGTCTAAAAAGTGAAGTTAGTTTCGCCGTTGACGGTTGCAGTTATTTAGGTGTTTTGCATGCATTTACTAGGACGACTAAGAGCTAAAACTTTCTTTTATTGCCATGACCTTGACTGTCTTGATACTGTTTTACACCATGCCGTTGTGTTGACTTTTGCACTCGATATTTTTCAGGCAACCGCTTTATATAACGCAAGAAGGCAGCTGCAAGGCCACAGGGATGTGAAAGAGTCAGTGCAGCATGACTTCACGTAGTGCAGAGGAGCGAATGCCAAAAAAATCAATATACATTGGCATGCAATTTGGACAAGAAAACTAGTATGTGAGTATATTGGGTGTACCATTTGATCAAATATCAACAAAAGCAAGATAGAGTGTGTTACACCAAGATGAAAATTCTCGCGTGCTCTAGGCTGTCATCTTAACATGGTATATTTATTTAATGTCTGATTGGAAAGTCAAGTATGCTCTCTGGAGACAAACACATAGCAGCAAGTGTCATTGAAAAGTTGGAAACGTGTTTAAAAAAAGCTGCTTAGTTGTGAGAAGTCACTGCTTTTTGTCTTGCCTCTCAACAGATATATCCATGTGATTAAAAAATATTGGTATAATGAAATTGCATATTTGCTCAGTGACATCATACATGCTTGCAATGTGCACGGTGCCTGTGTTCATTATAAAAAGCAACAGCCCATGCTTGGTTAGGTTAGGCCCAGTAAAACATGCATGAATTGGAGAGTCATCATCATCATCATCAGCCTGGTAACGCCCACTGCAGGGAAAAGGCCTCTCCCATACTTCTCTAACTACCCCGGTCATGTACTAATTATGGCCATGTTGCCCCTGCAAACTTCCTAATCTCATCCGCCCACCTAACTTTCTGCCGCCCTCTGCTACGCTTCCCTTCCCTCGGAATCCATCCCGTAACTCTTAATCACCATCGGTTATCTTCCCTCCTCATTACGTATCCTGCCCATGCCCATTTATTTTTCTTGATTTCAACTAAGATATTAACTCGCGTTCGTTACCTCACCCAATCTGCTCTTTTCTTATCCCTTAAGGTTACACCTATGATTCTTCTTTACATAGCTCGTTGCGTCGTCCTCAATTTAAGTAGAACCCTTTTCGTAAGCCTCCAGGTTTCTGCTCCGTACATGAGTACTGGTAAGACACAGCTGTTATAAACTTTTCTCTTGAGATAATGACAACCTGCTGTTCATAATCTGAGAATGCCTGCCAAACGCACCCCAGCCCATTCTTATTCTTCTGATTATTTCAGCCTCATGATCCGGATCCGCAGTCACTACCTGTCCTAAGTAGATCTATTCCCTTACCACTTCCAGTGCCTCACTACCTATCGTAAACCGCTGTTCTCTTGCGAGACTGTTAAACATTACTTTAGTTTTCTGCAGATTAGTTTTTAGGCCCACCCTTCGGCTTTGCCTCTCCAGGTCAGTGAGCATGCATTGCAATCGGTCCCCTGTGTTACTAAGCAAGGCAATATCATCAGCGAATCGCAAGTTACTAAGGTATTCTCCATTACCTTTTATCCCCAATTCTTCCCAATCCAGGTCTCTGAATACCTCCTGTAAACACGCTGTGAGTAGCATTGGAGATATCGTATCTCCCTGCCTGACGCCTTTCCTTATTGGGATTTCGTTGCTTGCTTTATGGAGGACTACGGTGGCTGTGGAGCCGCTATAGATATCTTTCAGTATTTTTACATACGGCTCGTCTACACCTTGATTCCGCAATGCCTCAATGAATGCTGAGCTTCCGACTGAATCAAACGCTTTCTCGTAATCAATGAAAGCTATAAATAAATGATTATATTCCGCACATTTTTCTATCACCTGATTGATAGTGTGAATATGGTCTATTGTTGAGTAGCCTTTACGGAATCCTGCCTGGTCCTTTGGTTGACGGAAGTCTAAGGTGTTCCTGATTCTATTTGCAATTACCTTAGTAAATACTTTGTAGCCAACGACAGTAAGCTGATCGGTCTATGATTTTCCATGTCGTTGGCATCCCCTTTCTTAGGGATTAGGAATATGTTAGCGTTTTTCCAAGGTTCCAGTACGCTCGAAGTCATGAGGCATTGCGCATACAGGGTGGCCAGTTTCTCTAGAACAATCTGCCCACCAGCCTTCAACAAATCTGCTGTTACCTGATACTCCCCAGCTGCCTTCCCGCTTTGCATAGCTCCCAAGGTTTTCCTTGCTTCTTCCGGCGTTACCTGTGGGATTTCGAATTCCTCTAGACTTTCTTTCTTCCATTATCGTCGTGGGTGCCACTGGTACGTTATGAATCTCTATAGAGCTCCTCAGCCACTTGAACTATCTCATCCCTATCAGTAATGATAGTGCCGGCTTTGTCTCTTAACGCATACATCTGATTCTTGGCAATTCCTAATTTCTTCTTCACTGCTTTTAGGCTTCGTCCGTTCCTGAGGGAATATTCAATTCTATCCATATACTTCCTTATATCAGCTGTCTTACGCTTGTTGACTAACTTGGAAAGTTCTGCTAGTTCTATTCTAGCTGTAGGGTTATCGGCTTTCATACATTGTCGTTCCTTGATCAGATCTTTCGTCTCCTGCGATAGCTTACTGGTATCCTGTCTAACGGAGTTACCACCGACTTCTATTGCACACTCCTTAATGATGCCCACAAGATTGTCGTTCATTGCTTCAACACTAAGGTCCTCTTCCTGAGTTAATGTGGCGCTTCTTTTTTTTATTTCTGTTTCGTGAGGTTTACTGACGGGCGTATAGGTGCAGTACCACACAGTATGTATGGCTAGCACAAAAAAAAAGGTGGGGCAGATATGTTTAGCTCACTGTACACGACACAGGGCAAAGAAAATCCGTGTTCAGCAACTGTGCTAAATGCCATGTACGAAAATTTTGCAACGCTACTCATTCGAAGCACGCACAGGTGCGTCTTGAAGAAAAGTTTTCCTGGGTAAAAAATTTAGATCGTAAATTACAATAATTACGCTCTAACCCAGAGACATAATAATATGAATATGTTATATTGCACGGAAAAATACACTGCGAATTAAATTGTGTGTCAGCTTCATGTGTATACATATAGTCTTTCCTATGCATTAGGTTCTTTGCGTAATGCATTACCAGTTGACAGCCTATCTTATGATGTGTACTCTGTTTACATTACATTTGTTTATTGCTTTACTCGTTTGTTTTGTGACTTAATTATGCAATGCAGGCGTATATAAATTTTCAACTTTTGACATAACCCTGTATGCTTTGTAGGGACAACCCAGGACGTGTTTTTCTCAGCACCCAGTCAACTGCCAGAAGTGGCTCAAACACAGGCCACCAGTAAGCGGACATCAATTGCAATTTCACATCATGCAGTTGGCTGCTGGCTTGTACAGAGGTTTTGTGTTTGTTTTTAATGAGGTGGTGATGGCGTTCTAACGTGCATTTTGACCAAAAGGGTGCAATCATGTCTCACAGAAGTATATATGGCTGCCATTCTCTGAGAGGGATATGTGCTCATGTTCATGAAGCATTTGTATTAGACGGTATTGTCGCCCAATGAGTCAGATATCAACACTGTAATTTTCCAGTGCGAGAAAGTAGTTGCGAGAAACAGGATATATTATGACACTGTAAAGTTATTTTATTAATTCGAAGGAAGGTTTTGCAGCAGGAAAAAAGGTTGCTATTCCCGGCAAACATGTATTTTTGTCACAAGTTATATAATGAAGCTGTGGATGTGTTAAACTCGTGACATATGAATCGATTTTAGTTCATCCTTTAGTAATGCTTATAAAAGAGACAAGAAATAGCATGTGACTACCTCTCCAATCAGCAGATCATACACTTAGTCATAAGTGGTAGTTTCATGCAGTCTCGCACTCTATATAACCTTTCCTTTCAGCAGCATTGGAACTGGTGGCTGCGTTTTCAGAAGGACAATTGCACTTGACACTGTATATGTATGTGTGAATTCGTTTTTCTTTGTATGTGTTGGCTCACTGACACAAACAATGCAAAAATCAGTTGTACCATGAGACTGACGACCACTTCTGCTGCTAGAGATGTTGCACTTCATATTTTATAGTACTGCATGGCATTTAAAGCAAAGCTAGCATGTAAAATGGTCAAGAAAACTAACCGCTGTTATAGCTGTTTACCTCAAAGTAAGCTTTTCCTTCATGGGGTGTGTTAATGTGAGCTCTCCACCATTGTTTCAGTAGTATTACCCCTTGGTGAGTGAGAGATTGGGGGAAATTAATCGTGTTAGTGTTTAAATGGTGTCCTAATTATGTGCATTTGTTCCAACCAACTTGTCTAGATTACTTCATTGTTCAGTGTACAGCTTATGAAACCGTCAGCAACTACTGAGTTGCTAACATGCATATGCATTTATCACTATACAGGTCGCACTCAGCTGTACCACTGCATTACTGGGGATATTGCCAGCACCAGCGGCTTTGCAACAGCTGTTTCACAGCATGTCGGTATGTAGTAATATATAGTTATGTTGGCATGGGCTAGTATTATGTGCCACTGCTACTCTGTATTGTGAGAGACCCACATGATAAGTGATGTAATGGGTACAGCGAAAACGTTTGAATGTTTAATAATCGTACATAGAAAGTCTCTCCTTTTCGTCACTGCAGCAGGACAGAAGAGCACGCAGGCACTCCTGAATGTACATATATTTGAAAACATGAGAGACATATATATATATATATATATATATATATATATATATATATATATATATATATACCTAAATACATACAACTAAACTGAAGGCAGGGACGTTCCACGTCATCTTCAATTGACATGTGCAGCGCAAAAATACAACACAGACTACAGAGAAGTCCACATGTTAACAGATTTGATACACAGGTTAATTCAACAGATTTGATACTTCAGGTGTGCTGTTTTACACAATGTGGAAGGGAAAGGGGAGAAGGCCAGAAAAAAGGGTGGAGTGGAAGAGAAAGCAATCGTGCCAAAAAGCATGAGAAGCATCGTGCAGCCAGGATCACCAGCAGGACATCTAATAAGCACTTTGATAAAATTACATACAGGACAACCTTACGTATTGTTTGTTTCAATCAACTCAGATCACATGCAGCCATTACTGCAATCAAGTTGTTTTCTTATGTCATATGAGGGAATGATGTGGGCACAAAAAACTGTTTAGAGCTGAAGGATTAAATTCCATGCAAGCCTCATTGCCTGCTTTTTTATCATATTGTTATCAGCTGCTTATTTTAGGGACAAAAACTAAGAGTATGGGCTGTTTCCTGGTTCGCCATTACACACAACATGTCCTTGTGACTATATGTACATGCAGATGATCCATAGGTAAAAGTATTCAGTACAGTAGAATCTTGTTACTTGGTTGTAAGAGACATTTGAAAATGGTTTGGTTGGTTTTCCTATGTTTGCCACATTAACAACACTGTATAAAAGAGACACCTTTGTTACTAAGGATGACTTTCTATGTATTCACTACTTCGGAGGGACACAACCCACACACATTCACTTCGTGCACCTTCTGTGCTCCGAAGGGCTTAAATGTCACGCAATCCTTCACAAATCAATTATGCAAATCCTCTTAAGCATGAACTAGAAAAGGAGGGCAACGAGGATAATGCATGGCAGAAAGTGTCCGCAGTTGAAGCTGACGAGCGTCTAAGAGCACCTCTAAGGTACGGCGAGCAATAAAGAGGCTTGCGAAGTGAAGTGATTAACTTCCAGAAGTTGGGAAGGAAGCTAACACAATCTACAGTTACTAAAAAGCTGTGAGTGTCTTCTTTAAAGGGCCCCTAAACCACCGAGGTTGAAATTTAGTTGCGGTGTTGCAGTTGCACATGATAAGGCAACGAACACGTAGCCACGAGAATTTTTCGAAGCGGTGCAGTAATAGTGGAGATACGTGTGTTTGATTATCGTAAAGTAGTCCCCGTTCATCTCACTCTTTCATCTGGTACACGCTGTCTGGACAGTATCGTCTTTTCCTCGCCTAGTACAACTCCAAATGTTACGAGAGAGGCCATCACCAACGAGCTCTGTTGCTGCCGTGCTGGCCCGTCGTTCGTCCTGCGAGGGGTACCGCTAATGACCTCGCCAATGCAATGGAACCGTATGGTGACTCCTGTTGAAGAGCCTCATAGGGAGACCCTTCTATCGGCGTTTCTGTTCTTTGCCCCCATTGGCTGCCCACAATGGCATCGCGGGCAACGCGACGAGGAAGTGGGAGTGCGTGTATTTGCGTGCAGACCTTCCCGGCAGTCGTACACTCTCGTTCGACCAATCGACAGCACCAGAAACTGGTGACATCATCAGAGACAGCCTGGTGACGTCAGGACCAAATGGGGGGGGGGGGAGCAGGATAAGTCCGGAGAGGCGCACGGGGTTGTTTTCTTCATTTTGTGGTGCTCCCGCCGTGCTACGCACTGTGGCATTTGGCATCATCGATCGCCACGGCATTCTGATTTCGAAGCGCGTGTTTACTTGAAATGTTAAAAAAAAATTGAGACCACCCTGAGCAATTGCTCCTTCAGATATATCTAAACATACCTTAGTGATAATGCATAATAAAGTGATCTAGTCTGGCTCCTGAGTGTTTTAAAATTTTTGGTTTCAAGAAACATGTTTCCTGTGCCTCTTGAGTATCTCTTCTAATTAGGCTTTACTGTAATGTGCACACACAATTGTGTAACTCCTGTTAGAAGTATCATTCATTAAGCCTGGTCACTAATGTGCAACGCTTGAGGTTAGGTTTTGTTGTCTGCAGTTTTTAGACCTTTGTTTATTAATTCAGGCTTTTCTTATTGGTTCTTCGATACAGGAGACAATGCCTACAAAATTATTGGCCCTGATGACTAGATCCCTCAAGGGGCAAACGACATCTGTGTTGCAGAAGTTAGCCCGATACCACCTGAAGTTACCATGACAGGTGACACAGCAGCAATAGTTACAGAGACTGCCGTGTCTACTGCAGCTGCAACAGTGTGCGAGACAAGCAGCAGCACGTCAGCATCAGCAGCAGTCTCAGAAGGAACGGCACCAGGCCTGGTAGGACATGTGTGCTACCATTGTGACTTTTTGTAGTGCATACAACTCATTTGCTCAATATACAAAAGCTTTTAATCGTGACTGTGAGCCACTGTTCTTGTGCAGCAAGTGCAAGATTAGGTTTTGTGTTATAACACCAGTACAAGCTTCACTTTAATATATGCAAACCTATTAAAGTTGTTGCCTCCCGGGCCAGCCCACATAGTGACAATGCGGAATGCATGGTAGGACACACGTCTCCCCTATTAGAAGATAGCAGAGAGACTCTCAGTGTTGTTGCTAGATTAACTGGTCTGTAGGCAACTACAAGGACAACACAGGTGTCATAAGATTATTGTTGATGTTGTTGAAGAGGTAAAAAGATGTTTGATGCAGCTGAACTGCCAACTGATATTGAGCAAATCAATACCGACCACCTGAGATTGCAACACTATGGAAATTTGGGTATCTATGTGCTGCCACCTCGTAAAGCTCACATGGAATGTAAAGACTTAGGTTGTGAAGTTTGCAGACCGCCTTCATAATGTGCTAAGGCACCCAAACATTGTTTACTATGTAAGGAAGCTCTGCAGAATGCAGAATGACTCTGTACTTAGTAACTTCTAGGATGAAACAAGGCTTCATTCACATCCAATTTTTGACAAACACAAAGAAAATGTTCTTCTCAATCTGTATTATGAGGACATAGAACTTGCCAACCGAATCGGTACAAAAAGAGGCAGATTGGGCAAGCTCACTGTATGTTATTTAACAATCTTAAACATGCTTCCTTCTCAGCGTTCTAAACTGTCTAGCATCTTTTTGATGGGTGTTGGTTACACCACTGAATTAATGTTTTTTTTTTACTCTCTAGACGGTTCAAGTGGCTGTTGGACAAGCTGGCCCTTTTAACATGGAGTGGCTCATTGTGTTGCTACGTGCCTCACTAAACGAATTAAAAATGAACCCTCCAACTTGCTTACCATGCTACTTCCTAAATGAGAACATTGTAAGTATCAACCTAAGGCTCAGCTGCTCTTGCATGTCTAATATCAAGTCAAAGAAGCTCTCTCCCTCTGTTTTTCTTTTTTTGTAGCATTACTGTTTCAACTTGCATGTAATCCTAAGACATCACTTAAATTTCTTGAAGTGCTCAGTGTCACTCTACAGATGCTCTACATACCTGCCAAGCTGCTTACAGGGCTGTGTGCCACAAAAAGTAAACGAGTGGTACTGTTTCATGTCAAATATGCAAATTAGGAACAGACAATAAAGTGAAAAGTGGTTGTATAATAATTTTCATTGTACCAGGCACTACCAAACCGCCTCATGATTTCTAGCAGGATGATTTAGATTTAAATTGAATTACAAGGCTGACTAAGCTTGGCTTCTTAAAACTTTGCTGAGTGTGTGTACAAGTGGGGTCGGCAGAGTAGGATTCTTAGCGTACGAGTCTCAGTGAGCCCTAGAAATATATTGTGTAAGTGAGCTTCAAACTTATATTGTTGGTCAACCCATGGGGTGGATACAGACAGTGTGTCCGTGTCTCATGGCATCAACAGCTAATGGTATCGTCAATACTGTTGATGCTTTTGTAAAATCTATCGTTTTATGCTTTCAGATCACTGGAGGCAGAGTTTCGATTCAAGGATAACATGTCAAAAATGTTGGAGTGGCTGCACTTGGCAAAGGAGCTTATTTACAAAATGTGTGGTCGTGAAATGGGCTTTCCTGATATTGATGACTACCTGAGAGGTAAACATGGCAACATGCACTGGTAATGTTGGTAAGGCTTTCAGTTTTGTGATTCACATTTTTTGCATCATCGATTTGCAAATAGGGTTGCAATCTTTGCCGGAGAAAAAAAACTGGCCCCTCGATACGAGCGGGGAGGGGTATTTATACAGAAGATTGAATTTACACTGGAAAAATGACAAATCAACATACTGTATATGTTTACGAAAACACAACGCTGAGCTAACCAACTACAAGGCTGGTTGGCATAAAAATACGAGCGAATGTATGCACTAAGGCTGACTGAAGTTTTGGATTATTGCTTTGAATTATTCGGCTGCACTGAAAGTTATTCGCACATGCTTAGCCCATAAAAAGCTCTTCTTTGTGTCTGACTCTACCAGACTGGTGACCTCACATACATAAAGAAGGTTTGTGTTGGCCGAAAAACCAGTCAGTGACGGCCGGTTTTATGCGGCAACCTGCCCGATATCAAAAAACCGGCCAGACCGGTCGAAAATCGGGCAGGTGGCAACCCCAACTTGCAAGCATGCTTCAGAAGAAATGTTGGGAGATCTTGTAGTATACAGAAGATGAGGTACTTATACATTTTTGGCAAAGCATTTTTGTAACAGCCACAGGTATCTGAAAATGGGCCTGAGTGGGGTAGTACACAGAACATCAAAGTAAACTATGACATTTTATTCATAGCACAGGCACAATGAAGCAAGAGTGAATCATTGGATGCTATTTTGAAGAAAATTCATGCCTGTTTTAGGGTTTGCGGAAGCTAATGCTGCTGATTTGTATGGAGAGATACAGGCTCGCTAATTTTGCATAGGAAACAGAAACTCAAGTGTCACAGGGAGTGATTAGCAAAAAGTGTTTGTGCATTCTTTGGTAATGCCTTGTGCAACTGGTTTCCCTTTACATTTCTGGATAAGTATGGGAAAGCTATTTTGGCAAGTGCAACAGACACAACAACAAAACAAGAAAGGTCAGCTCTTGACCATAACAATACTGCTCCTCCTTGCCTAAGAAGGCAAGTGAAGCAGTGACGTTGCGCTTGGCTCTGCAAAAGGGCACAGCCAGTATCCCTTAGTTTTGGTTTTGCATGTGAAACTAGCCAAACGTCATCACACCATAGAAATTACCGACATCATTTTCTTGCTAATATTACAATGAATATAGATTTGCTGCCTGTATGATGGGCTCCTATAATAGGAGAATGTTCACTTGTGTCGGTTATGGTTAGAAAGATGTCCGTGTGGTTACTTACTGTTCTAGTTGCAAAGCCAACTTATTCTGCCGTGCCTCCAGCCATTGCTGAAGTAGTTTTGCACAGTCATGTATATATCTCCAATCGCATTGGAATAAATTTCTTGAAACACACTTTACCTGAATTGCACTGAAATGCGTGGCTTACCAGGACATACAGAACATGGCAATGAAATTCTAATGGCTGTTCTCTCAAACAAATGTACAGTAAATAAAGTTGTGGCTCAGTCTATAATAAAGCGAAAATTTCATGTGTGTAGAGTATACTCCATGTTCATTTGAGATCGATTTCAGGAAGACTTTTCAGACAAACATGCAGCAGTTCCTGGTCCAACTGTTTTCTGGTGAATGTCTACAAAAGCACTCTGTTGTGGGAGACCAGTTGAGATTATTGAGCTCCAGAATTCATCCTTGGCAAAGGCTCTCCCTTTGTGCCTCATGGTGTATTACATAAATGACCCGACATATCCCTTTGCATTTGGTCAAACTCTAGGACTACTTAAGAGTGTCGTGCTCAAGGAAGAAAAATTTCCTCACTGCTTGGCAAACAGCAACCTCCTGAAAATTTTGCAAAAGCTATAATTGTGATGAATGGAACATTTGTGACATTTTTAGTCATTTTTTCATGGTGTTGAAGCATTGAACAATGTAGATAAGTATATTCATTTAAAATTTGAGGTACATCCTTCATTCATTTAAAGACAGCTTCCTACAAAGGTGTGTAGAATTCAGTTTTAAACAACAGTTATTAGACAAGAACTGAAGAATTAGATGTACTGCAGATGGCAGAAGACAAAAGTGTGATGAAAATTACACAGACACTGCTGCTGCATCCCTGGCCACAGTGAGCACCAACAGCAGGGCAAGAGAGTCGACGGAAAGGAACATTATGACATAGTGTCATGCTTCCATGTGACCACTTTCCATGTTATTTTGCATGATACAGCTCAACCTCCTGAAACGAGACCGCAACTTTTCTGTAAAAAGCTTTCACAAAAAACTAATAACACTATTAACACAGCAGTATCCTTTTTTGTGAGTTTGAGGTTCCTGGGTGTTCATTAATGCAAAAAGTTAGAAAAAAAGAACATGTGTCGTACTTACACCTTTTTAAGAAGTACTAGGGGGACAGAACATTTCTATTCATACATCTTGCTCACACAACCAGGTTTCTAAACGCCTTTTATAATTATTATTGCCAGTTACTTATATCTGAGTGCATTGTATGCATGTAGCAGGTGTAAAATCAGGTCAGGTCAGCCCTATATTCAAGAAATTTGAATTAAAATAGGTACATTAGACGCAGTCTCTTATCGCTTCATTGCATGTGGTTTAAGCATTGCTCAAAACTTTTGTGGATGGCAGTTTCAACTGGCACAGCACTGCGTTCCGCCACAGTCACATGTGTCTTCAAAGCGGTGTTTAGCAGTTGTGTTGATAAGTTTGTGTATGCATAGAGCAAGCTTTTTATTAGTTTTTTTCGCATTCACATGCTTGCACTAAGCTTGTATAAGGCAGTTACGAAATGTGCGTCACTATAATGAACTGTTCTCTTGAGCTTACACCTGCAAATAATAGTGCTCAGATGGCCGCACTTCTATGTTGGTGCACCGCTATCTTTGTGTATGTTCTTGTGTTTGTATAAAGCTTATATAAGCCAGTTACAAAATGTATTTCACTAAGCACTGTAATAGTCATTAAAGAACTGCTTGGTTGGTTTTACACATGTGAATTACTACTGAAGAAGTGGTATTTCCATGTAGGCCCAGTGCAAGCTTTCTGTGTGCGCACATGTTTGTATTAAGCATCTACAAGAGAGTTGCAACATGTATGTCACTAATCACTGATATTTGTTGAATTCCTGTGATAGTTTTACACCTGTGAAAAATAGTGGACAGGACACAGTACTTGTGATGTATAGTTGAATTCATACAGTGCCAAGACATGGGCTGTATACGTACCAAAAGAAATGCATGTCATTATATTGTTGTGATGATTATTACTGTTTGGAATTTGTTAAACTATATTAAAATTGTTTCTTGTATCAGTTTATGTATAGCAATTTGTCAAGCAACCAAACTGAGGGCCTGAACTTGTGCATACAAATAAACAGCTGTTTTACGAGTATACTGCTCATATTCTCCTAAACCAGTTTAACAAATCTTGTATACAATGCTGGGCAAATGACAGAGCTGACTGGGATTTACAGAAAGAGTTCTGCATTGGCTGATGACCTACCCCACACTGGAGTTGGTAACGTTGCGTTTATTGGAGTACAAAACAAATTGCACTTCTAACAAAAATGTGACAGTCAGTGCAGAAACATAAGGCAGACGAGAAGATGTGGCACACATTTCAGGGCCGTCCGTGCCTACTACAGTAATCAAGTCTTCCTGTGCTCTGTGTATAAGCCCCCGTTCAGCCAAGACAGTTGTTCTGCTGGGTCCGTAGCAATATTGAAAAAAAATTCAATGGTTTTCAAGGACTTTCGAGGCCCCGACCCAGTAACTTCAAGGACCTCGTGCGGTATGTTTAGTAGCTTGTACAGGCAATAACTTCCACAACAACATCGTTACATTAATGCAAACAAAATAAAACAAAACAAATTGCATTTCACTGATTTCAAACATTTGAAAGACTACTAATTTGCCTTTCACCGCCCATCACTAAACGCACACACAAGGAGGCATTTCAAGAAAGCGCTCAAAGTTATTGTGCAGTAGCACAAGTAACTGCTTGGACCTGCAACATTTGCAGTTTTTGAATACTGTTTGGTTTGACAGTGTATGTGATGTCGTCTGTTGCCTCAGCTTTTCACCATTAAATAAGCAATAGCCATTTCTAATTTCTTTTTATTGTGTCTGTAGCTCTTGATTTACTCTTCACGGCTGTTCTTCGAATGCCTCAACTGTTGAGCTTCCTGCTTCTGCTCCTCCAAGTACATTTGTCACCGGTTCCAAGTGCCTAAAGCTGGTATCTGCAGCTCCTTCGTAATTTCAACTTTAAGGATGTCGCTTTCCTTCTATTACCTCCACAGACAATTCTCTGTGACATGTTTGAGAGTGTCACAGAAGGAAAAAAAACGCTTGGCAATGTCTGCTAAGTCTAGCCAAGTGTACAAATTTAAGGACTTTCCAGTGCTCCTAAAAATTCAAGGGTTTTAAATGCCTTGAAAATGGCATTTTAGAAATAAATGGTTTTCAAGGATCGCAACAAACCATAGATTCTAGAATTTTACAAGCTTATTTTGGCATGGAGTTCGGAAATTCATGCTTTTTAGCTAACGCTGCATTATCTCTGTACATTGAAGCCACGACAGCGAAACCATTTTGGTGTAAAGAAAAATACTGGAAGCTTTTAACACCACTTTTTTTTCTATGAAGCTTCGTATTGCCTAGTTAAGTTCAGGAATGCGCCTGCTTTGGGTAGGCGTTTCTTCGACATTTTCTGTGAGAAGCAGATGACTAACCCCTGTATTCAGAAATGCATCTTAATACAAAACTCATGCTTGACTTGATATGAACGAAGCCTGGTGCTAACGGCCCCCTAACGCTCACTGCGTTTCTTTTGGTGCGTTCACGATTTGCGTCATTTATATCAAGTCAAGCATGGGCTTCAAGTTATGATGCATTCCTGAATATGGGGGTAAGCGTGCTGTTACGTTTCGACCGAGCAGGGCTCCGAGCCGAGGCAAGAACACGACGCCGAACGACGTTACTTTATTCCGGCATTGCTGCTGCCGGTTGGTACAAAAAGCACTACGGCGTGGCTGCGCTGTCCTTTTTACCAGCCTCGCCTTCACAAACGGAGAGGTAAACACAACCCTCCTCACGAGCAGAACCATGCGCGACAGCACCTTATCTCGCTGACAGGCTCGCCGGGCTTCGGCACTTGGTGTAGGCAGACGCATGCGCGTGAGCGCAACAGTGCACAATTCGGGGCAACGCACTGTGCCATTGACACTCAGAGGAAACGGCGAAAACAAAGTTAACCTCCCATGTCCTAAACTTTCGCGTACCTGTGGTGTGCATGTATCGTGGAAGAAGAAACAGCGCAAGCATAAGGACGAAAAAAAGCATCAACCACACCAGCGCTTCGTGGTGTGGTCCATGTTTTTCCGTCGTCCTTGTGTTGTGCTGTTTATTCTTCTAAAATGTTCAACCAACTAGCCGGCAAGTCCATTCTGTGCATATATATTGAACACACGCATGAGTGTAGATGGTCTTCGAAGCTTTTAGAACGAGCACTGCCACAGGCTACGAGCAGTGCACGCGTAAAAAGTTGACACATTAGTAATTTAAGCATGCGTGCCGATGCATGTGAAGCGGCTATCGGCATAAGCAGTCTCCAAATGCTGGAATACATGCGCTTCAAAACGCTAAATATCCGCTGCTAATGCAGGACAACAGCTTACAGCGGACTGAACCAAACCCTAAACTAAAGCACTTGAAAAGAACGCCTACACGGCAGCGTGAGGCACGTCGAAATGCCTGGTACTGGCGTCGCAGTTGACCATATACGAATGGAACTGGCTGAAAAAATAAACAATTGCTCACCAGTATAGAACGACAGAAAGCTGAGCTAGTTGGTAAGGATTCGTATTGCAAGAAATAGGTGAGGCGTGCAGACAGGACACAAGAGTAGAGAAGTGGACAACACGAACGCCTTAATACAAAAAATTACCGACGATTACGTTACTTCCTAATGCGAAATTTGAGCGCAGCAAATAAGCTGTTTCACCTTTTCGATAGATTGAGGCAAAGAAATCGAGCAACACATGTATGCGCTATCACAGAATTTTTTTTTTATTTTTCACAAGTATTCCTTTAACAAAAGGCGGCAATTTCGGCTCGGGCGGTGCACATATACAGATCCGCCGCCACCGATCTGGCTCTCTGATTGCCACCGCACAGGGCGAACGGCAGCGGCAATTTCGGCTCGGGCGGTGCACATATACAGATCCGCCGCCACCGATCTGGCTCTCTGATTGCCACCGCACAGGGGTTGCATTGGAGGAGGAGCGAAGAAAGGAATTAAGTTCGAGCCGGCGCTTTGACAACCGGAGACTCGCAGGAAGAGGGGGGAGGGGGGCGGCGTGTACACCCAGCGGCAAACGATGGGGGCAGAAGCGCGCGCAGCAAGCGGACAACACGATAAAGGGAGGAGGGAAGAGATAGGAGCGACTGACTGATGCCGCTGACGCCGATAGTGAGTCAACCCCAGCTGCGGAGTTGGTTTCAGGGACAACGCCGCCGATGCCGACACAAACAATATGATACCCTCGCTTCCGCAGCGCTAAGAACCAGGTCTAGCCGTGGGAAGGTGGTCACGTATTCGTCGACGTGCCGCGGCCTACGTGAAATAACCGGCGCGTCGGCAACTGAAGAGCACCCTATCCGCCACACAAGAACAGGGGGGGATGACCCTTTCCTCCTCTTTCTGCATGGCGGCGACGGTGTTCTATGCAGTCACGTTATCTTGACTCTCTAGCGGCGTCAGCGGCATCCAGCGGTATCAGTCGGTCGCTGCTAGCGCTGGGGGATGAAAGGGGGGCGGAGCTGGTTACGAGGCCGACGACGACGCGAAACCCAGGAACGGACGCCAAAGAGCTGCGCTCTAAAAAGAGGTGAGGCGTGCAGACAGGACACAAGACAGGACACAAGGCGTTAGTGTTGTCCCCTTCTCTACTCTCGTGTCCTGTCTGCACGCCTCACCTCTTTTTTGTATTATGAATCTCACCAGTATACGTGCGAATTAAATTCACATACGTGGATGGTTGGCGCGATACTTTGTATCCGCGTATTTTCGGAGAACATATAATGCAAGGACTGGAGAAGCACTCGATCGTGAGCTGAACGGCACATTTGTTATTTTCCTGCGGTGACGACAAGCCGTGAATAGTTCTCACGTTGTCGTCTACGTTGTCTTCCTTCGTTAGTCGTAGCAAGGAATGGAAATGATGCAAACGCAAACGTGTTCCAGTACTCAACAGCGCAGCACACTGCAGAGAAACTCCACCCACCGCAGCCGATTCCTCAAATACATTTGGTATATATACAACCTCTAAAGGAACACGACTGGGCGTGGTGGCGCTGTGGTGTAATGGACAGGATGTGTGCTTTTGAATTGTATAGATGCGAGTGTACGCGGGTTTGAATCCCCGTGATGTATAGAGTAATGTGATTCTTCATAAGTATGTGGTTCCCTTGACAATTGTGTTCTAATTAGATTAATTGTCTCCTGATTGTGAAATGTGCGAAGATAACTGCGAATTCGGTGTCAATTCGCTTCTTTTCTCCGCAGTGGCATTCGGGACGCATACGCATAGGCCGCCTTCAGAGCAGTCACGCCTCATAGTAGGCAGGAAATAGCCAGAAAAAATCACTTTAAAATCCTGCATAACTTTGCTCACGCCTATTCTGAAGGCCGCTTGGAATTGGGCCGCTGTCTCTGGGGAGCCGCCTAGGGAACGGTATATCAGCGGCCGTAATTTGATCTGATTTCTTGCATGCATGCGTGGATTCTAGCCAGGACTTCGCTAAGAGGGTATTGGGAAGAGTACTAGCAATCTGTTCGGAGGAGTACAAACACTATATTTTGAGGAGTAGAAGTAGTCGGTCTGGGGTGGAGTACTGTTACCCTTGCGGGGAGAGTATTAGCACTCTGCGGAAGAGTACTAGCAATCCCTTGCGGTGGAGTAACAAAACTCTGTCAGGAGGAGTTGACCTACTCTCTCTCAAAGAGGGTCGATCTACTCTTGAAAAGAGAGTGAAATATGGGACAAGCAGCTACTCCGTCAAAGTGAGTGCCCGAAACTCTCTTTGTTTTTAGAGTGTTGAGGAGACTTCTGGGTGTGGCAACACCTTGAGTGAGCGAAAGCGCAATTATATTCTCGGCAAGGCCTTGCCCATCGCACTCTGTGTCGCACCTGACGGATACACGACGGCAAGATAACTGTGGTACGGTGACGTCGTCTATGATGCGCAAAGACTTGCGTGGTAATTCTGCCCTTTCGTCCCCAGAAAAGGTTAATATAGCTTCTGCTATGTTGATGACGGTGCCGTACTCGCTTAAGAAGTCCATACCTCAGATTATATTTTTGCAACAGTTGGGAAGAATACACAATTTACAAGAAATGATGAATCTACTATGTTGATCTTTGCAGTACACTTGCCAATTGGGATCAGTAGCTCGCCTCCAGCAACTGTAAGCTACCGCCCTAACCACTTCATTTTCAATTTGCGAAGTCTGTCCGCCAGTTTTTCACTTGCGATCGAAAAGTTGGCGCCAGTGTCTAGCAGCACTGTCAAGTCACGGCCGTCAATTGATACAGTAACATTAGCGCTAAAAATCTCGTGTGTCGTCAAACCATGCGGCTGTATCAGTTGCTCGTTGGGCTGCAATGCGGCATTTCCTGCGCTTCGACATGTGGCAACCTATCTTCCCTGAGCTCGCGGCCTTCAGTTACCCCAGCGTGGGCTGCAAGATCACCCTTGGGCCACGTCAGCGAAACCGCAGCTTTCAGGTGAAACAATGATGTCCCGGAGAGGCAAGCGTGACCGGTAACCGAGCGAATCGGCTCGCCAGCTCGTCGAATTTGCGTCGATGTTCGCTCCACTGCCGTTGAAAGGGCGACGAGATGCAGTGGACAGAAATGCTTGGTACCCTTCGACGCGATAACGGTAATGTCGGCAGATGTGGCCCGCTTTCCCGCAGTGCAAGCACAAGGGCCTATAGTCAGCTCTGCGCCAAATGTCTGTTCTGCGAAGCGGTGGTCACGTTGGCTGTACCCCACCGTACCAAGGCAATCGCGGTGCTGACTGCAGGTGATACTGCGGCGCCGGCAATGGAGGTGGCGGTTGACGGACATCTGCGTGGCGGGGTTGCCATGCCTGGGGATGTGACTCGAGAGCCGAAATTGCTTGCCTTATTTCTTGGCGCACAACTTCAGCGACCGACGCAGCTGTGCGTTCACTTGGCGTGGCAGTGAGCTTCTTAATCTCTTCCTGAACAATTTCCCGTATCAGCCAGCGCAAGGAGCCCTTGTCTGTGACCATCACAGCTGCGGCGCTTGCTGGTCCACTGCTGGTCAGGTTATTATACTGGCAGAAGCGTAGGTTTAACGCGCACTCAATGGCTGTCGATTCTTTAACAAATTCATCGACACTTGTCAACGGGACCGCACAAGATTAGCAAACAGGTGCTCCTCTACGCCGTACATGAGGTGGCTGTTTTTTTTGCTTCCTTTTGTTCGGGCATATCGGGGTCTGCACGTTGACAAAGGCGAGCCATGTCTTCAGCGAGCAAGGCAAAAGTTTCATTCGACTTTTGAATCCGTGATTCGAAAACACGCTGTGCGTGGGTCCCACCTCTTGGTGCTCCCAAACGTATGGAACGATTGGCGGCAGAACTCATACAACTCATCCCAGCTTTTCTAGATTCGTCGCGATTTACGAATCACGTGTGCGGGCTCCGCCTTCAAGAGAGATATGAACGTTGAATAGCTTCTGTCCAGCATGCCACTCATTATACTTGGCTACGCGCTCGTACTCTTCGCGCCAGTCTTCTGCATCCCCGTAGGCGTTGCCATGGAAGCACACGGGAGATCGAGGAATCAAAAGAGTCACCTGGGCAGGGCTAACTCTGCCATGTCTTGGGCGCTCGTGGTAACAGGGAGACTTCGTGGTAGGGACCAGATTCAGGGTTCAGGCCTAGTAGGCGACGGCTGGCGTAGTGGACGGGTGTTTCGAGACGCGGAAAACGTCCTGGGCATAATGTGGGGCTGTTGACAGGCATGCCAAACATTTACCCAGCACCTACACCAGTGTCACCACTCACAAGCAGCAGGAACTGGGAAAACAAGGAGGATGCTTTAATTACAGGCAAACTCAGAACGATTAGGCCGGGAACGCATCCTCTCTTCTACAATGCGCGAGATCTTCGTCTTTCTCTACGTGCAGCGTATTGTATATATATATATATATATATATATATATATATATATATATATATATATATATATATATATATATATATATATATATATATATATATATAATGAAGAAGAAAGGGTACGACGGATGTTGAATACGCAGAGTATATCAAGAAGGATAATAAAAAGGGAGCCCAAAGGCATGTACGTGCTACTTTGACAAAGGCTAGTCCACCAGCCGATACGTTAGTGCAATATACCGTGTTTTTTCAACGTACGTCGGACTCTTTCTTTCTTCATTTTACTACCGCGGCCAGCGTGATTTCCTCAAGCCATAACTATATATATATGCAAACAACTTACAGTGATCTGCTTCGGACCTCCGTCAATTGCGCTTGGCTCTTCATAGAGGCAGGACGTGTGCCGAGTGAGCTCGTGAATGCTGTGCAATATGCTGAGCGCCTTTTAAGTTATAGATCTGGAACCTCGAAGAGGTGAGGCTTAATCATAACGATTTCTTTGACATTTACCGCTTGACTGGCACTGAATTTTATTCTGTTCTCTCAGTTTCGCTTTTTTTTTTACTTCCCCCATAATTTTGCGGGGCTCCTGTTGTCATTTGAAGCAATTTATAGTTTGTAAATTCAATATCGGTCAATACATCAGCGTCATGGCGTAGCCAAGAGGTGGCACACCGGGTATGTGCCCGCGCCCCCCCCCCCCCCCCCCGCGTAATTTTTTGTTAACATGCTGCCTACTCAGCCAACACCTCCTAGACAAGAAGGCCTGAGTGCTCGCCGAGAGACGTCACGGAGAAGAGGCCAGCGGCACGTTCAGGGATACGGGTTGAATGAAGGGATCTGGGCTTGGTTCGCCTAACAGCCGTATGCTTTTATTGACCACTCCGCACTTTTTCTTCAGTCGAAACTGCGGAATGAGCAACAGGCACCTTACATAGCATTTATTTAGAGGCACAGATAAAAAACAGCTTTGTAAAACATGTGCAGGTATTGATTCCTGCAGCTTTTTATAGCGTCGCGCTTTGTCGTCTTTGTAATGTACGTTTTCTGTGCATTATAATAAATAATATTTACTATACCCCACACTTCACACCTATTACTTCAAATAAATTGAATCCATAAAAACTATTCCTTCCGTATTTTTGTACTCATGGTTTTTATGGCGCGGCGATGATGAATGTAATGTACTCTATTAGCTTCACAATTGCGTATGAACAATTTTATTGGGGACACATGTACTTATTGCCATCTAGATTAGGCTTAAACGAATAATTTCGCTTTCGACGCACTAATTACCGCAGTGCACTAATTTACAAGTGAAGTAAGTATAGAAACGGGATATAAAACATTCCTACAGCTATTTACAAGGAAACAGCTGCCTTACTGCGCAGAGTTTCAGCTTTTCTCTTCCTTGCCTTAGCATTGGCATCCAATATGTTGTCGTTCACCTTGCAGCAGTAGTTCTTCAATAAAATATTCGTGCTACACCACAAAAGGTGCCTTTTGTGGTGTACAAAATTCACATTTGTGTCCATCCTCGCAAGCGTCGAACTCTGAGGAATCATCACTGATGAGCAGTTCAAGCGTGAGGTCAGTAACTAAACGAAGTTGGTTTGGCAGAATAATAAATTCCTCTTTCAGAACGTAGACTTTTTGCTTGTTATATATTGCATCAGGTCTTCTAGGTTTAGAATCTTATCCGCTTCCTCCTCCTTGCGGAATGCTTCAGCAGACGCTTCACACGCTTTCTTCAAAGAAGCTGCCTCAAAACGCATGCGCTTGGAATGAGGATCCTTCCTCGAGGTGCTTGGCTTCGAAAGGTGGACACAGGAAACTTTGATGGGACTGCGCCTGGGCGAAGACGCAGGCGTGAGAGTGGTGCAGTGATGGTGTGCCCCGTAAGGTCGTCGTGGTGAGAGATCTCCCGCACGATGTCGGCCTCAATGAAGTGAAGTTCGCAAATCTAGAAGGAAGTTAAAAGTTGTTCTGAATTTTATTGTAACATTCCTGATTTAAAGACACCTTCAGTAATTGAGCAATTAATCTTCCCGTATTTTTTCAAAACTAACTATTTAAAGAAGTTCTGAACATCTTACCCTGGAGTGCGGTGATGCAATGAAGTATGCACGCGGTATCGCCCTAATCCAAGCACTCTGGGCTTCTTCATCTTGCGGAAACTTGAAGACGTGATTTTTCTGCCCCGATTTGTAATTGCTTTGGCAATTGGGCACGCATCACTTATTAGGTATATCTTGGCATGGCACTCCACATTCCGGGGCAATGAAGACTCGCGGTACACACAATCGCAAGCACAGCACAAGTGTTGAGACTGCATGCACTGGTCACATCTAGAAAAAATGTGCGCTCGGAAGCATGCGGCAGCATGGCTGAGCATGTCGGGACTTGTTTAACCCTGAAGCTATTCAAGGAGTGGCAGGGCTCCTGGAACTAATCGAATTGTTGTCGCCGCCGTTGTCGCCGCCGTCGTCGCCTCGGTCTTCCCCGAATAGCCGGGGTTAACTATTGTATATCTTCCGCGCTTCATTTTCAACACGTGTGCGCCACTAGTATCTTCGCAGCGCACTGCACGGAACTTCTATGTTGGCCTCTTCTGCGTGACGTAGCTCAAGGGGAGAGGGTCAGCCAGAAGGCCTTAAGTTCTCTAGAGGGTGTTGACTCAGCCCCCTCCCTCTTCCCCCTACCTCCCGTGCCTGGTCAAGCTGGTGCGACCCCCCCCCCCTCGAAAGACATCCCTGCATCAATAACTGCACGGTCTTGTAGAGCGTGAAAAAAGCAAAAACGAATTCGGAGCAGGCAATGTAAAGACACAAGGGCGGGTAAATTTGGCGCGTTATAGTTGAACGGTAAGAGAACACCGCAGATCAACCACATGTTGTTTACACAAGGAGGACGGAACATAAGAAAGAGAACAAAAGCACACTTGAGATAACTTCAAATTGCATATAACTTAAGTGGTTGTGTGCGCCTGAAATTTATTTCGAGAACACAATATCCGCACGTGACGGTGTTTTCCGAGCTCAGATAGAGAAAGATAATCACACAAGACTTCCGCAAGACGAGACCAAGTTTCGGCTCAGATGCTAAAGCCGAACTATTTATTCAATGCTGCTAAATTGTAGGTTGAATTACGCCTGCACAAATGGGCGTAAAGACGTAAAAAAAAACATTAGAGTCATTCAGCTGCTCCCTCCTGGTTGCACTCGCTGCACGACGTCCTGTTTTTTTCATACAGCGCTGGCAACTCAGTCGATAAGGCTGCCTGAAAATGAAACATCACTACGTGAAAATTAGGACAATTTAAGATCACAGCACATGTTTCAAGTAACAAACTGCCTATATTTGTTTCAGTGGTGATGATAGCAAAGCGGCTTGAGGACTGCGGCGCTTTACCTCCAAGGTAGAGTATTCGGTCTTATCGCAAATATTGCCTTTTGACAGTCTTCACCGAGCGACACGTCCTGGGCGCTACCCTGAATACCATCCATTTTCGCCAAGATGTCACATTGTCCATCAGCTCTGATTAGCCCACAAGGCTGCCACCACATACCTGGCTGGCTCAAAACGTATACATGTCGAAATTCAACCATGCCGAGTAATGCCACATTATCCAGACTAGCGCGTCCGCACTGTTTGTGGCTGCTGTCCCACATTCGATTTTCTCGGGCAGCTCCGAAGCTGCGGCTATCATCCAGAGAGCTCACGAAACCGCTGAAGGTGAAACTGTCAGCAGTTTCTTGTTCTGGCTACGGGAAGACGATTGTCACCTGAATATGATGCCACCATGTTGTGAAAGGCAGCAGATGCTTTTGTGTACATCTGGCTCTTCTCGTGTTTCTGAAGGTTTATTTTATTGCCGTTTACGGCCATGTTGTGAGAGACACCATGCGCTTCTTCATGCTGCTCGTGCTTCAGGTGGCGGATATTGTGCGCTTAGGTACCAATATTGTTGCATCGATCTTTCGGCACGAAAATACCATCTTTACATACCCTGTGCCATAGGTGAGCACATTATGTCGATAATCACTCATACTCACCAACTATTTTCCGAGCCGTATGCCCACTCGCGTCTAGCCCCTCTCATCGGAAATCACGTTCCTATAGTCGCACCCGCGCATACTCTCTAACATTTATCCGCGTTCATACTTGATTTCATTCACACCTAACAGTGTCTCTAGAAAAAAAGTGTGACAAGTCTCAGACCACTGCAATTATTTTCTATAATCGCTTTCCTGCAGCCAGTTTTCGTTTTCCTTCCCAAAAAAGATACTGTGTCCTGAACCCACGACATATGCAGTCACTTGAGAGCAAGACATTGCGACGTTTCGAGAATCGCTCCTGCTCGTTCCGTCGTCTGCTGTGCAGTTACTCATGATGGCCGATTGGCATAGCGGACGGCGTACTGACACAGCAGTCGTAGTGCCATGATCTTCCTTACTTGTAAGTTCTTTAGTGTAATAACTTTTCAGGACCTCGATATTTGACAAGAAACACCGGGAAGACTGAGAGTGTCCTAGACTATTAACGGTAATACCTTTTTTTAACCAGATTCGATGTCATTTCACAAATGGCCTACGTGGAAGCAGGACATGGGCGAGGTTTCGGTACTCGCTCTACCGAATTTGGTTTTCTGCTATGCCGCTACATCGGCCTTCCCAAAGAGTAGAGGCATAGGAGGCTCACTTCACTCATCTCGCCTGCCCAACAGGGCGACTGCGCGCTCATACTAACTAACGTCCGTAACGAGAGTGGTTAGAGCTGGTGAGTGAGTTTCCAATCTGCGGAGAAAGCATCTGTGTAGCAGGTTAACTGTCCCAATAAGTGCTGTTAACAAGGCCGTAATATGAAGTGAATTAGTGTGGCACTTTGGCCAACTTTGAAGTATCGTAATTATAAGCACGCAGTCTATAGGGCTGTGATATACGACTGAACGGCGCATACGAATGCTCGTTCAGAAGATTGCTCGCTCTCTTCCCAATGCAATGATGGACGTTCAAGAACACTCCAAGGCTAATAACCCATCCCAAAGAAGAAAAACACATGCCTAGCTGCAGCATAGCTATGTCCCATTCTTCACCGTAGCACCCCTTGAACAAGGAAAGCGTTTCTGTCTAAACTAAGTTAGGCATGACATATTCGGCTAATGAAAAATTCATCCGTCGCTAAAGGAATTTGGCTAGCCTTAAAGTACAAGAGAAAAGTGAGGGCATGGATATTTCACTGCGAAAGAGGCGACCCAACTACTCAGGCCAACCTGAGGGTCAACTGTCTCTCGAAACTATTTCCCAAAGATGGATTTGTATGGGAGTTACGAAATCGTTAATGAACGAAATGTAAGAGAACAATTAGGTACAACTTCTTTGTAAAGTCTCAACATAGGCTTACGTGTGCTATACATGACGTATGCCCGAGATATAAATACTTGCAGTATGGGTCGAATGAACAAGCACTCAGATGCACAGAATTGGTCTGTCTAGTAGTTGTGAATAGCATATATATATATATATATATATATATATATATATATATATATGCTATTCACAACTATTCAATCTGCATAGAACAGTTTACACCCTTTGGAGTGCCCCTTCTGATAACGCGCGTGCCGTTCGTCACTGGAAAGTTCCGGGCTTGCAGCGATAAAGAAAGGAAACGCATCAAGGCAGATGACGATTATTTTTGTGTGGCAGAAGGGGCAAGCCAAAGGGTGTTAACTGTTCTTAGAGTGCACTCGCAAAGACGCCTCACCGTTTCCTGCCCGATTGGCACCTACAAGGGGCAGATTTCTTTCCATGTCTAGGTGTGCGCGCAGGGTGTCGGCAAGTACCCACGGCGAACGCCGATAAGCGCAAGACAGCTTTTGTGAGACTCGATGGCTTATACGAATGTACGTAATGCCTCTTGAACTTTGTAATCCGCCGGCCACTTTCGAGCACACGGGGGACACAGTTCTACGCGGCTTGTAGTGGCGCATGTGCCTGTGCTATCTTGACGACGTCGTAGTTTTTGTTCCTGGTTTTGCCAGCCGCCTTCAATGGCTCCGGTGTGTTTTGACGTGTTTACAAACGCTGGCCTACAACGAAACCTAGAAAAGTGCACATTCGCAGCTTGGTCAAGGTCTATCTAAAGAGGTCGCAAAGCGTGGAACGGAAGGCGCGCTAAAACCCACTGCTAAAGATGTCAGTTAGTGGCAGACAATTGAAGCGCGATTAGATGAGGTTGGAACAAACATTGAAACTAGAAAACCCATGCGAAAAAAACGTTCGAAAATTTTTAACCAGAATAATATTATACAAGTAAATATTCCGTTTCAAGTATTTTTGTTGTGCTAACAACTGGCAATGTTTTTCTATTTCTCCATTTATTAGTTCGTACTTGGTGACCCCTACCAACTAGTGAATCTGGCGCAAGACTTGGCACGGCTGTGCAAACCAGCCACTATATCGTGCGGAATGGCGTTGCTCACTTGAACGCGGCTGTTTCATCTGAGTTTTTTTTATTTTCTTGCGTGTTTGTTGAAAGCGTCACATGCGCTTCACTTCAAATTTTGGGTGACCTAGCGCACGGCATTCATTGGCGAAACGTGTGAGCGCAGGATTTTCATTCTCGTGCAAGTTCACGCTGCGGTATCCGACGTGCTTGCCTCGTCGTGACAAATAAATGCGGAACGCTCCACGAAGAAGCGTCGCGCTATGTTCGTTTACCCGTCGTACAACACAGGCTCCGAGTGTCCTATGGGCAGCAGTATAAGTAAGTCCAATGTTTCCTAAATTATAATGTGGGGTTATTTTGTCTTGTCTGATAACTGCTGCATACCAATAGATGGTGTCGCAAGGAATTACGAATGATTCTGTGAAAATGGTCCGCATAACTTGCTATACATTACGACTGTCTGCTGGCCATAGTACTTTTCATGCATTCAAACAAGTTTTGTTTGGTCAATTATGGTGGTTGCATTATTCTAGACGAATAAAGGTGAAGTTGCTTTTGAAACGTCTGTGGCAGTGTCGTTCATTTCCACTCTATTCAGTCATTTTCCTAAGGAAGCTTCTAACACAGCCTAATATGTAGCTAATAGCAGCCCAATTATGTTCACAATGAAACATACGCCGCTCCTATAGTTAAATGACACGCTGATGTTTCAGCTGAGGCAAGTCGAAAGCTCTCCTAAGCCTAAAAAGTAAAATAAATCCTAGCGTAGCGGTCGAAATGCCGGACGCTAATGAAATTCAAACACTCGCGCCAAGCAGCATAACGTCGTGACATCACTGCCATTTCCGGTTGTGAGGTCACATTTTTATTTTTATTTTTTGCTTGCAGTTAGTTGTCCCGCACAATACGTAGTTGGCAACAGTTGCAACGAGCCACAACTTTTTTGACCTGTGGGCTTCTATGGGAGCTTCGCTACCAGTTTACTTAAACCTTGGCTCGGTTACTGACAATTCTAGGTGGCGTCGTGTCCAGCATAGAATAACCCCTATCCAGCCAAATTTCGGACCGACACCGAATTGCCTAAGCCAACGTACCCCAAAAGAAACGGTAGTTTCATCGGTCTCCGCTCTTGCTTCATTCACGATTTCGCCGCCATTATATCGCCCATGAAGAAGCTACTTAGAAGCAAGGGGCCCCTCACTTCGGGGTCGTCCGAGTGCGACGAGGCGCTCACATAGCGACTGTCTCCGCCAATTTTTCTCCATTACGAAACCAGAGAAACCAGAAACCGAGGGGCACACAGGTGCCAGCGGTGTTGGCCTCGGTGCGTTGCTTGCCCAGCAGAAACAAGGGTTTCCTGACGATGTGATGGCTTATGGAAGTCGTGCGCTTACGAAAGCTGAGACTAATTAGGCACTCAAGGAGGAATGGCGCAAACGAACAGAGACGAGATGGGCTCATTTTGAACAACAATTTATTTTGAAAAACACCCTAAATATATACATTGGCATAAACAGGTGCTACAAGCTGCTACACGTGTTTATGCCGGGTATATATTTGGTGTGTTTTTTTTTAAATATATAAACCATTGTTTCAGTCTGCACTTGTCTGTGTTTTCTATGTCTTCACTGTTTGTTTGTGCCATTCCCCCTTTAGTGTGTAATACCGACGCGCCAAACAGTCAGTACTTGCAAACCAATTACACTGTGACATAAAAAAGAATGCCTGGTCATCATCTGAGCTCTTACAAAGGTCCGCCTTTATTTGTATCAAGTTGATGATGTCGCGCACCAACATCCTCTATGTTGGCTGTCGTCCTCGAAAGATCCCTGAGGCCGTCTTGCCCGATGGATACTTCGACTGCAGGGTTACAATATCCGCAGGCTCTACCGCAGCGGCCGCCAGCAATCTGACGCTGACGCCATCTCGCGCTCTCCCTTACTTGACGATAATGCCTGCGGCTCACGATCCCAGTTTACCTTTCCTTCGCACAACCTTATCGCCATCCCTTTGGTGCAGCGCAAGGGGGATTGGATTACCTCCCTTATAGAGTTGCTTTCTGTTTCATAAGCACCACCAGCAACCCCCACGTTGCGTCGTGAAGATCACCATTTTTCCATTGGCGGCCACCTGGTTGCCGCGAAGCCACTTTAACGGCCGTCATTGGTTGTTTGTAGTACCTTGTAGTCTGCGTTCTGAGATATGCACAGCTTTCTATGCCAATCCAAGATGTGCGCACTCGGGAGTTTTCAAAACGCACCAGCCCCTTCAGAGCGGTACTACTGGCGAGGGGTGTACAGCTATGTTCAGAAGTTCGTTCACTCTTGTCCCTGTTGTCAGCGCCGGAAATCTTCACACCGGCTCTCATCAGCCATTTTTCTACCCTTACCTTGACGAGCCGACCGTTTGGGCACTTCCGCACCGATATGTATGGGCGTCTTCCCCTGACATCGGCTGGAAACCGCAGGGTCATTGTGGCAGTCGACCACCTCATGCGATACACCGAAACTACAGCCCTCCCGGCAACTACAGCACGCGTTCTTTACATCTTCCAGCTTCGTCGAATAATCCAGCGTTATGGGCAACCTCACAAACTGCTCAGTGATTGCGGACGTGTCTTCCTGTCCGAAGTAGTTGAAGTCACTCTTAAAGAGTGCCACGTAGTTCATCGTACAAATACGGCATACCATCATCAAGCCAATGGCCTTACGGAACTCTTCATCTCTACGCTCGCCTCCGATCACAAAAATTGGGATGCCTTTGTTGAGCTACGCGTGCAGCGCCGCTACTCATAGCACCATCGACTTTTCATCCTTTTTCCTACACTACGGTCGGCAGCCGTTGCACACGATCAACACAATTCTACCACACGGGCCGGGTACACGTGGATGCGTGCCCATTTCTGCCACGGCAAGAGATGCTGAAGAGTGGCGCGAGCTCACTAGGGCTTCTACCTCCAATGACGAAGTGCGGCAGAAGCGCACTCACGGTTACACTACTTCGGCTCCCACTATACACTATGGAGCCCTTGTGTGAATCTCAGTTCCTTCCGCTGCACCTGGTTTCTGTTCAAAACTACTGCACAAGTATGGAGGTTCCTAACATGTTGTCCAACGCGCATCCATCGCCAACTACGTGATCGAACCTGTTGAGCAGTCTTCGGACATGCACCGTTGTGAATGAGACACTGTCAACCTCGAGCGCCTCAAGCCATACTATGATCCACTCATAGTGAAGAGCAGTTAGGTCGCCCTTTTCCTTCACCGAGGTAATAGTAGCGAAGAAGAGAAACGCTATAGTGGGCCATTCTCTCAATGCGCTTTCTTGTGGATCAGGCGGGTCAATCGAACGCCTCTAGAGGAGGCTCTGGTCAATCTCTCCAGCGCTTTTGATCGGGGAACACAAACGTCGCTCGTGCCGGGAGTCGGTGCCCTGCTCTAATGGACGGTCCCGAATGCCTGTGACTAATAAGTGCCTCTACAAAAAGGTACATATATATATTGTCGCAGCCTATTAGGAGACGGATAGCCGGCGTAGAGGACGTGTAAAAGCACTTTTATGAGAGCAGTCAACACGACGTCGTTGGCGTCCCTGTTTTTCCACTCGCGCGCCACTTCAGCGTCGTTCTCATCGCCTGGCACATACCCGCGGCGACCATATAGGATGTGGCATTTGCCCCCCCCCCCTTTGAAAAAAAAAAGCATCGCCCCGATGCACCAACCGCCGAAGGCTGTGCACAGACGGTGCAAAGTTGAGGTCACGAGGAAATGTAGGGCTTCATAAGAAGCACGTGCACAACCTCGGGCAGATGCCGCCGGCGTTTGGAGCAGTTATGGCTGTCGGGGACAACTTCATAATTCACATCGCTGATGCGGCGCAGAACTGTGTACGGGGCGAAGTATCTTCGCAGGAGCTTCTCAGACAGCCCCCGCCGACGAATCGGAGTCCAGATCCACACCAGATCACCGACGTTGTATGTGACGGGTCTGTGCCGAAGATTGTAGTGTCGGGCATCGTATTCCTGTCGTTCTTGGATTCGCAAACGCGCAAGCTGCCTGGCTTCCTCGGCGCGTTGCGTAAACTCCTCCGCACCAGTCTCGTCGTCACCGCACTCGTGTGGCAGCATTCCGTCCAACATTGTTGTCACTTCGCGTCCGTAAACGAGGTTGAAAGGCGTCACGCGTGTTGTCTCTTGGCGAGCCGTGTTATACGCAAATGTAACGTATGGTAAAATCTCGTCCCAGTTCTTGTGGTCGACGTCGATGTACATACTCATCATGTCTGCCAGTGTCTTATTCATACGTTCTGTCAGCCAATTGGTTTGGGGATGATAAGCCGTGGTCTTTCGGTGAGTGGTACCACTTAGTCGCAACACGGTATCCAGAAGCGCAGCCGTGAACGCAGATCCTCTGTCTGTTATGACCACTGCGGGAGCGCCATGCCTTAGGACGACGGCTTCGACGAAAAATCGCGCTGCTTCGGCTGCTGTTCCACGTTGGATAGCACCTGTTTCGGCGTATCGTGTAAGATAATCAGTGACGACGATTATCCATCTATTTCCGGCAGTAGACTTTGGAAATGGACCTAAAAGGTCCACGCCAATTTGTTCGAACGGCGCTTGCGGTATCTGAACAGGATGCAGCAGTCCAGCTGGCTTGCCGGGTAGGGCTTTGTGGCGCTGGCAATCTAGGCATGTCTGTGTGTAACGTTTCACGATTTCACGATCGACGCAAGTCTTGGCCAATAGTATTTTAGCCTAATTCTTGCCAATGTGCGGGTGTATCCCAAGTGACCAGCGGTCGGCTCGTTGTGACAGGCATGTAGGACTTCGTCGCGAAGAGATGCGGGAATGACGAGTAGGTAGCTGCTGCCTTTAGGTGAAAAGTTCTTTTTATAGAGAACGTCGTGGCGTAAGCAAAACGAAGGCAGCCCTCTCACGAATAACCTCGGCACGCTGCTTGTTTTTCCCTCTAAGTAATTGAAAAGAGGAACCAGTTCTGCGTCCTCGCGTTGGTGGCGTGAAACGTCGACAGTATCTAGCACGCCTAGAAAACCCGCGTCATCATCGTCGTGGTCTGCAGTCTCAACAGGAGACCGAGAGAGGCAGTCGGCGTCGGTGTGTCGCTTCCCCGATTTGTACACAACCGTGAAGTCGAACTCTTGGAGCCGAAGACTCCAGCGCGCAAGCCGACCAGCTGGATCTTTTAAATTGGTCAGCCAGCAAAGTGCATGATGATCACTGACAACGGTGAAACTCCGACCATACAAATATGGCCGAAATTTCAGGACGGCCCACACCAGAGCGAGACATTCTTTTCCTGTAGTGGAGTAGTTAGCCTCCGTCCTGGATAGCGTCCTGCTGGCGTAAGCAATCACTCTTTCGGTGCCGTCCTGCCGCTGTACAAGCACTGCGCCGAGGCCGACATTACTAGCGTCGGTATGAAGAATCGTAGGAGCGTCTTCATCTAAGTGTGCGAGGACCGGAGGCGCCTGCAGCCGTTGCCGTAGGTCATCAAAAGCCCGTTGCTGGTCTTCACCCCACACAAAGGGGACATCTTCTCTGGTAAGATGGGTCAATGGCCATGCGATGCGCGAAAATTCCGCAATAAACCGTCGGTAGTAGGCGCAAAGGCCCAGAAAACGTCGCACGGCCTTTTTATCTGATGGCGTTGGGAAATTAGCAACGGCAGATATTGTATCAGGGTCAGGGCGGACACCTTCACGACTAACAACGTGACCGAGAAATTGAAGTTCTTCAAAGCCAAAATGGCACTTTTCAGGTTTGAAAGTTAGACCAGCTGAGCGTATTGCTGCGAAGACCATCTTTAGTCTCCGTAAGTGTTCCTCGAACGTTACGGAGAAAACAATCACGTCGTCGAGGTAGACCAGACAGGTTGGCCATTTGAGGCCTGAGAGTACAGTGTCCATTAGTCGTTGGAACCTTGCCGGCGCAGAACACAAACCGAAGAGGAGCACCTGAAATTCATAAAGTCCATCGGGCGTAACAAAAGCGGTCTTCTCACGGTCTCTCTCATCAACTGCTATTTGCCAGTAGCCGCTTTTCAAATCCATCGACGAAAAGTAACGTGCGTTTCGTAGCCTGTCCAGTGAATCGTCGATACGCGGTAGCGGATTAACGTCTTTCTTTGTGATCAGGTTGAGTTTTCGGTAGTCGACGCAGAAGCGCAGGCTACCATCCTTCTTTTTTCACCAATACGACAGGCGATGCCCAAGGACTCTCAGATGGCCGAATAACGCCGTCGTCAAGCATCGTCGTCAAGCAGCCTTCTTGAGCTCATTGATGAGCTCAAGAAGGCTGCTGCGTTCGACGGGCGATAAGGTGGGACTGATCTCGACCACAGGGGCAGGCATAGCCCCAATGAACGTCGCGTGCTCCACTGAGAGGCAGTCCTGTATTGATGTAAATTCGTCGAAGTAAGCAACAGCCGTGCCTTTAACAATGTGTCGACGTTCCCCGGTAAAATTCGTCAGCAGGAGTTCAGCACGTCCGTCGTGTACGTTAATTACGGCCCTGGCGATGGAAACGCCTTGACTCAGTACCAGTGCGTCGATGTGTTCAGCGACGCCAGTGCCAGTGTTGAAGTTGTCGCAAAGTACAGGCACGAGGGAACAGCTTCGCGGCGGAAGCGTGACGTCGTCGTCGGCGATACGTAAGCGGGGTCGCTGGTGCTCCGCGGGGTCGACGTCGTCAGAACTCGTAGAAAATGTGACGACGAGGTCACGGACATTAAACACTGCACCATACTCTCTCAAAAAATCCATCCCCAATATAAGTTCTTTACAACACTCAAAGAGAATGACGAGGGTGGCGACGAAGGTTGCGCCGGCGATTACTATTCTGGCTGTGCATTTTCCAATCGGCGTCATCAACTGGCCACCGGCAGGTCGGATGTTGGGCCCGGTCCACGGCGTCTTCACTTTTCGCAGCCTGTCGGTCAGCTTTTGACTGATTATCGAAAAATGCGAACCAGTATCGACGAGAGCGGCCACTTGGTGACCGTCAATGCAAACGACAAGATCGGCGCTGACGGCGTCGGTTACAGGAGGTGTGGTTGGAGTCGTCGGAGTTGTAGAGTCGTCGATCGTCGGAGATGGGGGCTCTTGGGTAGCTAGCCGGTTTGCAACCTCACCCCCGGAGGTCGCTGCGTCTAGTTTCCCCGGCGCGGGCTAGGGGACCTGCCCCTAGAGGCGTCAGAAAATTCGCGACGGGTCGGTGGGGTGTAACGAGCCGGAGAGGGGGAACGCGATCGAGGCGTCGTTGAACCTTCAGGCCGAAAGTTTGTAGAATTTCCGTCGCGGCTACGTGCAGCATCAGACACAGGGTAACTGCAGCTGGAAAATTTTGGATACCCAGCCGCGCGGTAGTGGCACGCGCGGGAAACATGTCCTGCTTCGCCGCAATGAAAGCATAGCGGCCGGCGGTCAGCGGTGCGCCACAACTCGGTCTTTCGAAGCGGGTAGCCGGCAGAGGATTCACTGTAGAAACGAGGCGCAGCGATCGACTGGCGGCGATACGGCATAGTTGGCGGCGGCTGTGACTGTCGAAAATAGGGCGTCGGGGGTGGCGGTGATGGCTGCGTCGTAGTGGTCGACGGTGTCAGCAGCATCGAAGTGGCAGGAGGTGGACGGCAGACAGCTTCCGCGTAGGTCAATCGTCGCGGCACCGCCTGTCATTCGGGCGACGAAAAGGCCTCTCGAACTTCCTCCCGAACGATATCAGCGACAGAAGCCACCGCTGGTGCCATGGGACAGATCCCGAGCTGCCGGATCTCCTCTCGCACAATCTCTCTGATGACTTCACGTAGAGACGTGCTGAAGCTCCCAGGTAGAATGGAAGCGTTCACCGGCGAGCTCTTGCGATCATATTGGCGGTACCGTTGCTGTAGTGCCCGTTCTATAGCGGTAGCCTCCTTGGTAAATTCGGCCACTGTCGTTGGTGGGTTCCTCACGAGCCCGGCAAAGAGGTCCTCCTTCACTCCGCGCAAGAGATAGCGCAACTTCCTTTCTTCGGCCATCTCAAGGCTGCTCTGCGGAAAAGGCGGGCCATATCTTCTGCAAACATGGCAACGCTCTCGTTTGGTTTTTGAATACGGGATTCAAGTAGGCGCTGCGCGTTGTCTCTTCTGTCGCTACTAGTGAACGTGTCTAGCAGCTGGGTGCGGAAGGCATCCCACGTGGTCAAATTTCTCTCCCGGTTCACAAACCACGTCCGCGCACTGTCTTGAAGCGCAAAATAGACATTAGACAGCTTTTGCTGTGAGCCCCAGTCATTATAACTGGCGACACGCTCAAATTGGCCAAGCCAATCTTGGACATCCTCAAAAGCGTCGCCGTGGAAACTTTCTGGTATCTTAGGATTCTGCAGCGTCACCTGCGATGGAGTTGCAGTAGCCATGGCCGAAGTAGGTTGACGCATTCCAGCAGGGTCCTGCAAAGGGCTGAACTCGGGCGTCTGGCCTAGCAGGCGGCGACTGTACCGGTGCACAGGAGTTTCGATGAACGAAGGTGATTCCGCTTTCGAGGTATGGCTCCGCGAAGGGGTGCCGAGCATGAGACAATCCTACCCAGCACCTCCACCAGTGTCGCAGCTTATTAGCAGACGGATAGCCGGCGTAGAGGACGTGTAAAAGCACTTTTATGAGAGCAGTCAACACGACGTCGTTGTCGTCCCTGTTTTTCCACTCGCGCGCCACTCCAGCGTCGTTCTCATCGCCTGGTACATACCCGCGGCGACCATATAGGATGTGGCAATATATATACGTACTGACACGTGGACTACTTTCGGGTGAGCGCGTTTCACCGTCTAACAAAAGTTATACTCAGCGGGGGACGCGCCGGCATGTAGCCGTACTTTCTGGAAGGTTATCGATGGTTCTATCCCCGGTCGGTGGTCACCGAACCTTGTGTAATTTTAAGCTATGTATGCGACACGCGAATGGTGTAGAGCTTTCTGGGGGACACGCGGGCATCAGCGATTTGTCTGGAACGTTCGGTGGCTCCTTCATAAAAGCCGACGTATTTTACTGGTAGATTAGCTTTTGACGACCGCCGACCGTGTTCCCCCTATTGCTGTGCTTTGAGTGTAACTAGCTTTTGTGGCCATAAGTTCGCCCAATAAAAAGTTTGTTTTGCCATGCACAGTTCTACAGTTGCATTATTTAAGGTTTTTGTTGTCCCCTGAGCGCTGCGTCCAGATGTACTGCACGCCCTTCATGATGATCCGACCGTTGCACACCTCGCATTCACCCGGACGCTATCGAGGATACAGGAAAAGTATTACTGGTCTCACCTGACCGTCGATGTCGCCCCTTAAGTCAAGACATGCCGAGACTGTCAGCGAGGCAAGACACCACGGACTAGGCCAGCGGGATTACTCCATCCGATTGAGCCTCCTTGCTCACTATCAGCGGATCGGGATGTACTTGTTAGGACCTTTCCCGACATCAACAACCGGAAATAAGTGGATCTTCGTGGTGACGGACTACCTCACCCGGTTCGCTAAAACGAAAGCTCTGCCAAAAGGTAACGCAACCGAAGTGGCGAAATTCTTCGTCGTCAAGATCTTGCTCCGACATGGCTCCCCGGAAGTCCTCTTCACTGACACAGGAACGGCCTTTAAAGCGGAGCTCACCCAAGCCATTCTGCAATACAGTAAGACAATGCACAGGAGGAAAACTGCCTAACACCCTCAGACGAATGCTCTTACGGAGCGCCTGAATATGGCACTCGCCGACAAGCTAGCAATGTATGTCGACGTCGAACGCAAGATTTGGGATGCCGTCATGCCGTATGTAACCTTTGCGTACAACATGGCGGTGCAAGAACCAATACAGATCCCGCCGTTCAAGCTGGTTTACGGCAGGCACCTGACGACGACATTCGACGTCATGCTGCGGCTCGTTACCGATGAAGAGAATCTTCACGTTGCCACCTATCTCCTGCGCCCCGAAGAATCCCGACAGCTAGCCCACCTGCGGATCAAGAACCAGCAGAGGACCGATAGCCGACTCAACCTTTGACGTCGCTAAGTACCAGCCCGGCGACCGTGTTTGGGTTTCGACCCTAATACGCCGACGAGGATTCATCGAAAACCTCCTGCGCCATTTCGAACCCTACAAGATATTCCAACGCATTGGCACACTTGAATGTGAGGTCGTACTAAAGGGCATTTAGCTGTCACAGCGGCGCCGCTCACGACTTGAAATAGTCCACGTTGTGCAACTTAAGCCATTCTACCAGTGCTAATGAACTTTGATACTTTACTTAGCTGACATTTTTACTTGGTTTCTTCTTTACTGTCTTACCTTGGACATTGTTTCTTTGATAAATGTACTTTTGTGTTTCGCTCTCCACTTACGTTTATAGCAAAGGGACGATGATTTTTGAGAGGGGGGCATAGACGCGTAGACTAGTTTATCTTTTTCGGGGGAGCACTTTCCACCGTCTAACAAATGTTCTCGCTCAGCGGTGGACGCACCTGCATGTATCGGAAGTTTCTGGAATGTTATCGATGGTTCTATCCGCTATCTGCTGTCACCGAATCTTTTGTAATCTGATGGCAGGTATGCGCTACCCGAATGGAGTAGAACTTTGTGGAGGACACGTGGGCGTCAGCGACTTCTCCGGTAGGTTCGATAGCTCGTGTATAAAAGCCGACGCTCTTGACCAGTAGATTAAATTTCGACAATCGCCGACCATGTTCCCCGCTATTGCTGTGCTTTGAGTGTAACCTGCCTTTGTGGGCACATGTTCGCCGAATGGAAAAAAAAGTTAGTTTTGTCAGACACCGTGTAAAAGTTACTTATTTCACTGTCACTACAACTTGATAATATATATATTAATATATATATATATATATATATATATATATATATATATATATATATATATATATATATATATATATATATATATATATATATATATATATATATATATATATATATATATAGTCACGTGTACTTATCTTTATCGGGCGACCACTTCTCGCAGCCTAACAAATGTTATCGCACAGCGCAGCACACGCCTGCATGTAAAAGAAGTTTCTGGAATTTTATCGATGGTTCCGTCCACTATCTTTCACCCCTCAACTTGTGTTATCTGATTGCGTGTGTGCGCCACGCGAATAATGTGGAACTTTGTAGAAGGCACGCGGGTCCCAGCGCTTGCTCTGGAACATTCAACGACACATGTAAAAAAACCGACGCGCTTGACCCTCTCATCAGATTTTCGACGACCGCCGATCGTGTTCGTCGCTACCATCATTCCTTGAGTGTAGCATGTTTTTAAGGGCACAAGTTCGCCCGATAAAACTCTAGTTTCGGTAATCACAGTTTTGCTGCCTTCTCAACCGTCACTACACGTGGCATCTGGTGGAGCCTCAGACTGCAAGAATATGACGTCACGGTAATCTACAAGTCCCGGTCGAAAACACTCTGACGCCGACTGCCTATCACGCGCCCCCATCGATCCCCCGCCGGAAGACGACGAGGATGACGACGCCTTCCTCGGAATAATAAGCGCAGAAGACTTTACTAAACAGCAACGAGCAGACCCAGAGCTAAAAGGCCTCGTCGAGGATTTCGAAGAGAACACCGACGTAGTACCTAGGGCTTTTAAAAGCGGATTGTCGTCGTTCACTTTACAAAACAACCTGCTCGTAAAGAACAACTTCTCACCATTCCGCGCCAGCTACCTTCTTGCTGTTCCGTCAGTGCTGCGTCCAGAAATACTGTACGCCCTACATGACGATGCAACCGCTGGGCACCTCGCATTCTCCCGAACGCTGTCGAGGATACAGGAAAGGTATTATTGGCCGCGTCTGTCCACCGACGTCGCCCGTTACGTCAAGACATGCCGAGATTGTCAGCGACGCAAGACACCACCGACAAGGCCAGCAGGATTGCTACAGCCAATCAAGCCTCCTTGTTGACCTTTTCAGCAGATCGGGATGGACTTGTAGGGACCGTTTCCGACGTCAACATCCGGAAATAAGTGGATCGTCGTGGCGACGGACTATCTCACCCGCTTCGCTGAAACTAAAGCTCTACCGAAAGGCAGCGCAGCCGAAGTGGCGAAATTTTTCGTCGAGAACATTCTCCTGCGACATGGTGCCCCAGAAATCCTCATCACCGACAGAGGAACAGAGTTTACAGCAGAGCTCGCCCAAGCCATTCTGCAGTACAGCCATCCAAGCCACAGGATGACAACTGCCTACCACCCGCAGACGAATGGTCTCACGGAGCGCCTCAGCAAGACCCTCGTCGATATGCTAGCAATGTACGTCGACGTCGAGCACAAGACGTGGGACGCCGTCCTGCCGTAGGTAACCTTTGCTTACAACACGGCGGTGCAAGAAACAACACAGATCACGCCGTTCAAGCTGGTCTACGGCAGGAACCCAACGACGACGCTCGACGCCATGCTGCCGCACGTCACCGATGAAGAGAATCTTGACGCCGGGACCTTTGTCCAGCGTGCCCAAGAAGCCGGACAACTCGCCCACCTACGGATCAACAGCCAGCAGCGTACCGACAGCCGACACTACAACCTCCGACGACGCTTCGTCGAGTACCAGCCCGGTGACCGTGTTTGGATTTGGACTCGTATACACCGACGAGAACTGAGCGAGAAGCTTTTGCGTCACTATTTCGGACCGTACAAGATCATCTGACGTATAGGCGCACTGGACTATGAGGTTGTGCCAGACGGCATTTCGCTATCACAGCGGCGCCGCTCACGACCTGAAATAGTCCGCGTTGTGCGACTCAAGCCGTATTACCAGCGTAATGAACTTTGGCACTTCGCGTAACCGACCTTTGGAATTTGTTTCTCTCCGTTGTTTTGTTACATTTCTTTAATAAGTGTCCTTTTGTGTTTCGCTCTCTTATATTTGTAGCATCGGGACAATGCTTTTTTAAGAGGGGGGTAATGACACGTGTACTTATCTTTATCGGGCGACCACTTCTCGCCGCCTAACAAATGTTATCGCACAGCGCATGACGCGCCTGCATGTAAAAGAAGTTTCTGGAATGTTATTGATGGTTCCGTTCACTGTCTTTCACCCCTCAACTTGTGGAACTTTGGGGAAGGCACGCGGGTCCCAGCGATTGCTCTGGAACATTCGACGAAAGATGTATAAAAGCCGATGCGCTTGACCCGCTCATCAGATTTTCGACAACCGCCGATCCTGTTCGCCGCTACCATCATTCTTTGAGTGTAGCCTGTTTTTGAGGGCACAAGTTCGCCCAATAAAACTCTCGTTCCGTTAATCACAGCTTTGCTGCCTTCTCAACCGTCACTACCACGTGACAATATATGTATGTATGTATATATATATATATATATATATATATATACAAGCATATACATGAGAGAACCATGTTTTGGAAGTTAACATCGCAGTACAGACAATGACGAAGGAAACGAAGAACATGGCACTGGCGCTGACTTGCAAGTGAAGTTTATCTTGTGGGAAGACACAATTATAGACACAGAACAGCACATGCAACATGTCAACACCTGAGCGATTTTGCATGCGTATTAGGAGCCATCCTGGTGACTTGTCTAAACACACGTTGAAAACATCAGTGCGTCATTACGTGCATAAGACCAGTGCATCAAAACATAAAAACCATACACCTAAAAGAAGACCGCTATCCAACTTACCCAAAATCTACCGTGAAACACTTCGTTCCAAATACCTTAATTCATTTTTACTGAGAGTTACGGACGGTCTACTGACGGCACCCTTCCCTATCAGTATGAAAAGCTTGGATAATCACCCTTGTGGCTTGATCTTTATGCCAGAAAAAGAAGCAGTTTTTTTCGCTAACAGTTGGCACCCACACTGTCTACAATGCGAAAACAAGTGCAAAATCCCTGTACTTTTTAATGATGACAAGTGCTCCTTTAATCTAATGTTCATGCAGCGGCCGGTCTGGCCCACATAAACATTCCCGCATGAGAGGGTAACTTGTATAAAACACAAGATCTATATATAGCGTGTCTATTTGTAACTTCTCGGAACAGAAACTGCAGAACTTGCCATGGCCCAATATTTTTTTGTGCGAACGAGAACAAATTGTACCAAGTTCGTTGTGCTTGGACATGACCACATGTAGCTCATACATACTAGCCACGTTCTTCAAGCAATGCGAAAAGTTATGCAAATATGGCAACACCACCTGTCCTTTTTCTTTGCACTTGGAATGCCTTCATTTTCTCTTTACCTTATTAGTATCCTTTATCCACTTAATAAGATTATCCCCAAGCCCTCAAGATTTCCCTTTCCGTGTAACCAGGGTTCTGTACTCTCTGAATCTGGGAGAACAAAACCTCCCTCAACGAATGCTCGCACGTCTTCTGTAACACCATGCGCAGCGTGGCGTAAATAATACTCGTTTCTACTATTTTTGAGTGTCCTGAGCAAAAATGTAAAAGCACCTTTGCGAACGAGGCTCATATACCCAGCGCAAATGGTCCTCGCAAAACATATTGTAATATCCAGGAATCGAATGTCATCTTCGGCAGGCAACTCAAAAGTAAATTTTGAACCTTTACTCTCCCCAGAAGATCTTCAAAATACCAGCCACTTTACTATTTAGGTGTTTACTATTTAGAGTACTAATAATGAAAAAGAAAATCAAGGGTTTCTAGCTGCGGTGAAAAAAATCTCAGTGCCCTTCCACTCTGTGAAGAAAGATGACCAGCGAAGCTCTGTACTTTGGCCCCGTAATGGCTAACAGCCCCTCCGCCGCGGGTCGGCCCGGCATTGCTCTATCTTCGGAATCGGCCCACGTATGGAGACAGTTTAACGCGTGCTTCACCTCCGCCGTGGGTCGGCCCGGCATTGCGTGGCCTCCGGGATCGGCCCTCATATGGGGAGTTTTTTGCTTACCACGCCAACGACACGAACATTTTCTTGGACGGTAGGGGTATACAGCTCCGCTGTGAAAAGACCGGTGGTGGTGCAATGTTTGCACAAGTTTCCTCATTGCTTGAAGAACGTCGCTAGTAGGTATGGGGCGCGTGTGGTTATATCTCCGCCCAACAAACTTGGTATGATTTGTTCTCATTTGCACAAAAAATATTTGGGCCATGGCAAGGAATGCAGTTTTGTTCCGAGAAGTTAAAAAATACGTGTGGTCTATATATATATAGCCCTTCCGTTGTGTACAGCTTGCCCCTGTCAAGCGGGAAGGTTTATATATATTTATTTATTTATTGGTACCTCAAATACCCCATTTGGGGTTTTACATGAGGGGTGGGCATATTTACATAATATTTTCAATAAATGCCTTGAACGATGGATGACTGGAGTGGTGCACCGCTTCAGAAGGTAGATGATTCCAGTCTTTCGCTGTTTGAATGAAGAAAGAGTTAAGATGAGCGGAGGTGCGAGCTGGAGGGGGATAAACAGCCTTTGAATGGCCATGACGGGATGAAGTGCGATGCGCAGGCGTGATGTCGGTCTGATGAAGTAGTGAGTGATAAAATGCTAAAATGATAAAATAATGTGCCAGACAGGCCGCTGCGTGAACTAAAGATTAAAGGAGCACTTGTCACTTTTAAAAGTACAGGGGTTTTGCGCTTGCCTTTGTATTACAGAGAGCGTGCGCGCCAACCGTTAGCGGAAAAAACCGCTTGTTTGGTCTGGAAAAAGATCGAACAACAATGGAGATAATGGAATCTCTTCATATTGACAAGAAAGGGGAAGGTGCGTTAGTAGATCATCTGTCACGTTTAGTAAAAAAGAATTGAGATATTTTGAAGAAAGCGTTTCGCGGTAGATTGTTGTTCAGTCTGATAGGGAAGTCTTCTTTTGGGTTTATGGTTTTTTACGTTTTGACGCACTGGTTTTATCCACGTAGTGACGCACTGATATTTTGCACTAGTGTTTCGACAAGTCACCAAGATGGCCCCTAATGAGCATGCACAATGGCTTAGCTGTTGACATGTTGGCATGTCTTGGCCTGTGTATATAAATGTGACTTTCGTTAAAATAAACTTCAGTTGCGAGCCAGCGCCACTGTCGTGTTCTTCGTTTCACTCGTCTTTGACTGTTTTGCGCGCTTAATTTCTAAAACATGAATCACCACCAATTCACCGAAGTTTCTCTTCTAGTACATAGGACAATGTTAAATTTCGTCATACTATATATTTCGTGATCTATTCAGTTCTGATTGGCCAATATGGCTGATATGGCTTCTCTCATTGGCTGAAAGCGCCACCGCTTCAAAATTGACAATATGGCGGAATTTCACAAGAATACCATCCCTCTTGGGGCATAGAATCTGTGATCGCGCCTAAGGACAGCTAACGACAATCAGTCACTGACATATGAATTATGCGAGATAACATGACAAATGGCGTACACTGGTGGTGAAGCCCATTATGTTCTAGACCAAATGAGGGCAGGAATCAAGGGCAGTGCCCCTGGTGATCCTGGTGCAGCCAGTTTCTCAATCAAAGCGGCAGGAGCTGTACTTTTGATCACAAATTTTTGAACAACTGACAGCGCTTTTAAAATCACGTAAACTGTTCTTCCTTCCTGGGTTGCCTTCTTGCAGTACTAATATTTTAGCTGCAGCGTTGAAGCCAGTTATTAAGCGTTGATTACCAACTGAAACGATCCGTAAAGCGAGAGCAATGGTTTCAATGTATGAAGAAGCAAACATTCATTGTGGCGTGAGACCCAGTGAACTAACGCAAGCTAGAGATACAGAGATATCCAGGTAGTGTAGCTATAGTAAGAGCAATCACACTCACCAACGACGCAAGCGTTGAGAATCGAAGATATGCAGCCGGCCCACATGGCACGGAATCCGAGCCCAGCGACGGTGGACAACCGCTCTGGGCAGAGCGCCCCAAGGGTGCCCAGAGCGATGCCCACGGAGCACAGGTTGCCGAAGCCACAGAGCGCAAAGGTGGCCAGCATCACTGTCCTCCTCTGACGAAGATAACGATAGACATTTCACTTAGGAGGCGCGTGCTCCATACGCATATAAGCATGACTACGTCCAATTCTTATACTTAGGGTACACAATTCTCAGGGTACGCAATGAACGGTAGAGCATTTTGCCGCTATATTCGAAAAAGAATGAAAAAAAAAACAGCCCTAAAATATTGGTCATTCAGACAGTCTAACAGCATTCATTCGTGGAGTGTTTGAGTGCACTAATGTCGCTTTGCGCAGGTGCCTAGCCATGCGGCAAGTTTTCGAATCTCACACACGCTTTATTGCAGTTCCCGAAACTGAAAACGTCAGCAGCTATATATATGAAAAATCTATTTCAATATTTCCTAATAGGCTACAAGTTCTCAATTGAAGATATTGCAGTTAAACAATACTTTATAACTTCATAAATTCTTGTTAATAAGCTAAGCCCACTGTAAAACAATAATCTGAGTTACTGAAGATCACCGTGAAGAATAAATACTTCTTTCGCTACATTCTCGTTACGCACACGTGCATTTTGTGAAATCTTGGCACGCGTTAGCTGAAACACGCTTTATAAACAAGTGTATTGTCGTGCGATGCGCCGAGAGTGATAACCAGCTCACGCGATATGTACATTGCGCTAACTGCGGTTTCGCGTCAGTTGTAGTCCGTTAAGTGGGAGAATTGCAACGGTGAAAAAAATAAGTGTAGGGCGGCTATTGCTCGCCGAAGATTTGCAAGCGAATGTCTGACAAGCAGTGCTTCTGAGTCATTCCTGTGTGGTGCTCCACTAACAGAAGCTCATCATAAACAAAACGCTTCTAAATAACAAAACTGCGTCCGCATAGAGTTATTAATAGCACAGACCTTTTTCGCACTGCTGCATAGAGATAAATTTGTGGTAGACGCTCTCTAGTCCTCGTGCGTGTTGTTATAGTAAGTGCCCCCGCCGGAGAAATTTGTTGCTTTTATTACGATAGCAATTATATGGACACTCAGGGCACATTTCTGCCGCCGGTCGCCGTCGCCGTGAGGTTCCGTATGAGTAAAAACGTAGAGGGTGAGCCGACGAATGCTGTTACATCTCGTGTGCGCGAGCGAACACAGGCCGCATGCGTGCCCCCTCATGTTGCACGCGAGGCATGGACGGTCAGGTGACGGAGGAGGGTGTTCCCCGGCGACTGCTTTTGTGTCTCGATGTTCTCCCCTCCCTCCGCTCCGTACACAGTGGAGACAACCGCAACATCTACTACGGCCTTGCCCACGCGAATCGCAGACACCGTAGTAGGTGCCTTTGGCGGACGCTGCAGGGACGCGTTTCCAGCGCTCGTGTGTCTTGAAAGCAATCTGCGACGTAGCCACAGTGCGCGCCCGCGCGGGCCTCATCTGCAAAGCGATCAGCGACTGCTGTATGTAGCTTTGTATGCGCTGTGCTTTCGTCGTTTCGTTCGCGTTGAAGCGAGAGATGCATGAAGGTCAATTCGCTTGCGGCTGCCGCGATTCATCCCTCCAGAATTTTGACAGCAAGTCTCCGCACTCGTCAACCGAGATGTGTTCAGGTCTGTTTGTGCACGCGTGACATTGTGATGGTTAATTTCGTTAAAACACGTTGGCGGACTAGTCGGTTTGAATCCATTACAGAATGTGTAAGCGCGACTGAACAAGGACTCAGAAAGAACCAGACAAACAAGGACAGCGCTATCTCTGTGCGTCTATTTCTGCGTCCTCGCTGACTGACGCTTACACATTCTATTATTGCTAATTTAGTTCGTAAGCGAAAGTTTACAAGCTTATGCGGATGATAAAGCTACTATCGTCAGTCCGTAGAGCTGTCTACTCATTTGTTATAGAAATCGGTGCTTCGCCTTTCGGGCGCGACTGCGAATTTTTTTCTTCCTTTCCGTAACATCGCTTTCACGATACGCATAAATGTCAGAAGCATGTGCCGTTTTCTTTTTTTAAATGCTACGAGATATGTCAAATATCGACTGAGGCTGATGCACTGTTTCGCCTTTTGAGTTAATTCCTGCAACTTCATTGCATAAGGAATCGCAATGTACAAGTAAATAGCTATATTTTTCAGGATATAATAACAGCCATCATTTACTTTAGGAAGAAGTTGGAGGAGAGTTGGAGGCAGAAACCTGGAGGCTTACAAAAAGGGTTCTACTTAAAATGAGGACGACGCAACGAGCTATGGAAAGAGGAATGATGGGTGTAACGTTAAGGGATAAGAAAAGAGCAGATTGGGTGAGAGAACAAACGCGAGGTTGTGACATCTTAGTTGAAATCAAGAAAAAGAAATGGGCATGGGCAGGACATGAGGACGGAAGATAACCGATGGTCATTAAGGGTTACGGACTGGATTCCAAGGGAAGGAAAGCGTAGCAGGGTGAGGCAGAGAGTTAGGTGGCCGGATGAGATTAAGAAGTTTGCAGGGACGACATGGCCACAATTAGTACATGACCGGGGTAGTTGGAGAAGTATGGGAGAGGCCTTTGCCCTGCAGTGGGCGTAATCAGGCTGATGATGATGATGATGGAGGAGAGTGCTGAAGTCAGATCTAGCGTTCCAAGACTTGCCGGCAATTGTTCTGGCCAAGCGCCACCCTATTTAGATATTCACACGGAGACACATGATCAAATTGCGAAATTGAAGCCCACCAGTAGTGAACACTTCTTACTTATGGCATGCATGTAGCCTGTATTCTGAGATATTCGTCCATGGACTCTATTAAAAAATTAGAGCTATCTGATTTCTGAGCCAGAATAGGCGTCTACAGATGCTGAGAGCCGCGAGCAGTACAGTACAAGTCATAATAATCAGTAAGAGGCGTGTGAGTAACACGTGGTTGGCAACGGTCCTAGGCCTTACGTATCGCTTGTCGCGCCATACCTAAATCAATCCTTGAAGCACTTTGCGTTTAAGCAGCGCTCCCTTCCGACCAAAGGCCAGGCAAATGGCCTAGTTTTTTTCTTGATTTCTTCCTTCGCGCTCAACACAGGAGCTTGATCCCCACCTAAACCTCATCCTCACCTCGTAAAACTTAACCGTCCTCATTCACACTGCAAAAAAATTCCGTCGCTACAGGGAGGATTTTATTCATTATAGAGAGGAATAGCAGGTAGAAATAGGGAAAGTATGCCGCATGTCAAAAATACAGCAAAAGCTTCTGTTAATATAAGCAAGCTGCTCTCTGTTTAAGGTTATACGAACATTTCACTGTACTAATAAAATGGCTACACCGTTTTGCGCGAAACAGACAGAATTCCGTATTTTATGCGAACATATGTATTTTTGTGAGGAAAACTATACACTCTGTCTGAATGAGCGCTTGTACTCACAAAGTTTTATCTAACAATATTTTTTGAATACGCAAACTGTACGCGTTATGAAGATACGTATAATATGTGAGAGCTATCCTTTTACCAAAAGCTGCAATAACAGATCGTATAAATATATATACGCATCCTCTATACCGGTCACAGTTTGCTGCGCATACGGGACTTGTATAACGATGATCAATGCGCAAATATATGCGTGTGTTTGCAAACTTCTCAAATTAAACGCTTTGCAGTTAATAATACAGTATATATCTTTAAGTAAACGAAAAGCCGTGGGCATACGTGCCAATGTAAACAAGCTTGCCACACCCAGGTGCTGGTGCACTGGGAATAACATTTGTACTCTACGCCAAAAATTGTGCGCACTATAAATCAGTACTGGAACGCAGGGAGTGATACAATGACCGTAAGTGCGTATACATTTTGCAACAAATCGTCTGGAAGGGAAGTGGTGGTCTATAGATCCAACTACAACGGCCAGATAAAATTTTCGAATGCGGGAAGCAATTTACCCAATAGTGAAAGCGCTTTACTGAACTATAATGTAGTTGGCTTAACTAATCCCCGTCATATTTCCGAAATATCTCGTATCTGTCCATTACTGCCTGTTCGTTAGCAGTGTGTTCAGAGGGGCTTGTTAGTTCAGCTTTAGAATAAAAAACAAAAACAGCGCGACACAGCACGAGCGAGTGAAGAAAACAGGACAGAGCGCTGACTGGCAATCAAGTGCTTTATTTGCAGAAGCAGCATATTTATGCTCTTTATGTCAGCTTCAATGATGTCTTTATGCGCTGATGCTGCAAATAAAGCACTTGGTTGCTAGTCAATGCTCCTTCCTGTGTTCTTTACTCGCTCGTCCTTTGTCGCGCTGTTCCTGTTTTTTATTCTAAACTGTCCATTCACTGACACTCAACCATTACGCATAATCTTCACTGTTCATGCATTGTCAATTCTTGCGGTACGTTGTAAATGCAATGATTTGGCGCTGGGAGCGAGACCGGTGAGCACGCACGCTCTTCTACGGCGGAACAAAAATCGCGAACATGCACGCACCGACATGTGTGCAAACTACGGTATGGTGACTGACGATGAACGGCCTATTACGATGGTGTGCGCGCTGTCAAAAAGAAGAAAAGGAAAGAAAGAACGCCCATGGCCGAGTTCGCGTGATGATTCAAGCTTAATTTCTTTTTGACCCAGCGTGCAACGCCATTTGTTCCATGTGTTTTATCTATGGGTAAATCTTATGACACAAGTCATTATTTACCCATTCATTACATGCACAAACCAGCCCAAATTATCACTACACTGGAGCTTATTGACGCGTCGCAGTGCACTGCATTGCATCACTGGGGTTTGCTATCCCCAGTAGCAAGCCGTCTGGTTGGCCTCCCTGACGTTCTTCTTCTTGCATTCTCTATCTCTGTGTATAAAGTGCATACCTTGTGAGAGAGAAATCACTCTTCTTTTTCAAAATTTAATTACTTGTCAAGCAATTATTTTACTGTTCCAGCAACTGGAGCACAAATGCGTAAACGAGACTGATTCTGTTTGGTTCTACGTGCTCACAGAGTACGGCACCAGGGGTCAGCGCGCGCTGCGCTTCTTACCCATGGAGGAAGGCAATAAGGGCAGGGAGCACGCCTCAATTCGACTGAATCCTTTGTGGCGGCCCAACACGTGATAAAAACATCGAAGCGCGCGGTAAGTTTTAGTACTCCAGGTTGATTTTTCTTTTTTCGATAGACGTGTGAAATCATTTGGAGCTGTTCAAATAAACAAGAAGATTGCTACCGCCGCGCCACTTTCGCTTAATGGCACTCTAAAGTTTCTGGATTGTGGCATCCATGATGGCATCGAATCGCGGTGTTGCGTTATGGGTATCCGTTCGGCGAGCCGTATCAAAGAGATTGCCTCTCAAGCTTGTCGGAAATTGAAGGCAAATGTTGCAGGCCTTTCCGAAAGGTTCATGGCGTTGCTACACTGCTGACCGCTTTTGCGGCAAATGTGCGCTGAGGTTCATGTTGCAGTATATTGCATAGTAATGTCTGTTGTCGTTTCAGAAGCTAAGCACGCATATCGTTCACTTATAAAGGGACGCTAAAAACTGTTTTGTAAGCCGGTCTGTTCTCGTGTGAGGGATAAAGCAAAGTTTAGCTGAAGTTGGAGTACACCTTTCTCTTTAGTTCACCGATACATGTTGTGCTGTACCCGCCGTGGTTGCTACGTGGCTATGGTGCTGGGCTGCTGAGCACGATATAGCGGAATGCAATGCCGACCACAGCGGCCGCATTTCGGCGGGGGCGAAATGTAAAAGCACCCGTGCACTCAGATTTAGGTGCAGGTTAAAAAACTACGGGGGGGGGGGGGGGGCAAATTATTCCGGAGTCCTCCACTGCAGCGCGTCTTATAATGAGATCTTTCTTTAGGCACGTAAAACCCCATTTTTTTGGGTAATAGGATTGTAGGCGTCCGATGACCTTCCGCTTGTTTGTGTCCGCAGTACGCTGTGTTCGAAGCTGGGCCAGTGCTTGGGAACATAGCGGAGACCGCATGAGCCGGCCGTATATCGGTATCAGACGCCAAAAGGTGGAACAAACGCTGTTTGCAGCTGCTGCTGCTTTTCTTGGGAGCAGATAAATTGACAATGCACCGTGTTTTATGAGAGAACAGCATAGCCCGTACGCAGTAAATGCAACTCACCGTTTCTTGTGGGAGTGAGCGCCATTTGAGGTAATAAGCTCCACCTCGTTTGGCCTGCAAGGATGACTCTGCTCTCGCAAAGCGATCAATCGCATGCACGCAAACCCTCATGCCTAAGATGTCACTGATACAGCTACAATGCAGATCAATAATGCTTGCATAACAGAGCAAAGTACACACAGGCAAGGCCTTGGTCAAAAATACGACAAATGCATATCGCTTATTGTCGCTCACAACGGTCTGTTTACTTAGGCTGGCGTGTATAACCTGTAACCTAAATGCGCTGACGTTGGTTTGTGAACCTCTCACAACTCGCCCAAAGTGTGGAACATATGCCTTGCAGGAAACTACCGAAGCGAAACAAGCATCCAGAGAAAAATGCGGCCAAAGATACAGGCAGAGCAACTGAAGAGCCATGGAGGCCTCCATCTGAGCAGTTAGCAGCTGCCAGCCGAGCGCGCACTGAATAAAAACTACCGGTAACCAAACCTTTCGGCAAATCTCGAATTTCCTCTGTGATGTCGACGCGAAAGGTGACGTGTTGGGCCGCCATTGTGGCTTCACAGAGCGTTCGCTTGCCAAGGCTGGCCCCGTGACGTAATGCTCCCTCCTATATTTTTCCTTCCTCCATGTTCTCATCTAATTAGGGAGTGGTATAGGAAGCTGCACATGTGTAGTCAGCCTGGTCAGGCGGCTTTTATCATTTCATGCAGCAGAAATGGTTACTTTACCGCAAATATGCCTTGATTTGTACTCAAGATTGGAGCAAGGCCCCAAGGAAGAGAGATTGACGCATCGGGAGCGAAGAACGAACGCGATGGATGGTTACGCTGCTTGAGTCTCGGCATGTTCCAATTGGCAAAGTTCCAAATTTGTCGCTCTGTGATGTAGGCTAGTTTGCTCGTCATGAGCCGTCATAAGGCAGGGATATTTGCGCTAAATGTGTTTCTCTTCATCACTGCAGCATCTAAGACGTGCTGTGTTCGAGTGCATGTATGCGCTTGGACGCGCGATTGCCTGCTCTCAAAGATGTTCTAGAGTCTACGCGCGCTCGTAACTTGCTCATGGGGTAAGCCCATTTTACTTTTATTTGGTTTGCATAACGTAGGTGTTAAAATTATGTGCGTTAAGCTGGCGTCGCAAACAGAAATAGTGCTTCAAAAGGCCAGTAAGTAGTCTCATAGGGCGAAAATGTCGCACGAACGGGAAAAAGTATCCCCCATCTTTTTGCATCAACTTCAACGGTACCGCGATCGGCTCGATGGCGATAGCAATTTTCCGTGCGACAATTATAAAGTCTTGCTCAATTGCGTTAAAAGAGTACAATAAAACTACATTCAGTTGTGCACTTCTATTGATGCTTGTACAGGCTTGAGAGCATACTGTATCCGATACAGCACGAGCTTCTGTTAGAATACGGAACTGAACGTTCGAGATAATATCAGTGGCCCACTACGTGTGATCGTTACCTTTTTGCTTGAATGCACATTTTTATTGTAGTTACAAGAAAAATGTTTTTCATTCTGGCTGCTTTGCTGTACATTTCTTTGGTACACCTGCTTGCGGTGCAGCGAGACGTTTTGCTTTGAATGATGCCTGGGCAGTCAAGGCATTCGTGTCAGCAAGTTAGCTGTACATGTTTATCAGTTGCGAGAAATGTGCACATACAAGGGAAGCGAAGGCAATCGTCATAGGCTGTATTTTAGGAAAATTTCTGTTCTGCTACTAAGCAGAGGGAAGACATGCATGCAAATCATATTGTATTGATACTTAGGAACTAGATAGCTCATCATAATTAATTAATCATTTTCTTTTAGTGAAAGTCTAGTTGCTGTTCTACTGCTTGAGCAGAGAAAAGGTCTGCTGCCTGCAATACGTACCTCTGTCTCAAGTTATTGCAGTACTGTTGCTCTGAAAATGAGTGGATTTTTTTTCTCTCAGTTTTTGCTACATGAATTATGATCATCTATTGAGCTGCGTAGATGATCACTGTTAGTGACATTGGCGTGCTAGTGGAGAAGCACCCCTTCATTATTGCAACACATTTGACAGAGTGCAGCTGTGGCAGTATGCGAAGCTGTTAATATATAAGCCAAATTAGATTCTCTGAGTTAATATGTTAATATATTGGATGTCATTAGATTGTGGTGTTGCAGGCGAAAATGCTAAACAGTCTAAAATCATTTTAATTTTCACTAGATAACTAGTACAAGCAAATCAATTAGTCTGTTACACATCAAGTGGGACAGTTGTAGGTGTGTACGTCTGCAGTTCCCAATAGCTTTATACTTAGGTCCTACCGCTATTTCTCTGTAAAACATGCAGCAAGGTTCAGCGTTATAACAGACTGGCATCAACGGAGCTTTTGTTTATTGTCAAGTTTAAATGAGGTTTGTTCCTGTTAGGGTGACTGTAAAAAATTTATGCTTTAGTTCAAATCTTGTATGAGGCATACCTAATGAGAACATTGATTTCTTTTGAACAACGGCAGAAATGCATGGGTAATACTTCTACGCATGAATAAAGGGAAAATGAGACATCCACCCGTTCGTAGCAATTGCTACAAAGGAAACCCATACGGGTTCCTCGAAAGAAAAGCCTCAAAGTTGAAGAAAAATTCGTCCTGGTCCGGGACTCGAACCCGGGACCACCGCCATTCCGGGGCAGCCGCTCTACCATCTGAGCTAACCAGGCGGCTAGCAGATGGCAGAGCGAAGTCGAATTTGCCGACAACACGAAGCAAAGGCAAGAGTTTGACGTAGTAGTTCTGCGGAAACCCGCAAGGTGTAGAGAAGTAATGAATAAAGGGAAAATGAGACATCCACCCGTTCGTAGCAATTGCTACAAAGGAAACCCATACGGGTTCCTCGAAAGAAAAGCCTCAACGTTGAAGAAAAATTCGTCCTGGTCCGGAACTCGAACCCGGGACCACCGCCATTTCATTTTCCCTTTATTCATTACTTCTCTCCACCTTGCGGGTTTCCGCAGAACTACTACGTCAAACTTCTATGCATACATATTACATCACTATTGTCTAACCAAGTGGTGCCCCTGCCAGCTAAAATTTAGAGGCCTGTGATTAAGTAATGTGACCTTTTGTTGAATCATTAGCGCAACACATTTTACAATGTTAGAGATTACCATTATTGCATACCATCATAGTGTGATATTTGCACTAAACGTATTTGACTTTGTCTATAAAACCCTGTACACTCGTGCATCATGAAAAGTTATGATGTCAAACTTGTAATGCAGCTTACTAATTTGCATGAATACAATGCAAGATTTTTCTTTTGGCCAGTTTCTGACCTCAGAATGCACTTCACGTTACATTTTTGTTTGTGACAAGACTATACTGTAGTTTTCTCTCTATATATTTTCTGTCACTTCAAACTGCGGCGTTCAAAACCACTGCGCAGCAAATACTGGAATCGCTAGCGCATATGGAGCTGGGTTCAAACAAACACGAGGAAACACGGCTTTGCCTTGTTTGACTGTTCCGCGGGCACTTCTGATGTACTGCCTGTCCAATAACCTTGGTGGCATGGAAGCGCATTCCGCTTATATGCGTTGCTTTCTGCTTCATTGTGGCATCACATCACATTATTATCATAATGCACATGTTCTTTTTCCATTAGACCTATAGTCCTCCTCTAGTGCTATATTTGTAGTCGCGTTATATTGCCCACATTACGAGTGCTTCAAGTTACATTTTATCGCAAATAAAGCTACTAGTACCAAAACAATTCTCTGTAGCAGAAAACAAAAGCTGAGCAGCCGAAGAGTACCAAGCAGCAGCCTCAGTGCAATTTGAAGTAGACCGATTGAATTGGTCATGCAGAAGTGCACAGCGTACCTCTTCATTACATATTGAACAATTAAGCTGTGTGAAAACTTAGTATTTATGTGGCTTCAACCACGTGCTATTGGCCATTGTTCCGGCCCTCATCAAATGTGTAAGATTATTACCGTATTTCTTTTTCTAACTAGTTTTTCTTGTTGCAGTGGGATTACTGCATGTGTAAGTAGGAAACGAAGCACATAGGCAATCAAAAGCCAACAATGTCTAAACTTCGAACATTGATTATGCAGTTTGATGGCTCAGAATAAGTAGTAATACACCATAAACAAATGACAATTACATTTTACTTAACACAGGGCTAAAGCGAACAGTAACCATACTGTGTGCTCATACAGTGTCACGTAAATTTAAATTGTAGTGTAATTTTCTACAGTATGCTTCTACTGTTGCATTCTGGCAGAGGGCTGGTAACATGTTTCACATGTCTAGCAGCTAGCCTGTCTATATGCAGTAGGAGAGATGTGGCACTTGTATCTTGGAATAACTTGATAAAATGAGTAGGCGGCTCGCTTAGAAAAGTAAAGCCATAGAATCAATGCACAGTGATGTGACTCCCTCTACACAGGTTGCAGGTTCAAAAATGTAAGGTGTGAGACGTTGCCAAGGTTCCGACCAGAAAGGAAAGCCAGTATAAGAGGGTCCACACCACTGATCGCTACTACAGGGGGCGGATAGCACATCGAGCGCCCTGAACGCCAACCTTGTCCCGGAAGTTGGCGCTTCACGACCTTGCAGCCGCACTTCGTCTGCACGGGTCTGTAGCATTTCTTCGTGTAAAATACCTGCCTGTTGTACCGTAAACTACCCAAGCAGGTCAGATGAATATTTCGAGAAGGCGTCCAGAAATTTACCATTGCAGAGCCCACAGCGTCGCAAACATAAGTTGCGCGCCTTGTAAACATTGGTAAATGAGAACACACTTTATGAGAGTAAACACTCTCGTGTGCGGGTTCAAATTTTCATAAAAGCACTTACCAGACATGTAGAGACAACATATTATAAAATGAGGAAAACCACGAAGAAAAATGTTTACGGCAGCAATATCTGATCACACGCAATTGTATGCACACCGTACGCCCTGCTTGCAGGACAAGCCGCTGCACGAAACCACACTTCTACAGGCACCACTTGCATCTGGCGCGCAGAGCGGCATCCAGCAAAAGATTAGAAGTCAGTAGCGCAGTGTTTTGTGTCCGCTTTCTCGATGCCAAATGAAGTCATAATAAACTGCCTTCAAAGCAGAAAAACAGACGGCAAGGGCTTTGAACACGTTTCATTTTAAAGTAGCTGGTAGTGGGCAAAGCAAGTACTGTGGCATAGATGACTTGCACGAGGCAAGCTAGCAGCCAAAAAAATTGCTGGTTTTTTCCGAATGGCCAACGTATTATTAGCATGTTGAAGTTCCTAGTTCATTTGCATCGCTTATTTGTGTAATGGACACAACTTTCACAACTAGAGAAGAAGCCTTGGAAGCATAAAACGTTTCACGAAACCAGCTTCAATATATCATGTGTCGGCATCACAATTCATGGCTGCGTGAGTGACCCCACTGGTTACCATGTAAGAGTGTTCATGGTGCCTGCCATGCATTATCCACTCTATCTGTAGGTCAACCCTATCTTGAGACTTAGGCTTGCTTTCTGAGAGCCGGCATTTGAGAAGACAGAATGAACTCAACACACTAAAGGTCGGAAAAAGTTGTTAAGGACTTCAGACCGAGAATCATCAAAGCGCAATACGTTTAGTGCTGTTAATATATTGCTGAAAGTTGATTGTTACATTCAATGGTGGCCAAGTATTGAGGTAACAACTTTTTTACTTGAAGCACACACCAAGGGTATACTCCACATAGGCTGTTGGTTTTCTAAATTTTCAAGAAGTCATTTCTGGTTCAGTTGCGATTTTCAAATTTCGCATTGTTTATTAGATGTTGTGTCCTGTTTTCTTTTTGTATAGCTTGTTTGTTAAAGAACCGAAAAATAAACACAACTTCACCTTTTTGCTTGATTTTCTAGATTGCATATCCTTCCTACAAAACAATTTACCTTCAAAACTGCTTGCACCTTTCTGAAATAATTATTTTGGAGCAGCCATAGGTACCGATAACACGCACGACATGAGTATGAAAATTGTAATGTCCTTTTCTGATCTACAAGGTGTCCCAGCTATCATGCGTCAAAATTTAGAAATATGTAAATGACACGTAACTAGACGGAACCAAGGTAATGTTCTTTGCCGTTGCTTGGGGATACTCACATTATTTTTTGCATTGTGTACATAATTACTCTTAATTAGTTAAGAAACTTCACAAATAGTTACATGAGAAGTGTCAGTGAAAAAATTCTAGAGCAACGTTGAAAGCCTCCTGATACGGTTTTCTCTTGCTCATTGTGTGCTACATAAAAATGTTTTTCCAAGAGGGAAGCCCGAGAATACACGTAAAATGCCTTGAGTGACCAGTCACACAACAATATTGTGTTGCAAAGCTCAGAATGTAACTTAATGTTTTTTTTAGAATTTAGGAATTTAAAGAATATGGTGCATTTACGAAAAAGACTTAGCTCAGAAACTAGTCCTTTTTATGCTGCCTGTGGAGACAAGCTTTCTTATACATGACCATGGCCCTTAAGATATATGCTGAGACCACAGCAGTTGCCTGCAGAAGCGAGGACCATAAGCAGTTCCTCCCGTGACAGGGAAAAGGTCCCCTTGGGCACAAGTCTAATTTGGCACCACCACATTTATCCTACAGATTTTCTACCTATTTAGCTAACCAGGCAGGTCAAAGCTGGCAAATGGAAAAAGAATCAACAGCTTCAAACATACAACTTGCTCAAGCTCAATGAAGGTTAATTGGAAAATTCTTGCCTTATAATTTATCAAAAACGGGAAATAAGTATGTGGTATAGTCTTCATATGAACACCTATTTTCCGCAGAAAATAAGCAGTGAAAAAGGCAGCTTATGAAAGCCTGAATATCAGACAGGATGATTTGGCGTAGATAGGATAATGATTATGAATGGTCCTGCTGAAGGTAGTGGTAGTAGACTGAATAATCAAAGAGTTAAGATGTAGATTAGACGGCAGATTTCATTCCTCCGCCAGAATTTTAAATCATTACAATAATTCTGGTGTTTGATAGTTTACGCCTGTCGCGAAACAGTGCTTCCTAATTCAGTGCTCCTTGATGCTTGTTTCTTGCTGACATTATTCTTATACTGTAAAATTCACCTGTTTAAATTCCCTGTTTCTCCCGTACAAGCACATTTACATTCATTATACGAAACCTTCTAGATGATTTCTAGAAACTTGCTGATGAGATTAGAGGGCGGCATGTACCCCAGGCTTACATATGCATTCAAGAGCCTCGTATCTTGTAAATTTTGGCGATATACTCCTTCTAAGCAAGCTCTTGATATCATCCACAAGGTTATTTGCGAATACGAATTTGCCTAAATTGGGAAGCAGTCAATCTGAACATGTCAAGCGATATCACTCACAATGCATGTACATTTCGACTAAAATAAATAAAGATGGATATAGCACATTATCTATATAAACAATATATAACAATAACATATATAATAAAACAACAATAATAAACAATATAGTCAGCGCTCTCTTTATTGATTTCACTAAAGCGTTCGATACAATTAATCACCTCATCCTCCTACACCAACTAGAATCTTATGACATGTCTGCCCGCCTTTGCAGTTAATTCCTGACTGGCTAACAGACCGACCACAAATAATCCAAGTGAATAGTTCCTTCTCTTCACCTTAAATTATTAATAGAGGCGTCACTCAGGGATCGATACTTGGGCCATTGTTATTTCTATTGTTCATTAATGATTTGCCGCAAATATCAACACATGCCCTCTGCCTTCTCTATGCTGATGACACAACCATTTTAGTATCCGACAAAAATTGCGCCACACTACTAAAGAAATTAAACAATGATCTAGCTAATGTTCATGCAAGGTCCCTGAAAAACACGTTATGTATCAATCCATCGAAGACATTATTTATGGTATTTCATTCCCCTCAAACATTATTCGTAGATTCCTTAGTTGTATCACTTACCAATCACTTGATTACAAGATCTGGGTCAACCAAATTTCTAGGCATTATTTTAGATCAGCACTTAAAATTCAACCGCCATGCCCAATCTCTTGTTGAAAAAAATTATTTTGGCATTCGCGTCATTATCAAAGCGCGCTCCTTTTTTGAACCAAGTATTATTTTGTCTTTGTATTACGCCTATATTCACGGCCATATTTCATACTGCCTCTCATGGGGTAATACATACTTCACTCATCCCCACCAATTAGAAGCTTCACAAAAGCAAGCGGTACGATTGCTGACATTCCAACCTTTTACGTCTGACTCTGTTCCCATTTCTCGTTCCCTAAATCTCCTAACTTTGCGCATGTTATTCAATCATAAGGTGTTGCTAATAATGTTCCGCCTCATAAATACGGAGCTAGGTATTGAAAGTTTTACCCGTACTGACCTCACTAATAACAATAACACAAGGTTTTCGGCACGTCACAATTTGCTCCTTCCTAAAATTCGAACTATGGGACATTTACTGTCATGTTTTCAGGCATATCATTGCGGAATTGGATTCCATTCGATATCAAATCATGTGCATTTCAAGCCTTCATGCAAAAGCTAAGGCGTATTATGTTAACTCTTTACCGAACTCCTAGTATAATTTCTGCGAAGTAAACATTAATAAATATATGTGTATTTTACTGCCCTAATTTTTGTATATATTTTTTTCTGTCCCTGTCAATACTTTACAGCATTGCTTGTTCCCCATGTTGCCACCACCTAATTCTGTATTAAAACATTGTTTTTCTTCTTCCCGATGAAGACTTTTCCGCGTTGCATGTTCCACACACTATTACCACACTTTTGTATTCAAAGCTCTGTTTTTTCTTCTTCTTTTTAGCCAGTCTTTTTTTTTTTGCTGACAAACAAAACCTTTGTATGATGTAGCCTGCTACTGTTGCCACAATTGTTCTAACCCCCCTTTGTTTCGTGTTTAGGAGGTCCCCCCAAGAGTTCTTACTTCGGGACCTCCTATTGCGCAGTTATACTTCACCTGTTTGTACTATTGTTTGTACTACTGATGGAAATAAATTAAACTTCAATTCAAAAAGGAATTGCAAGAATCATTGACATCATGCCATTCTTTCAGTGGAATAGAATCTGTCTTTCGATCGAAATGTGGAATTCTTTATAACTGAGACTACTAAATACCTCAAGAAGGTTGCGACTAGAAATATACATGTTGTGTTTATTCCTCTTTTTTTTACAAGAACCGATAATACTTAAACTGCAGTGAAAGAACAAAGATCACAGTACTTAATACTCTATATTGCTCGAAAAACAGTTTCTCAGCCGGCCGCAGCATCCCACACTGGCAATTTTTGACAGCAAATGTAAGACAGAAGGCACATAACACTTAGGGTGGTGCTAATCGCTTTGATTGTTTGGGAATGAAGACCGCAGTGAACATGCTGTGGCCCTACGTGGCATTACCTTTAAGCAACGAAAAGGGGGGTTTGGCATTTTCCAAAACTGCATGGAAGCTTTTACTGTGCCGTTTAAATTAGAAACATTCACAACTGATACTAAATGGACTCCCCACAGCTTTAGTAGGCACACAACAGTGACAGTGAAGCATGCGCTTCACCTAATGAAGAAAAAAGTGTTAAATAAATGCATACTAGTGTTAAATTAAATGCATACAGAACCCTCATTGCACCCGCTTTAGAGTATGCTGACATTATTTGAGCTCCGCCCCAGACGTATTTAACCGACAAACTAGAATGCATATAGAACTTAGCATTGAGATTGATATATACACATTATTTGCGTCAAACGAGCATTACCAACCTGCGCGTGAAGGCTAACGTTCAACCACTGGCTCCCCCCCCCCCAACGTAGAATGATTTCGAGATTAAAATTTCTACACTTGTTTTATCACGGCTCCTATCTAATGCCACAAGCAACATATATTGAAGCTCCAATCAGACTTGCTGCATGAACGAATCATAATAAATTGATACGGCACCATCCGAGCCATAATAACACTCACAAGTACTCTTTATTCGCACACGCAATTTCTCATTGGAACCATACTACCCTCTAGTGCTGTAAACTGTCCATCTGCTAACGCATTTATTGACGGTATTGAGAATTTGGAATTTGAATGGCTATAAGTAACTGCAGTGACCTGTGCCTCAGATGCAGCCTCCTATCGATGCATACCTATGGTAAACGTTGTTTTTCCTGCTTCACGAACCGATCATTTAAGCAGAGTGTATGTGTTTATTGGGTATGTTCATTTCTGTGCGTGCTAAGGCTTTTGCTTTGGATACAGTAGTTTCACTTTTTTCTCTCTTTTGTACTGTATTCCATTTTGTAACCACTCCTGCATGAGACCGACGAGGGCCCGCAGTATTGTGAAATAAAAAAAGAAAACAAGCATAATCCGGTTTCGAAAAGCGGTAGCTTCGCTCACTTTCTAGTTACCATAGGATATTTAAAAATACATTCATGTATGGCAGACGCAATACCTGCTGGCCCGCACGAGAGCCTGCGCTACGTTAAGCGCACCATTTGTCGCACCAACCTGCAGCGTTTCGATGTGCTTAATGAGAGTGATGTAGGCGACGACCTCGTTCGAGACGATCTTGACGCCGACGATTCTGCCGAAGATGACGCTGTCCACTGAGGAGACACCAATGGCCAGCGACAAAGGTGTCATCATGTAGCCGATGGCTGTCTGCTCAGAAGAGGAAAATGATTTTGAGGGCTGAGCAATGCGATGCAAACAAAATGATAAATCTCCCCATGGTTTGACAGCAACATAGTTTTGCTAGCTGTGGTAGCAGGAGCGACGGTCGGTACAACTTTCACCTCGCACGTTTGGCAGAAGTCCCTTATCCGGACCTGCTACATCAAGATCAACTGATCTCTGCTGAACGATCTAGCAAATATCAACAATTTTTACTTGACAGCAAAGATCGTGCTATATCTTACTGAGTTGAATTCACCTACGCATCTACGTATGTACGTGTGCATCGTGTCAAAACAACGTAACAGGAAGACGTATCCCATTGGCCACTCTATTTAACGTAACAAGTACTCACAGCTATAAATTCAGCAACTAGCACCACGTCCTCATTTTGGCAGATGAGGTGGCGCAAACGCCCCTTGCTGCAACTTTCACCTTGCACATTGTGCCAGTTGGCGATAGCAATGGAATCTTCTTTTCCTTGAACTTTTAAACCGCTGCTGAGCTGCTGCGACTACTACGTCTTCTTATACTTTATATTTCCTTTTTTCCTTGGGTACATAATGCCTGAGGAGCTTGTTCAGCTTCTTGACAAACTAGACCGAGAATTCGAGCAAGACATGCGCGAAAGCCTGAAACGTGAGCTATATTATTCACAATTATGAGGACGTGTGAACGTCTGTGTTTCAGAGAGCAAAAAAAATGACGAACTCAAGATAGCAAAAGATGGAAGCGACAGAAATGCAACCGCAAACACAGAATGAAAATCAAACAAATAACCCAGAACGCCGAGGAATACGCTAATCAACTCACAACGGCCAACTGGGAACGCTTCTGCGGATCACTTAATGGAACCCTAGGGACGGCAAAAACGTGGAACATCCTCAGAGGAATGACTGACCCGCTCAAAACCAGACGCGAAGGACAAAAGAACTTGGAGAGATTGCTACACTCGTACCCAGGCACAAAAGAAGAACTCCTTCAGGCAGTCCATAGAAAATGCTTCGGTAACAAAGCCCCGATACGCCCATACCAAGCTGATTACACCGGACACCCAAACCCAGAAATGGATGAACTCTTCACGGTGGCAGAAGTTAGAGCAGCGATCGCCAGTACAAAACGGAACACAGCGGCAGGGGCGGACCAAATATCAAATACCATGATTAGAAACATGAATGATGAAGCCATAACAGCCCTTACGAACTTTATAAATGACCATTGGGTCAAAGGAACGATACCACAGCAATGGAAACACGCTGTGATAATCATGATTCCGAAACCAGGGAAGAAATTTACTTTAGACAACCTTAGGCCCATCTCTCTTACATCATGTCTAGGAAAGGTGTTCGAAAGATTAGTAAACACTACACTCCAACGTCATCTTGAAGAAAACAACTTAATGCCTGACACCATGTTTGGCTTCAGACCACATCTGTCAACACAGGACATACTCCTGCTTTTAAAAGAGGAAGTATTGACGAACGTCCCCAAGGCAGGAGAACACATTGACATGGCTGTCGACATAAAAGGGGCCTTCGACAACGTAAGTCACAAAGGGATACTGGATGGACTTGCAGAGACCAGCTGCGGTTAAAGGACGTACCAATACATCCGAAGCTTCCTCAACCAGAGAACAGCTGTTATCAAAGTAGGAAACGATCAATCTGAAGTCATCCATCCTCCTAACAAAGGAACGCCACAGGGTGCGGTGATTTCGCCTACACTCTTCAACATAGCCACGATTGGACTAGCTAAAAAACTCCAAGAAATCCCCGACGTCCGTCATTCCCTGTACGCGGATGATATAACGATATGGATAACCAAGGGCAACTTGGGAGAGAAGGAGGAAAAGCTCCAACGGGCAGCCAATATAATAGAAAACTATACGCAACAAAGAGGACTGCAGTGCTCTGCGGAGAAGTCAGAACTCATTCGCCTCACAAAAACCAAAAAACAACGAACTGACCCGAGACTCAAACTCGAGATCAGGCTGGAAGGGAAAATTATTCCTGAGAGGTCAATAGTAAGAGTGTTGGGGATGTGGCTGCAGTCTAATGTCAGATGTTTACACACTTTAAACACGATCAGAAAAACAACGCAACAAATTAACCGGATTATAGCCCGTGTGGCTCATAATCGGACAGAAATGGGGGAACAAGACACCCTCAGACTTGTGAAAAGCCTGGTCATTAGCAGACTAATGTACTCCCTACCTTACTATACCATGAACAGGGAGGAAGAAGAAAAGGCTGATAAAATAATAAGGATGGCATATAAGACAGACCTGAGGTTGCCACGCAACACTTCAAATGAGAAACTTCTAGCCCTCGGCCTCCACAATACATTTGATGAGCTGGCTGAAGCCCAACTCATAGCGCAGAGGAGTCGATTGGCGCAAACGACAGTCGGCAGAGCTCTTCTTCAAAGAATCGGCCTTGGAGAATTCATACAAATATATCAACACGCCAAAGGTCTAACCTGCCAGATTAGAGCTTTATATGGGGTATCACCAATACCACAAAACATGGATCCGACATTACACGCAGGAAGGAGAAAAGCTAGAGCAGAATACATAGACAAAACTACAAAATACTTAGACACTGCACGATTCACGGATGCTTCACCATATCAGGCCAACGCAAAGAACATGGTGGCAGTTGTCGTAAACCGTAAAGGGAAAATCGCGGCCTGTGCTTCGGTTTCCCGAGCAACCATTTTAGAAGCCGAACAGATAGCCATCGCCTTAGCTATAAGAGAAGGCATAGAGCGCAATGCTCCACTAACAATAGTCACGGATTCTCAGGCCGCATGTAGGAACTATCAGAGGGGACAAATCGGCGCGAAGGCACGCCGGATACTTACCGAAATCAACAGAGACCTTGACATCAGGTATACCCTAACGATAACATGGGCCCCGGGACACGAGGGTGTTACTGGGAACCTCCATGCAGATGAGGCGGCTCGAGGTTTCACTAATTGCCGAGCTGCCCATGGCAACATCGTAGAGGACCCGACACCCATCGATCCAAATTATAAAGCGATCTTGCAACACGACAGGGAATTCAGAAGGCTCTACCCAGCCCCGCATAGGAACCTTTCAGCCGTGGACTCAGCGACGTTACGCAGGCTCCAAACGGACACATACATAAACCTACATAAATTGCACATATACTACCCAACAGCATACAAGGACATATGCCCGTGGTGTGGGAGCACACCAACGCTCTACCACATCACATGGGAGGGCACAGCTCACACAGAAGAACAAGAAGATAATAACACGAGAGCAAGGTGGGAGGCATTGCTATCCAGCTCCGCCCTCGGGGATCAGCTCAGGCTCGTCCGGAGGGCAGAAAGGATGGTGAGGGCCAGCGGTGCCTTGGAATAGGGGCCTGACCACACGGCGTTACCCCGTTTTAGGGGCAACGAAGTTCTTTCTACTAATAAAGTTTTGTTCTTCTTCTTCAAGACAGCAATTAAAGCTTAGCGAGAGGAGCGTGGTTCCCTCAGGATTGAAGTGAAAAAGCACTAAGTCAGACGTATGCTAATTGAGCACTACAGTGGAGTATTAAATACGAGCGTATTAAATGTAAAGGTGTCCCGAAGGTATCGGCTGAGGCTACTTAGGAAATATTAAAGAAGTTTGAACTGGCACTAAGTGTGTCTCTGTACGAAAGCGAAATACAAGCTTACCGCTACGTTCAACATTTGGCTAATGCAAATGTGCCGGTAATGGTCTAGTTTGGAGACTGGGCAGCACGTGACATTCTTCTTGCAAAAGCAAGAACCAAAACTGTGCCAATACATAAGAATGGCGGCAAGAACATTTTAAATAACCACCTTCTTATATTATCAAAATATTTTTGGATTCGATCCTACCCTAATAAACATAACACGACTAGTGCTGCTAGGCAAACACGCCTGCTATATTGTGTGAGGGTACAGGGTCTGATACCCAGCAACTCCACCAAACACAACGGGGATGTCCGCCTGGCAGTACCAGTCGTAGGTTTGCAGCGGTAGGCCAAAACAAGTCAGTCAGTGCTGTGGCAAAGCGGGCAAGCGACCACTTCTCGTGGTCGTCTTCTTTCAACAGCACCGTGCCCAGTGCCTTGGGTACACCTTCTACAATATTTCCAGCACGGCTTCGGAAAACATCGTACTACGGAAAGCGCACTATCTAAACAAGACGAAATCATTATAGAAACGTTCGATAACAAAGAAATTGTAATACGTGTGCTTATAATATTTTCGACATAACTGGGCCTTAATAATCACGCCAGTATTCTTCCAAAGGTCCAGAAATACATGCCCTCCTCGAGTAATATCTAATACACAAAATATAGTACAATAATATTGGCACTGCGAAATGATGCAGCCAGATAAGGTAGGCCCCCATGAGAGCACATTAAGGCCATTCTTTTTTTGTGTATAGGTGAATAACATAGTACACCTCACCGACTATCCACAGTTGGTCGCGTACGCCGATGCTACCACAACATTCTTTTCAGGAATGGCAGATGGTAAACTGGAGTGAAGAATAAATGAGGTTCTCAAAAGTTTAGACTTCGGCCGATATGCATCGCCTAACCATAAACCCGGAAAAGACGCAGTCAATTTTATACCGACCTAAGAGGAAAAATGTGATAGCGACCGAATAACATTCCCTCCGGCAATGACGCTGCATATTTCGTCAGCTCTGTAAAAGGTATCCCAGTTATTTTTCAGAAAGTTTCACCAGCGATGAGCGTACTGAGTAATATCAATTATATATTATAAAAAAAATTATAAAATTCTTCCCGTTGTCGGCATTATAACAAGAGGCACACACTTGCGCTCGAAGTAAGAGTTTTGCTTGACAATTAATTTGTCTCGTCAGGTGTAAAGTACGTTAGTATTTTGCTGTGCACAACTGGCGTTACGCAGCTAAAAAAATGCACGTGTTTATAGAGAAAGCTGTGCGCTGTAACGAACATGTCCCTTACCTCTAACATACATCTGATCTTTTATTTCTACAGCAATAATTTGGACACTCCAGGCACATTCTCGCCATCGCCATCAGGTTCCCTATAAAGCCCAAGTGCGGTAACACCGTGGCTACGTGCTGTATGCTATAGGGGCGAGTGAAAGTGTGCGAGGGTAAGCCATGGATGATGGCGTGATCTCGCGCGCCGTCTGCCACCACACGCATGGCAACGGGATTCGGGGGAGGGTTCCACGGTGGCTGTGCATGGTGCGGCTGCTCATGTCGCTCTTCCTCTCGCCAGCGTTTTCACAGCCAGCACCCGCGCTCATCGCGTGAGATGTGTTGATGTTTACCTGTGCGCACGTGACACCATGCAAGTTAATTTATTTAGTAAGCGGATGTTCTCGAATTTATACGGCCAATGCAGCTACTTTCCTTACTTCGTATAGCCACCTACTTATTCGCTATTGCAATCGATGCTTCACCTTTCGAGTGAAACAACTTTTTCTTAACTATGACATTTCGCATGTGTTCTGCTTATTATTTCGATGGCATTATATCAAGTCGCGCTGTACCAGATGTCTACATCATGACTTTTTCATTAGATGTTCGCTCCGTTTCTTCTCCATGTCACAGCTGCACAAACTGAAATAATAAGCATGGTGTCAGCGCACACAACCAAACATGAGCACATTACACTCGATGAGCGTGAACATTGGCTACAAAGCGCTGTACGCTGGTATGAAGAAACGCGGCAGCAGCAGTGAGCGAAGTCACCTTCGTGCGGTCTTTCGCTTCTACGTAAGAGCGCGCAGAAGACAGCGTGCAGAAAAGTACGAGTCATTTGCGGGTCCCTTCAGAACACAGCGGGCGGTACCGCGCGCGGCGCTGCAAAGTGCGCACTTGTTGGCGGAGTCGAAGCCGCCTCCCTCTTACTCTACGCTACCTCCCCCTTTCCTTCGCACATGGCGCGCGAGATTGAGTCATCATAGCCAGTCCCCCTTCCGCCCCGTCGTAAAATGCGCCGTTGTTGCGCGAGCAAAACGCCGCTCCCCTCCCTCTCTCCCTGCCATGCCGCCCCGGCCTTTCGCGCAACGGAAGACGGCGAGTTTGCTCTTCGCTTTCTCCTTCGTACGCGCCAGCTTCAGTGGCGATTGTTGGCTTCCCTCGCGTGCTTTCACTAACACATACAGCATACGATGCACGGCGACGGTGCTATCACCGTTGGACTTTATCCGGAACCCTATGGCGAAGGCTTGGTCAATGGCAAAAATAAACGTGCCTGAAGTGTCCCAAATAAAACTCCTGTCTCGATACATAGACCCATACAGAGTGCTAATTGCTGTGATTCCAGTTAAATATGAAATTGCCTCAGTCAACGTTAGTGCATCCGCCCCACATTCCACTGACGTTGTACATGCAGCACGCCTCGAACCTAATACTCACCTCGTTTCATCCCTCCTTCGCGTAACAATATGGACACTCCAGACGCATTTCTGCCATCGTTGTTGCAATCGGCGATGGCGTCGCGGTGATTTTCTCTGTAAATTCTTAGCGCGATAACAGCAAGGCTGCGCGCCGTATGCTTTAGGTGCAATCGAAAGCACGCGGTGGTGAGCCGACGGTGGTGGCTTCCTCTTGCGCGCGCCAGGCAGGAAGGCGGGGAGGATGTGCGGTATCTTGCACCTCGCGCAAGGCACCGGGGTGGGAGGAGTGGTACTTTGGCTGTGGCTGCGTATGATGTCAGTGAGAGTAGCCGCGCGGACCCTCTCTCGATAGGGATGTGCGATCAGTAGAGAGTCTACGTGCGCCGAGGGCTGATAGTGTCGTGTTCGCTGTGTTACCACCGCTCAGTTCAAGTTGCAGCGAGAGGCTGCACGAAGGCCAGTTCGAGGGGGGTGGGAGGCTCGCTGCTGCAGCCCCTCTTCCTCACGCCAACGTTTTGAAAGCGGATGTCTTCACTCATTGAGTTAAGTGTGTTCATGTCTGCTTCGGCGCGCGTGTTTCTCATGCTTGTTAATTCAGTTAACAAGCGAATGTTTGTGACTTCATAGGAGCGATGAAACTTGTATCCTGACTTCGTACAGCTATCTATTTTTTTTTGTAGCGTAATCTATGCTTCGCTGTTTGGGCAAAACTCCGACTTTTTCTATTACAGATTAGCGATGATGTAGAAATGCTTCCTCTATTCTAGCACTGTACGCTCTCTTCGGTGAACTCGAAAGAAAATCTGTTTAAGAATGAATTTTCCATGCGTGCTCGAGCACTGCTCGAGCATGCTCGAGCACTTCTTTAAGGCGATAGCCTTAGGCCTCTATGTTGGCCGTGCCCTCGGCGGTGACATTAGCCAAATTGCACCGTGACAGATATGGTCGACTCCGCAAGAAGTAAAATCACGGGAACAAATGCTGGGATTGACGTCACAGCGCTCAGGTAGGTTCTGGTAAGCAATGTAAATTGGTGGCTTTGAAAAGAGAATTTCGTGCTTTTCGGTCCGGGTGCAAATCGAACCAAGGCCTCCGAAGTGCGAGACGAGCACGCTACCCGGAAGCCACGGCTGGTATTTCTTTTATTTCCTGTCACGAGTATCACAGAACAGAAATACATGAAATTAGCGATGCTAAATATGCTTGCCTGTTTTGGAGAATGTTAGTCTCAATAAATTTCATATTCAAGAGCAACTCTACATGAGGCAACCAGTATGGCTCAGGAAGTTGTGATATCTGTTCTTCAACATATTTGTGAATTCTTTCTTTGAAATATTGGCGCACTGCTTCGCTCGAAAGTATTCATTTCGGAGTGCCATACGACATTTCGCCACACTGTGCACTACAACAATGAGCATGGTCACATCATAAGATACTCCATCTTCCATGTTGATAGCCCGAAACCGGCTACCTTGATGGTGCAGCGGGAAATCCTTCTCAGGGGTCCCCTGTAGAATATCCCACCGGAACACAGCGTTGGAAAATTCTAAAAACACATGGTCAATTATTTTTTCAGGTTTACATATTTGGCACTATACGCCCCAAGGCACAAAAAGTCCCCTTTCCGCCATCCATATCCTGAAGGTCGTCAGTTTTCGGTGTGGACGTAGCAAAAGAAACTGGTGGTACCATCACCTTTCTAACAAGCTTAAGCACCTCCTTTTCTCTTGTGGCACTGTACGATTATCTGTATAGCGGCATAGGTTACACCACATCACACAGATCTCTATATAGCATTTTTCGACTGACATCGCCTAAAGAGATTAGAGAAAAACACACGCGCGAAAATCGAGTAGACATAACCTCTTCTCAATAACTACGAATGTAACCATGCACATGATATGTTGGGACCACAATATTTAATACGGCCTTACCCAACTGCGTCTGGCACACTTTTCGAAGATACAATCTTTACGTCTCTCAAGAACATAAACCAATTAACTATTTGGCGTAGATACAAATGGCCTAACGACAACCTGCCATCGCCAACTTGCCTAAACAATTCGGTTTTGCTTGTTCGTTCCTATGAGGAGGCCCAAGCAAACACAGGAATTATTCGTTGGAGGTTTTGCACATTGATTCTTGAAAAGTGTATCACTTACATCACGTACTACAACTTGATTTTAGAGTATTAGTTGTAATAAAACATGAATGATGAACCAATGATGAACGAATCAGGTCTGTTGAACACACTGCTAATAGGTTGTACTGTCGTTCTTGCAAAGACTGGGACAATCCAAGCATTCCACTTACTCGATTTCTCGCGTAAGTGGCCCATTTCGCTGTGCCAATAAGGTTCGCTACCCTGATAATTTTCTAAGGGCAGTCCCAAATACATAACCGGAGTGCTCACGAAACTTAAATTCACAAGAGTGTCTAGAGTGGACTGCCAGATGCCGTGCCAAACACGACAGACTGCCTTCAGTTGACGAAGCTTCCACTTGAAAGTCTTTTCACAATTTTAACAACATGCAGAACACTCATAATCCGTACAGATAGTGGCAATGCCATCGGCTTAGGCCAGCAACCGCTCTTCTACCTATTGCAATTTAAAACCACGTATATGCTCGCTTGCAATAACACGTAGACAAAAAGATTCAACATACAAACAAAACAGTAACGCTGATATTGGGCACCCCTGACACAGAGATTGTTGCATTGGAACGCGCTCGCCAACCACTTTATTAGCTATTAACTGCGTCGTGCTGGATCTGTGCGCCACCGCGGTGCCCTCTCTAATAGCGCGGCCTACATTTACGTGGCCTAATACACGCAAACGAGCGTCACGGGGAACCCTGTCAAATGCCTTCTAGAAATCCAGTTGTAGCATAGTTACTCCAGTGCCCGTAACATCACAACACTCTAGGATATAACGCGCTAAATGAGTGTTCCTGTTAATGAAGTGCCCTTTAATTACGCATTTCTTATGCGACCCTACAATTTCCGAGATTACAGGTTGTTGTCTTTTATCTAACACTTTCATAGATATTTTATAATAACTGTTGGTCAAGCTTATGAGCCAGCAGGCAGTTGCATTTCGTAATTTTGCTGTATCATCAAATGTAGAGATAAGAACCGTATGCGCCATAGCAAAAGATGGGGTTAGCGACTTAAGCTCGCAAGCTTCGTTGTAAATATGCGTCAGATTTGGAGAGACTGTCCGTGAACGTTTTATATAACGTCGCACCAGGGCCATTTGGACCAGGCGATTTTTCTAAGCTCATGCTTTCTATCACGCTCCTCACCTCTTCAGTTGTGATAGGCTGCTCCAAAGCTTCTATCGTCACATCGTCCATGCGTGACATCATGGCAACAAACGCTTGTTTGAAACGGCCTATGTCAACTACGGCGCGTGCGAACAACGCCACTGCGGCTTCCCTGAAGCCACGGATGCTCCACGGTTCTGGATAACTATGGGTGGGCCTAGTGCGTGCCTGATTGCACACATCACGTGGTCACAGAGACGCGCTCGTATCCCTGCTCACGTGTTCATCGTCTTCTTCCACATATAGCTCCGACGTCGCTCATTATGCCAGCGTTCCCATACTGCCCCACTCTCTGCGAAGGCACTGACTGCACTAGCCCCTCCACCAGTAGGTGCGGCGATTTCCGTGACTTCTGTCTAGCTCTCCGATGAACAGTTGCCAGAATTCTTCATATTCGTATCGTAAGCGTCACAAAATGTGTACCAAGTGCTTTCCAAATGTGTACCAATCAGGCTTTTCCGTTAACGTTTTACAAACGTGCAGCATTTGTTTATATTAATAGGGTCTGGTGTGGCGCACACGCGCAATGCGATATAATAATAATAGTAATAATAATAATAATAGTAATAATAATAATAATAATAATAATAATAAATGTTCGGCCATGAAATTTTCAGAAATTCATGACCGATTCCTCTCTAGTAGAGAAGCAACAATGCAGAGTCAGTGCACCGACGAAAATTAAATATGAAAATTAAGTAGAGGAGTGTTATGCGAAAGGAGAATTTGCCCAGCAGTGTCTTTAGAACAGCCGGTTTGCCTTTTTTTTGAGAATCTTTTTTAAACAAATCGTAGTACTTAAATATTTTTCGAGCAGTGTATACAGGCACATAAATACGAAACCGGTGCCGTTGAGACATGTTCCTCGTTATCTTAAACCGAGAGTGCGCACTCACTACGGTAAAGCAACAAGACGCTATTATGTTCCTGCTATATTCAATGAACTACCGGACGATGTATTTTCTGTGTCCACCCGCAAAACACTCAGAGTTGCTGTTCAAACGTTAGAGAACCTTTAATATGTACTGATGTTATCAGTGCATCTTTGATAATGTGTGATGGTTGTGCCAAATGCACAACCAGCTTCTGATGGAGTTCTGGTGTGGCGCGTAGATAGCCGCGGCTGCCGGTTGTCGCCGTACAAGCCCTCTTGTGGCTTCGGCGCTTCCGTTTTGTATACTGTTTTAACTATACTGAATAAAGATTATTATTATTATTATATTATTATTATTATTATTATTATTATTATTCTTATTATTATTATTATTATTATTATTATTATTATTATTATTATTATTATTATTATTATTATTATTATTATTATTATTATTATTATTATTATTATTATTATTATTATTATTATTATTATTATTATTATTATTTGGATGACGAACAGAAAAACACAGCAGCACTCACTTCCTGCTAACGAGGCAAACAACATGATAAAAATACAGTCTTAGTGAATACGAGATATTGCCATTGGTTCATTGTGAGATTTTGAAGCATTTGTGGAGATGAGAATACTGTAGGTCTACTCATCAAACTACTTGTCTTAGCGATCAATCATAGCAGTCTTTTGCGAGAAACGGCCACCCGGGTCGTGATTAGAGAATGGGCAAATATGCTGCGGACATGGTGCCGCAGTACTGTGGCAATACCCCCTGTGATATCACAGATGTGATATCACCTTCACCATGTGATATCACATGGCGAAGGTAAACTGTTACGATAATAAGCCAGACAATATTAATCGTACAATTATAGCACTTAATGGAGGAACGTCAAAGCATTCAACAACATGTATGCAAGATCGCCTAGTTCGTCGATGACAACTTAGGCAAAGACATACTGGTGTACCTCGAGAGTGACGTCACCCAGACCGGCGCTCTCGCTGAGCGAGGCAAGAAGACTCTCGCATGTCTTGATGCAGCCCAGGAAAGAGATGGACAGGGCCACAATGTTGCCCACCACGCGCACAGCTCGGCGGCAGCCCACCACGCACGCTTCCAGCATCGACGCTTCCTGGCTGAACGAGGAAACCCTTCGTTGAACGGGCGGCGTCAAATTTTGCTCCAATCGGGAGGTTAGAGTCTACCCCGCGAGACAGGGGACAGCTACAATGTTGTGCAAGCCCATAGCGTCTACTTCACCCTCCATAAAACCGTGTCAAAATAAATCCGCGTGTGATCTAACTTTCTGTAAAGCTTTCTCGGCACCTTAGTAATATGCCTCTCCGTGCACGGTGACGTTACCACTCATCAAGCCATCGCAATCAAAACGGCGTTAGGAAGCCGGATTACGCAACATATATTTCATTTTGTCTCTACTTTCTGTGTGAAAATTGCTTGTTACCAAAGGTGGATTTCAGCATTTGTCAGTAACCAGATCGATTTTGTAAAGCAGGGCTGAGAGCTTGCTGATTAGATCGGCACTCTTGAGTTTGAGCACATGTTTCGTGAGACTGATGGACCAGAGACTTGATGGCTTGATGGCATGATATAGTCGTTGGACGTTGCATGAAGACACCAATGTATGCCAACGTGCCAAACATCGCCATCTCACCAAATTTTCCCATATCACTAGAGCGGGAACGCGAGGGATTTCCCCGAGTACGACAATCCTTTTCCATTTTTCACAAAGAAATGAAAAACAATGTTAATATTGAAAAATGGCAGATATTCATTTATATATTATATAAATAAATATCTATATAGATATTTATTTATATTATATTTATTGGTAGATAAGTAAAAGCGCCTGCGGCGCTGTACGATGATTTACAGAAATTCAGCTTAGCCACTGCCAACTGTCCACGACAGGTCATTTATAAACACACTGCCATGTTGCTCAGAATAGTGAAGCCTCACGAATAAACTCAGCCAATGTATGTTTATTTCTTCTTTAATCCATAGGTAACCAAGTGTAGGCTGTCAGTTTTAGGCGTTGCAACATGCCTATATTATGGTTATTGTTGTTGCTTTCTCATTTCGTCCCCACATTGCTCGTGTCTTTCTTTCTTGAGCACCTTATATTCTTGCGGAGAATTCACGTATATGTTTCAGACTATACTTACTTGGAAATCGTCGCAGCGTTATTACCTCGCCGCAATGAGCACCTAGGCCGAAATATTCTATAATCAGACCATTTTGGTTACTCTGTTTTCGCTCTTCTTGTATTGTCAAAGCGGTGCCCCCGCCAAATTATCGACAACATTGACCAGGCGTGACAATAAGTGACATAAAAAGGAATAAAATGTATCTATAATGAAATTCTTGCATTGTAACTACCGTCCTTAATCTTACCAAAAGGAACTGTCAAATGTTAACGACAGCTTTTAACAAAGGCTCCTGCAAGATGTTCGGCTTTGCCCACCGTCGTTCTTCTGAGGCGACGGTGTCACTTGTCATAGCAGCAGCTACGTGCTCCCACGGAATTTTCAGTGTCTTTGGCAATGCCAGAGTGATGTGGTGAAGAAAGCAGAAGCTACCAGTAGCTGTCCTGAATGGCTAAGCGAAACTGACTTACATCGCCAATATTCCCAGAATTCACTGGGGCATTGCGAGTTTCAAGTGTTAAATGTACCGATACAGCTCACTAGGGTATGAAGGACGGAGCAGGGGATTGGATTCTTAAAATTGTCACATGGCTCAACATGCGGCTGAGTGCCCAAAGCGGTGCCCGTCAGCAATAGGTTGCCAAGATTACTTAGACCGTTCGGCCATGGGAGATCAAATAACCAGCTGACAGGGTGGAGCTGTAAAAATCACGTGAACGATAGATATTGAAACGGGCGGAGATATAAGGCTAAGTGGCACCGTGTTTACTCTGCAGAAGATACGGCCGGTACAACCAGTAGGGCGGAACCTTAGGTTAGCCACACTACGTCACCTCTTTCGTCGGGTTGGTGATCGTCGTCTTTGTCCCTCTCGTGGCACCATGACATAACCCCCGGCAGCGAAAGCGCCGACCCGGCGTCTTCTAAAGAGCGGCTTCGTGATATGGCTTGAGACGTCCCACATGGACGATATCAGTTGACGTGGACGAATGGGAAGCATCGGCTGGACCTTCTTCATAAGTCAGAACACTGGGCTTTCGGATGACCCAGTAAGGGCCAGAATACCGGGAGAACATTTTTTTCTGATAGGCCCACACGCCGTGAAGGAGTCCAAAGGAGGACGAGATCGCTGGCAGAGAACTGGACACCACGGAGACTGCTGTCATAAAGAGACTTGTCGTCCCTGTGTCGAAGGCAATGTCGAAAAGCAATGTCGGGTGGAGACCAAAGAGGAGATAGAAGTGAGATTAGATAGCGGTGTCCTGACGTCACGAGTTGCAGCCGAACGACACAAATTGAAGCGCAGTGTCCCAGTCGCCATGATCTGAGGAGCCATACATAGAGAGCATATCTGAAAGTGTTCGGTTCAGGCGTTCAGTGAGGCTGCTCGTTTGAGGGTCGTATGCTGTCGTGAACTTGTGTTTTGTGGCACAAAAGCGACATAGATCTAACAATAACCCGAGATAAAAAGTAGCGGCCCCGGTCTGTGAAAAGCTGGAGAGGCGTGGTTATGATAACGTCTTGGAGCAGGCACTCCGTGACGTCGGTAGCACAACTGGTCTAGATGGCTCGTCTGACGACATAGCCGGCTGAACAATCCGTTGCAACGGCGATGTACTTATTTCGAGCTCTGGATATAGGGAAAGGGCCCAACAGGTTGAGGCCAGCATAATAAAACGGCTCGGCGGGTATATCGATTGGCTGAAGGGTTCCAGCTGGAAGCAAAGCAGGCTTCTTACGACGTTGCCATGGTTCGCAAGCAGGGTCGCACGGCATGGCAAAGTCCAGACGCCGGACACGGTCGTAGATCCTGGAAACACCCAGGTGGCCAGCGGTGGGGACATTATGAAGTTGCGGGAGTACAGTTGTGCGGAGATGTGAAGGAACGACTATCAGCAGTTCACGTCCTTCTGCGCGCATATTTCGGCGGTATTAGATGCGGTCCAAAACGAGGAACAAGCTAAACGAGGGGTCTGACAGGTAAGAACGGAGGCGCCTGATGATGTCGCGCAAGAATGTGTCGCGTGCTTGCTCATCGCCGATCTGGCGGAAGGTGGATAGCGTGAATATTCCATCGGTTGCATCACTGGAGTCTGGAGCATCAACGGGGTGCCGAGACAAAGAATCGGCTTCCTGGCGTACCCTATTGCACTTCTACACTACTATGTAAAGCCCAGCGACTTAGACGACCCTTGCAACCTTTAGCGTCGAGAGGCAATAGAGGGTGTCATTGGTCCGTGGTAACACTGAAAGGTCGACCGTAGAAGTACAGCCGGAATTCGCTCACTGCCTGGACTAGTGAGGGGCACTCGCGCTCTATAATGGAGTAACGGCGTTCAGCGTGTGAAAGCAGGCGACTTGCGTACGCAATGACTTTGTCACGCCCACGTTGACACTGAGCTATAGCCGCGCCAATTCCATAGCCACTACCACTTTTACGTACCTCAGTTGGGGCAAATGGGTCGAAGTGGGCAAGATTTGGTGGAGTAGTAAGCAGGGTGATATGGCCTTGGAAGGCAGCTGGTTGGTCACGACCCCAGAAAAAGGGGGCGCCTTTCTTCAGATGTTCAGTCACAGGCTGAGCAATGTACGCGAAATTTCTGACAAATCGATGGAAATTAGAGCACAAGACTAAAGAACTGCGCCCGTCTTAGGCACAGGTCGGCACAGGAAAATCTGAAACCCCACGAACATTAACCGGATCGGAGCGGACGCCTGATAAGTTGACGAGATGACCCAAGATAGTAATTTGATGGCGACGAAAGTGGCACTACGAAGAATTTATTTGGAAGCCCAGCAGCATGAAAGCCGGAAAAAAATAGAGGAAAGGCGTTCGAGGCGTGTTGCGAAGTTCGGCGAGAACACGTCGACGTCGTCCAGGTCATCATCATCAGCCTGGCTACGCTCATTTCAGGGAAAAGTCCCCTCCCATACTTCTCTAACTACCCCGGTCATGAGCTAATTGTGGCCATGTTGTCACCTGCAATCTTCTTCATCTCATCCGCCCACCTAACTTTCTGCCGCCCCTGCTACGCTTCCCTTCTCTTGGAATCCAGTCCGTACACCTTAATAACCATCGGTTATCTTCCTTCTTATTACATGGCCTGCCCATGCCCATTTCTTTTTCTTGATTTCAACTAAGATGTCATTAACACACGTTTGTTCCCTCAGACAATCTGCCCTTTTCCTATCCCTTAACGTTACACCCATCATACTTTCCATAGCTCGTTGCGTCGTCCTCAGTTTAAGTAGAATCTTTTTCGTAAGCCTCGAGGTTTCTGCGTCGTAGGTGAGTACTGGTAAGACACAGCTGTTATACACTTTTCGCTTGCGGGATAATGGCAACCTGCTGCTCATGATCTGAGAATGCCTGCCAAACGCACCCCAACCCATTCTTATTCTTTTGATTATTTCAGTCTCATGATCCGGATCCGCGCTCACTACCTGCCCTAAGTAGGTGTATTCCGTTAACATTTCCAGTGCCACGCTACCTATCGTAAACTGCTGTTCTCTTCCGATTCTGGTAAACATATTGTAGTTTTCTGCAGGTTAATTTTTAGACCCACCCTTCTGCTTTGCCTCTCCAGGCCAGTGAGCACGCATTGCAATCGGTCCCCTGAGTTACTAAGCAAGGCAATATCATCAGCGAATCGCAAGTTGCTAAGGCATTCTCCATTAACTCTTATCCCCAATTTTTCCCAATCCAGGTCTATGGATACCTCCTGTAAACACGCGGTGAATAGCATTGGAGAGATCGTATCTCCCTGCCTAACGCCCTTCTTTATTGGGATTTTGTTGCTCTCTTTATGGAGGAATACATTGGCTGTGGAGCCGCTATAGATATCTTTCAGTATTTTTACATATAGCTCCTTTACGCCCTGATTCCTTAATGCCTGCATGACTGCTGAGGTTTCTACTGAATCAACCGCTGTCTGGTAATCAATGAAAGCTATATATAAGGGTTGGTTATATTCCGCACATTTCTCTATCACCTGATCGATAGTGTGAATATGGTCTGTTGTTGAGCAGTCTACGAAATAGTGCCTGGTCCTTTCGTTGAAAGAAGTCTAAAATGTTCCTGATTCTATTTGCGATTACCTGAGTAAATACTTTGTAGGCAACGGACAGTCATCTGATCGGTCTATAATTTTCCAAGTCTTCTGCGTCCCCTTTCTTATGGATTAGAATTATGTTGACGTTCTTCAAAGATTCCAGTACGCTCGAGGTCATGAGGCATTGCGTATAGCAGCAAAGGCATATAGACCACTTAATGCTGTGCAAGAGCGTCTCTATCATGTGCTCGAAGGTGGCTGGAGCGTTGCACAAGCCATTGCACAAACTTTGGACGAAGCGTTGCAAAACTACTAAAGGCCATGTGGCGTAACAAATGCGCTCGTTTGCCGGTCCATGCCATACGGCAATCTGCTAGTAACGAGAGCGCAGGTATATCCTTGAAAAATACGTCGCACCGTGTAGGCAATCCAATGCACCGTCTATGTGGGGCAGTGGATAGACCTCCTTCTTTGTTATCCTGTTTAGATGGTGGTAACCTACGCAGAAAGGCGAGGTGTTGTCATTCTTTTTACCAAGACAACAGGAGAAGCACACGGCATCGACGATGGTTCGATAATGCCCTTGTTAAGCACCTTATCAACCTCCATTTGTATTACACGGCGCTCAGCGTGCTACACGCGATAGGGCCGTCAGTGAGTTGGCGGTGCATCGCCGGTTTGTATGCCATGCTGAACTAGGGAGGTTTGTCCCAAAGGCCAACCGTCATGGTAAAAAATGTCAGAATAAGATGTGAGCACATCACGAAGATAGTTCATTTGAGTGGGAGTAAGGTCCGGGGCTATCGTCTTGGTAATGTTGTCATGCGCTGGAGGCGATCGTGGCGGAATGAGAATTGCAGGCGGCGGGAGAGATGGAGGAAGACGAAAGAGGCGAGAGGAAAGAAAGGCCGTACTCGTACGGTGGCAACAGAGAGGCGAGAGAGATCCCTTTGGGTAGTACTTGAGGGCAGAATCTGAAATTCAGGAGCGGAAGGTAAGTTTTGTTAGCCGATACGGTCACTATGGTGTGAGGAAAAGATAAGCCTTTCTAAAGCAAGGCGGTGACACAGGGAGTGACGACATAGTCACCATCAGATCTCGGCAAAGTAAGTCAGATCTGTCGGCAAGGTAAGGAGAGGATTTGAAGGTCGAAAGTTGAATGCAGCATCACCTCCCGGTGCTGCATCCATCAGCTTTCCGGGGATGAGCGTTCAGAAGGGTGAGGCGATGAAAAATGACGTGGCAGGGTCCAGTGGGACCGACGATTGTGCGGCGACGGCCACGGATCGAGCGTCTTATGGACGCAGAAGGGCCGCGCTCATGGTATGTCGGGTCATTTGGCTGGCGCTGGTTGTCATTGTGGCGGTAGTAGAACGTGGAGCGGGAAAAGAAGGGCCGACGCTAACTGCAATAGCGAGAATTGTGCCCCACGACGTTATAATGGAAGCATATGGGTTTCTCGTCCAGGGTTCACCATTGCGCTGGATTTCGATAGCTTCAAAACGTCGGTGGAGGTTGATGAAGAGGGCCAGATCTAACCGGAGGGCGTGTCATAGAGCACACGCGTTGAATTCCTGGGTTGGCCACTTTTTCGTGGACAACGGCGTGGATGAGGGAGATCGTCGATTGCCTATCGTCAGAAGGGTGCGCGAATGAAGATCGGACAACGCTATCTGTGGTGGACGATTGAAGGGCCGAGTGAGCGTCTTCACACGACGACTTAGCGGCGGTGTTGAGAAGCCGCACGAACTGTCCAGTCATGCGACGGCTCTTTGCATCTTCGAAACGTCTGCACTCACGGGTAATTTCGTCTACCGTTGAGAATTCCTTGAAGACGAGCAAGGTAAACGCATCATCGCAGGTGCCTTTCAGAATGTCCCTCCCTTTGTCAGCCTCGGGCATACTGGCGTCGACGCGACGGCAAAGAGCTAGGACATCAAGGATGTACGCAACGTAAGACTCGGTAGCCGTCTGAGCCCGACAGGATAGATATCTCGCTGCGGCGCACTTGCGACCAGCGAGCTTGCCGTTGAGGTCGCGAAGCTTTTGCTTGCATACGTCCCAGCTGGTCAACTCTTCTTCATGTGTCATACCAGGTGCGTGCTGGTCACTGGAGGTAGAAAAGAAGATTTACGAGCATCAATGTCGGGTCCCATCGGTTGTGTGCGTTCGTATATGCCAAGCCATTCTTCGATGTCGACTTTGTCGGTGCCGTTACCAAAGAAGGTGCCGAGATCGAGCGAATGGGTCAAGAGGACTGACGGTTGCGGGGTCGCATTTGCTGACGGCGTGGGTGAGCCGGGTGCTGATGCCGTGCTACACCCAGCGGCGTGGTCGTCTGTTAGAACGGCAAGACGGCCGAGGACAAGGCCGCTGCGGAGTTCCGTCTTGTCTAATGCCCAGCGCCTCCACCATTGTGTACTTAGATTGAGATCCACGTTAACTAACCCCATGCGGTATCAATAATCCAGACCTCTCCGCTATGTTGCCTGTCATAGCCCATATGGTGTTTGGGGACGTGAAACCACCGTTAATAAATCACTAAGTATATTTTCCATACGATTGTGGGCTGTGATGAGATTTCATCTCCAAAATGGACCGTGCGATGGGCGACTTGCTTTTTTGTTATCTTTCCTTTTAATGCATTTCTTGGCAGTCTCCTAACTGTTTCTTCGGGCGTTCCCCACGGAAGCTTACTGGGCCCCTTGTTATGTTTAATCTACATAAGTGACTTTGTCGAACTAATTACATCACCCATAAAACTATTTGCTGATGACTGTGTGATTTACAGAGAAATTACCACTGAAGATGACATAGATACATTGCAAACAGATTTAGATAAGGTAGCGATCTGGTGTAAAAAATGGAACATGAATTTAAACATAAGAAAGTGCAGTAGCGTAAGTTTTTCCAGAAAATTATCCAAATTTCAGCACCGATATAACATCAATGGTACGATTATCGACATACAGTATTTAGGAGTCTATGGCCGCTATAACGTAAAACTATTCCAAACTTTTCTATCCCAATTCTGCTATCAGCCCCTCCACGATTGGTCAAAAACTTTTTTCGACCACCCTCACTTCACCTGTCTGTCACGCGGCGTCACGAAAACCGCTATAGCTCCCCATTTGATATGACGTGTACACGCTGATTATGCATGATTTGACAGAAAAAAGAAAAACAGTTATTTCTGATTCGACCCATTTTCGCCATTAGCCCTCGGCTATTGGTAAAAAGTTTTTGGGCTGCACCCACTTAACCTGCCTGTCACACGACGTCACAAAACCGCAAGAACTTACCGCGTCAACGTGACGTGTACACGATAAAGATCCATTAATATGCCGGACAAAACTGAATTTTCTTCGGAATAGCCGCAGGCTGGCCCCGTTCTGAAAGGAATAGAAGATGGCTGCCGCCGATCGCTCACACGCTGGCTTCTCGCACCTGCCGGAGAGCATGGGTGTATTTGCGTATAATAAAGGTTCTCGTGTGGCCGTGTAACATTTTCGAGCACTTTCGGCACGTTTACCCCTCATTCTGCCAACTCTTCTTTGCTTAGGGTCCGTTTTAGCGTAATTCTTGATTTTCCGTTGCATGCCGCCGCGATTTTCGACCAGCCACCGCAAGCTAAGTAAGAGAAAGCCGACCAATCGTAGACGCCGGCACCACCTTCTTCATCCGGTTATCGACTTTCAGTGCAGTGGCTCGGCCCCATCGAATCCCTCTCCTCTTGAGCGTTCTCCTCGCCTCTTGTCAGCCAAATGGATACGACAAGCCGCTCAGTGTAGGCAATGTTATTCGTTTTTCAAACAAACAAAAGTGACCTCCTATGAAAGAGGAGAGCGTTTCATTGGTCTGTTCAGACAACCCTGCGGGTGACCGCCCGGTGCTTGCGTTGGTGGTTACGCAAATTTGACGTCAGGAGATTGGAATAGAAACATATCGGAATAGTTTTACGTTATAGGGCCCTATTTTACCGAATCACTCACTTGGCATAAACAGATTGACACTGTCATAGAAAAAGCTAGTAGGATGTAAAATTTATTCGCAGAAATTTTAAACAGGCAACACGCGAAGTTAAACAAACTTCATACTTTTTACATGTTAGAACAATACTTGATCATGCTTGTGTAATATGGGATCCCTATCAAGATTACCTCATTAATAGACTGGAAAAACTACAGAACCAAGCAGTAAGGTTTGTTTGCAATAATTACAGCCCGTACTCTAGCGTTTCCGAAATGAAGGCCACTTTAGGATGGGATCTACTACATATGCGTAGGCAGAAGTTAAGGCTTAAACTATTGCACCGAATATATAATAATCAGACAGGTATTAATCGCTATAACTATCTGCTGGAACCAGATTATATATCGACCCGATGTGATAACAACAAAAAGATCTCAGCCTATAACTGCAGAACAAACACTTTTTACTACTCTTTTTTCCCCAAATCAATTAGACAATGGAACAGTTTATCAAATGATATAGTAAATGTGTCAAATAACTAACTATTCTATTCAATGCTGTGACGGCGCTCTTGTAAAGCAAATGCATGCGTTATATATCTTGGAACCTGCGTGTTTCACGTTACTTGTATGCCTTTCCCTAACAGCTATTGTAATGCTTCTGTTTGTGAGTGTATCTGTCCAAAAGCTTTTCTGTATTACTGGTTATATGTTGTTCCCCCTACGTAATGCGTTTATGGCGATGTACGTGCTCTGTAAATAAATTAATAAATAAATAAATAATCAGGGGTCATTATGTATAGGTGAGGTTGCGAATTACCGAATTTTAAGTGCAAGCTGCGCTCTTACTACAAGATGACGTTGTGGAAGAATGAGAAGCTGTTCCTTTTAGTCGTCGCTCAAACTTGTAAAATGATCTGTTTTGCACTTATTCATCCGCACATTTTCTAAATAGAATTCAACCTTCCAATAGCATCGCTTCCAGTGTAGTTACTGTGCCTATCATCATCTATAGAAAACCGTCTCCCGCTGGGGAAACGTATAATGGCTACACGCTTGGCATGAGGAATGTTTTCGACACAAGCGGTTTATACCCAGTACGCTGTCCTATTTTGATGCAACGGTTCCCGGACGTAGAATTTAGAGGTTCTATAGGAGTTGCGTAGCAAAACCCTGTACAAACTACCGTTTACTGAATTCATTCATGCAAAAGAAAATGTACAACAATTCCCCAGAAATCATTAACCATACTATACCGCCTCAAATAATGAATAAACTTAGCAGCGCAATTGAAAGGTGCGCGTGGAGACGCGTGCACCTCAGTGGCTGAATGCGCGGGTGAGCTTAGCGGTGACCTACCAGGCAAGCATGTCAAGGCTGGTGTAAGGCAGCGGCTGTTCTTTCTCCGGATAGAACAGCTTGGAACACAGTAGCGATGAAGGCACACTCATCAGGCATGCGGTCAGCAGGAAGTCGGCGCTCAGCTGCACAGTGAAGCATTTCAAGAGATGGAGTACCAGTTGACCGATTCGAATGAAGTTTGTAGCATGCAAAACAGAGAAGCAAGCAGAGAAGTAGTGCAAGACATAAAAGGATTTTTATTTATTGTCCGAAATAGAGAAATTTGACAAAAATGAGAGCTCGAAGTTCCCAAATTCATAACTCTCCACCAAAAACACATATTGCTGTTCCAAAACGAGAACAAGGGGAACACAGGAGCCAACGTTTCGACAAGTAGAATTATCTTCTTCAAGGCGAAGTATGCATTCCTCGCCACGGTATATATATGTGGGGTTCTTCTCAAAGGGAGAGGGTGTAATGCGAGAGGGTGCGGCAACGAGGGAAGGTGTGTTAGCGTGTCAAATTGAGAGTAAGGGAATGCTGTGCACAAGGCCAAAGCCAGGAACACCCCCCCTCCCTCCCCCCCCCCCCATTCCGGTCTGTCAAGGCACGCGTGTTAGCCTGCGTGTCAACGGCGTCTGACACACCGCCTGAAATAAAAAGGAAAGGATAGGAAAAAACTGAAAAAAAATGGGGGGGAAACGCCAAGAAATCAAACTAAGTGTTCTTGCCTATAGCTTGAAATTTAACATAGCGAATAGAGTCTAAAGCCCCTGTGAAACGCTTATGCTTACTGGTTGCAATGTCTTGAACTTATGGATAAGGTATGATTCTCAGTATTTTCTTTCTCGTTCAGAACGGAAATTTGACTGTAAGATGCAGAGTTTAAGTTCATCAAAGTTATGACCTGGTTGGTTGAAATGCTCGGCGACGGCTTTGGGAAGCTGTTTAGCTGTGTCCGCGCGGTGTCCGTTTAATTTGACGTTCATTGATTGTCCTGTTTCACCGATATATTGTTTTTCAGAGAAGGAACATTCGACCATATAAATCACATCAGAACTTGTACAAGTGAAGCTAGATTTGACTTCATGTGTACAACTATTTGCGGTGTTTTTAATTTTAATGTCACTTTGAAGCTGCCTGCAGGTCTTGCACCTGGGGCGACAACATGCTTTTATTACGGGGGAATGCTGTTGGCTGACTTTTGCGTGCACTAACTTGTCTTTAATGTTCCTGTTTCGGCGATAGGTAACCTTAGGTACATCCCGGAACGCTTTTCTCAGACGCTCTTTATTTGATAATATTGGGTGGTATTTTCTCAGGATGTTGTTTATGTTTGGGAGTGCATTAGAATATTTTGTTACAAAGGCCAGCGGTCTGTCAGATTCGAGTGTGGACTGTTTCTTCGCCAGTTCCGACTGTCTGTCCAATTTTTACGCGGCATCATAAACTCTATCGAGAGCAACTTGGGGATAGTACGTTTCTGCTAGCGTTGTTCTAAGGTCATTTAGGTGGTGGATATAATCGTGAACTTCGCTGCAGATTCTTCCTGTTCGTTTCGCTTTTCCGACAAAAATTCCTTGCTCGCAATGTCGCGGGTGATGACTGTTGTAGTCTAAATATTGCTGGCTATCTGTAGGCTTCCGGTAAAGTGTAGTTCTCAGTTTTCCGTTATATATCTAGTTTGCAGGTAATACTACCTGCAAGGTATCAGGGTAGCAGGCAGCAAGGTAGCACTACCTGCAAACTTTCGGCACTATCATGGGTACACCATTCACTCCCACGTATGCGAACATTTTCGTGGGACAGCTTGAAGCGGACCTGTTGAAATCCTACCCTCTAAAACCCCGCACCTATCTTCCTTACATGGACGACATATTTATAATACGGGAACATAGCACAAGCGCCTTAACTGACTTATTTAGCCATTTCAATCGCTTTCACCCGAGTATTAAACTTACTGCTCACCACTCTCCCAGTCAGATCAACCTCCTGGACACGACGGTCTACATATATAACGGAAAACTGAGAACGACACTTTACCGGAAGTCTACAGATAAGCAGCAATATTTAGACTACAAAAGTCATCACCCGCGATATTGCAAGCAAGGAATTTTTGTCGCACAAGCGAAACGAATAAGAAGAATCTGCAGCGAAGATCACGACTATATCCACCACCTAAATGACCTTAAAACAACGCTAGCAGAAAGGAACTATCCCCAAGTTGCTCTCGATAAAGCTTATGATGCCGCGTCAAAATTGGAGAGACAGTCGGAAGTGGCGAAGAAACAGCCCACACTAGAATCTGACAGATCGCTGGCCTTTATAACAAAATATTATAATGCACTTCCAAACATAAACAGCATCCTGAGAAAATACCGCCCAATATTATCAAGTAACGAGCGTCTGAGAAAAGCGTTCCCGGATGTACCTAATGTTACCTATCGCCGAAACAGGAACTTTAAATACATGTTAATGCACGCAAAAGTCAGCCAACAGCATTCCCCGGTAATAAAAGCATGTTGTCGCCCCAGGTGCAAGACATGCAGGCACCTTCAAAGTGACATTAAAATTAAAAGCCCCGCAAATAGTTATACACATGAAGTCAAATCTAGCGTCACATGTAGAAGTTTTGATGTGATTTATATGGTCGAATGTTCCTTCTGTAAAAAACAATATATCGGTGAAACAGGATAATCATTGAAACTCAAATTAAACGGACACCGCGTGGACGCAGCTAAAAAGCTTCCCAAAGCCGTCGCCGAGCATTTCAACCAACCAGGTCATAACTTTGATGAAGGTAAACTGCACATCTTACAGCCAAATTTCCGTTCTGAACGAGAAAGAAAATACAGAGAATCATACCTTATCCATAAGTTCAAGACATTGCAACCAATAAGCATAAGCGTTTCAAAGGGGCTTTAGAATCTATTCGCTATGTTAAATTTCAAGCTATAGGCAAGAACACTTAGTTTGATTTCTTGGCGTTTCCCCCCATTTTTTTTCAGTTTTTTCCTATCCTTTCCTTTTTATTTCAGGCGGCGTGTCAGACGCCGTTGACACGCAGGCTAACACGCGTGCCTTGACAGACCGAGGGAGGTGGGGGGGGGGGGTGACTCTGGCCTTGGCCTTGTGCACAGCATTCCCTTAATCTCAATTTGACACGCTAACACACATTCCCTCGTTTCTGCATCCTCTCGATTTACACCCTCTCCCCTTTAGAAGAACCCCACCTATATATACCGTGACGAGGAATGCATACGTCACCTTGAAAAAGACAAGCCAACTTGTCAAAACGGTGGCTCCTGCTTTCACCTTGTGCTTGTTTTGCTCATCGTCTTGAATTTCCATCTCCCGTATTTCCCCTGTTTTCCCCATATTGTTCCATAAACGGCATCTGCTAGAACGTCTCAAGGCAATAAACTCAATATCTAAAGTTGCATCTTACTTGAAATTGTTACGTTGTTTACGAGGGTATTCAAAAAGTTCTACTGACAAATTTGTGGTACATTTCAGAGCTGTTTGTAGTGGTTTAGTTTTGCTCAGTTCGGACGCATTAATACATGTTGTCTGCGGATGTGCGTTATAGTTTTCACGTGAAAATTCTTTCGGTTCGGTGTGGGGGCTGCATGCCAAAATCGCTCGCAAAGTAAACATAACATACTATTATCACATATATTTATAAATATAAGCGGATTGCATTGGTATTGTTGTGTAAAGGACAAAAGCCTACAAACGTTCGTCCAAGTAACACGTACACAAAAAGCACCGCTTTACGCGCGACGCATTCTGGGCTAAATTTTGCATCTCGATGGCGATTCTGAGAGATAGACTGCGCAGACAAATTCCTCGGCGTTATTTTTGAGCCATCTTGTACGTTTATTATTTTTTATTGTTAAATGTCAGCTTAGTGGAGGGCTATTTCTTAGCTGACATTTTCACTTGAGTGTTATTTTCTTCATACACAGACACACGATCACCTCTGTACTAGCGCTTGATGATTTAGAAAAACGACAAAGCGCGCACCCCGAAGCCGACGAAGGCGGCGAGCGAACTCCCACTGATGTTTGAAAACCCGCTGGTGAGGACACTGTGCAGCTCTGCATTCGTCAGAGCCGGCAGATACGGACTCATCATCTGCGACGACTGCGTCTGCGTGCACGCAAGGCATCAGTGAAAAAGACGGGCAAGATTGTACGGAAGAGCACAGCACGAGCTCCGCAGATATTTATCATTTAAGCATTAGGCGGACATTCGGGACTTACACAGCTAATGTATTTAAGTCGCGGTTCTGAGCAGAATCCAGAAAATACCTTAGTAGATTATTTATTACTCAATTTCAAAAAGTAGCAATGCAGGAAACTAGTTACTCAATAAAGAAAGTCTTCAATTGCGAATTAGTCTTAACATACACCGACAACTAACATACTCGAACAGAAAGAAAAGCACATCCAAGATTACCAAAATTTCATAATTCGAGACACTTCTTTAGAAACAAAACAAATTTCGCATTTGAATTGCACAGCTGCTCTTGCTTTTCATGGTCGAAATTATGCGGTCAATAAGAAAATCAAAAGTAGCACAAATGGTAGCCAGCTTTTACAAAAGCAAACAATGCGAAGGTTTATTTTAAAGAGTTTAGCACATAAGACTCCAAGATTTGCCACTGCCTAGTGCACTTGCATTGAATCCCTGCAAATATCACAAGGTACGCTGCACATTTCGCTAGAGGAACACTCAAGAAAAACACTCAAATGAGTTTGCACTCATAAGTTGCACTTTCAAAACTCTATTTGTGCTACTATTCGGGAAAGACATAATAATTCCAATGTAAAGTTGAGTCTTTGGCTCCGTTTGGGATGCTATAAAGTGCACATCATTCTTTTACAGAATAAACACACAAAAGATTCACCGACAATTACGATGCTCCCTACATGTACTTCTACACTAGAGAGAGAAACGCGCGTGAGAGGCCGTGCGCTGCGAGCGATGCTGTAACCACCGACAAGATTCACGAAAAGCGGCAACAATGCGCGGCAAGTGCACGAATGGGTGCCAGCCCCATTTTTAGCGGCAGCCGGCGAACGATCACCACTCGAAAGTGAGCCGCGCACTTGTCGCGCCAGAAGCAAAGAATTAAATGTATGGCGTCTGAGATAGAACAGCGACAGCCAAGCCGTAAAATATCTGAGGCAAATAAGGGCGCTATCGTCAAGCCTTCCCATACCGCTGGCCACACGACGAGAAAGAAGTGGCTTCGCAATGATGGCCTTTTTGGAGACATTGCGCGCTTATACATGTTTTTATGACATATCCAACGACGATTTCAAGGACAAAGAGCTGCGAGAAGACGGAGAAGCAGAGTGTGTGACCGGCCCTCAGTGTCCCTGTGCCAATGTGCGGCGCTGCCCCGACAGGTGGCACGCCACTCGCCCGCTTCATCGGTAATATACAGGCTAGCAATGCAGGCAATCAAATTAAAGTTTCATGCATGGGCAGAGAATGACATTTTGGGAGAGCTTCAGAATGGCTTCAGAATAGGTAGGCGATTAGATGATAACTTGTTTGTTCTTACTCAGTGTATTAAAATATCAAAAGCAGAAAGCAGACCATTGTATGTGGCCTTTTTAGACATTACAGGAGCCTACGACAACGTAGACCGCAACATTTTCTGGGATATTCTGGAAGGGGAAGGCTTAGGTAACGATTGTCTACAGCTTTTGAGAGAGATTTACCTAGAAAATACCGGTTGTGTTTAATGGGAAGGAATGAGGAGCGAGGAGAAAGTTCATATCATTAAGGGACTGAGGCAGGGGTGCCCTTTATCCCCGTTGTTGTTTATTATGTACATGATGAGGATGGAGAGGGTGCTGAAGGATGTAATATCGGGTTTAATCTCTCATACAAACAGGCGGGTACAATAGTAGAGCAGCAACTCCCAGGTTTCTTTTATGCGGATGACATTGTGTTGCTAGCTAACAAGCAAAGTGATTTTCAACGTCTGGCTAATATCTGTCGACGGAAGGCAGTAATTAAAGGTTTGAAATTTAGTGTTAGGAAATCAGGTGTTATGGTATTCAATGAAAACAGGGAACATACAGTGGAGATACAGGGCCAAGAAATACCTCGGGTAACAGACTATAAATACCTTGGTATATGGATAAACGAAGGCAATGGATATATGCAAACACAGGAAAAAAGCCATAATAGTAATAGGAAAGAGAAATGCAGCCATAATGAAGCACAGAGCGCTATGGGGATACAATAGGTACGAGGTCCTCCGAGGTATGTGGAAATGTGTAATGGTTCCAGGAATTACTTTTGGAAATGCGGTTGTTTGCTTGAAATCAGGGGTAGAATCAGGACTCGATGGGAAGCAAAGGTCAGTGGGACGCCTCGCACTGGCGCCCAAGCGAAGTCTGCAAATGAAACTGTGCAGAGTGATATGGGCTGGACTAGTTTTGAACTGAGGGAAGCTAGCAGTAAAATTGAGTATGAAGAACGGCTGAGGAATATGGAAGAAAGTGAATGGGCTGGGAGAGTGTTCAGGTATCTGTACAGGAAAAACATTGATTCACAGTGGAGGAGAAGCTTACCAGCAGGTATGCAGCCTGTAGGGTGGGCAAACACAGCAAGAGAAAAGGTCAAGCGGAAAGTCAGAGAGGCAGAAATTTTTTCATGGGTGGCGGCAATGGAAAAGAAACCTGCCATGAGTAACTACTTAAGAGGAAAAAAACGAATGAGAAAAGCAACCATTTATGAGAACTCGAAGGGAAGCTCAATACTTTTCGAAGCGAGATCGGGATGCCTTAGAACGCGCTCCTATAAAGCGAGATATAAGAAGGAAGAAGAAGCATGTGCTTGCTGCAGTAAAGCTAGGGAAACGACGGTGCATGTTTTAATACAATGTGAAGACGTCTACCCAGCTGTCGATTTAGGCACCACTGGCCTCCTTGAAGCCCTTGGGTTCAGCGGGAGCAGTGGTAAAGTAAACATGTCCGCAAGAGACATTAGTAAGAGGCGATTGGAGGTTTGGTGGAAGAAAAGTAGGGAAACGACAAAGGACGGATACGTACAAAAGCGCAGTTCGCAACATGGGATCATACAATTTGGGCGCGGCAGTTCATAGTGTTTTTTTTTCTTTTTTCATTGCTTAACCTAGATAGGACATTAGGCAGTGTAGTAGCAAGAGCTTGGTGGTGCAACCCACCGCCCCGTTCCAAAGGGTTTCCATAACATCCATCCATCTCCCCTTCGTCTCGTTTGAGGGCATTGGGGCCGTGCGGGTACCGGTGCCAGGATGCCCCAATACCCTTGCGTTTAATAAGTTTTCCTCGCTCTCCCCCCTTCCAACTTCCAGCGTGCGTCATTCGAACGCTCGTGTTTAGGTGACGCGGCTCCTCTTTCCGGTCACAACGCGATTCCTAGGTGAATCGTCCGATGCGGGACGCCTCTGACGTGATCGCTGCGCCGTAGCGCGTCTGGTGGGAAAGCGTCCCTTGCGATGTGCGCCATGCTGCTGGCGAGTAGTCATGCGTCTGCGTGGTGCTCTTGGAACAAATAATTAGAAGAAAGTGGTGCTGTGGACTTAGAAGTGTTGCATATGAAAACTATGTCTTTGTGTGACTCAAGAGCATGGGGAGCGAATGAGTGGGCGGTGCGAACGGGGAGCGATAACGCTATCGCGTTCCACTCTTGAAGGCGAAGCTTAAGCGTCCTCCGATTTTTTGTCACTAGTGCTGACGCCCGAACACCCGAGCTTGACCTCGGGTGCTCCTACATAAATACATGTAAGAGGATTATTAGTTTTCCTCGGCAACCACTGCAGCCAATTTGGCATGTTTTCTTGCATTTAAAAGAAAAACTTAAAATGTAGTGACTGTTGGTTTCGAATTTTTGATTTAGTTCACAAATTTATTGTTTAAATTTGGCAAACACAACTGTAAAATTAAGAACTCTGTAACTCAACAACGAGAAAGTATACCACAATTCTGTGAATTGCATCTAATAGTACCTCTAAAGCGGAGAAACTCGATGTTACATTGAATCCTAAGAAATCTTGTAATATGAAAATACAGCTTTCGCAGAACCCTTGTGCTCAAAGTCACAAATTCTTGTAAGATACAAAGTGATACACCAAATTTGTCCGCTCTCAATGATCTATTGGATGCCTATAATGCCAGAACTAACATTTTTAAATATTCTTTTTTCCCACGCACTATAACCGATTGGAATAATTTACCTCAGTCGCTACTAAACAGTACTGATTACATTGACCGTTTGAACTACTGATTTCATTTTTTTTCCCTTCTCATTGCTTAAAATTGTACTGACGGTTCATTTGTACATTTACTCTTCACTTTGTTTTGGGAATTGTTTGGTTACAAGACCGAGTGTTCTTTTTACCCATTTGGTTCTCGCAGCTAGTGGACTCCATTGCTATTGTGCACACTAATTTGGTCCTTTTGTTCTTACGTCTGCAAATGCAATTATTCTGTATTTTGTATGCCCCTCCTGCCTGGGCCTCAATGAGGCCTGCAGTATTGTATAGATAAAAATAAATAAATAAATTCGCTGAACCGCGATATCTCTTCTTGATGGAGACCTATTTATTTGTAAACTTCGTGATTCTGTTTGTTTCAGTCTTCCCAATTTTTGAAAATTCTTGTAACCAAATTGCGCCCGTAAATCGAAATTCCTCTTCCAACAGTCACTAGAATTTAACTTTTTCTGTCAAACAAAAGAAATTTCTTTAAAATCGGTCCAGGCGTTATCTCCGATAAACGATTTTTTGTTTTGCACGTATTCGATTAGACCGCGTTGGTGTTGGGCCCGACCAAAAGCTTACCCTTAAGGCAAAATTTTAGCGCAGCTGTATATGTGTTTTCATGCCGCGATATCTTGAGACAAAAGATTAGCGAGGGACATGTAGCACAGTCGGCAATCCTCCAAATCAATCTGCGGGTCAAGCTCATGGCTTTTATACATGACTCCACTGTAATCGTTCGTTCCGCTTAGCTTACACAAATTACTACACCGTTCGCGTCGTACGTATCATCAGGTTACAAAACAATTGCAAACCATGCCAATTGAAACAAGCGTGAACGAGGCCAAGCCAAGCAAGCGCGAGCGAGAGCTGACGCGAGTAAACGATAGTACGAAAGGAGCGGACCGACTGAGAGCAGATATGAGAGCGCATCGAGCGGTGAGGTGGGTGCGCATGAAACCATTTTCCCGCGCGCACGTCACTGAAGGGGCCGCTTTCATCGGTCTGCGCCGTTCGAGGCTCGCGTCTTCCATCTGCCGCTACGCTTTCGCTCTTTCATCTTTCGCTGGTGCGCTCGTTCGCTAGGTTAGATCCCCCCCCCCCCGACGCTCGCCGCAGGAACGGGCCTTTCAGAAGCGCGCTCTAAAAGCACAAGAAGCAAGGTAGCTACGCCGTCCTCGCACTAATACGCCTTAGATTCGGATGGCGTCCGCTCGTGCCTAATTATCTGCTGTAACGTTGAGAGCGACTTTGTGGAATTGCAGAAATGTAGCTCATTGATACAGCTCAACCTATGTTTTTCATCCTGATTGTATCCCTTTAAACATATTGCAACACTGTCCCTAATAAAATTAAGTGCTCAGTTAGAGGGTCACTATGTTTTCTTCTCAAAACTACCTGCCTCCAGGTCTTGCCGACGGATATTCAGGGTTATCATGCAGATAGTAAGTCACAGTGTAGCCTGAACGCTCTCACTCCTTTTCTCAACTAAGGCTTTTCTGTTGCTTCTCATAACATTGTCACAATCGCTGAAATAGCAGGGGCGCTATAACGTAAAAACATTCCAAACGTTTCTATCCCAATTCTGATATCAGCCCTCCGCAATTGGACAAAAACATTTTTGGACTAACCCCACTTTACCTGTCTGTCACGCGACCTCATGAAAACCGCCATAATTCCCCGTCGGATAAGACGTGTACACACTGATTATGCATGATTTGACCGAAAGAAGAAAAATAGTTATTTCTGCTTCGACGCATTTCGCCATTAGCCCCCGGCTTTGATCAAAAGTTTTCCGGCTGCACCCACTTCACCTGCCTGTCGCGCGACGTCACAAAACCACGAAACTCACCGCGTCAAAGTGAGGTGTGCGCATTAAAGTGTCAGTAATATGCCGAACAAAACTGAATATTTTTCTGAATAGCCGCACGCTGCCCTGTTCCGAAAGGAATAAAAGATGGCTGCCCCCAATCGCTCAGGCGCTGGCTACCCGCACCTGCCGGAGCGCATGGGTTTATTTACGTATAATAAAGCTTTTTGCGTGCCCGTGTAACGCGTTCGAGCACTTTCGGCACGTTTACGACCTCATTCTGCCCACTATTCTTTGCTGAGGATCCGTTTTAGCATCATTCTTAGGCTTCCGTTGCATGCCGCCGCGATTTTCGACCAGCCACCACAAGCTAAGTAAGGGAAAGCGGACCATTCGCATACGCCGGTACCACCCTCTTCATCCGGTTATCGACTTTCAGTGCAGTGGCTCGGCCCCATCGAATCCCTCTTCACTTGAGCATGCTCCTCGCCTCTTGTCAGCCAATTAGATACGACAAGCTGCTTAGTGTAGGCGATTGTATTCTTTTTTCAAGGAAACAAAAGTGACCTCGTATGAACGAGGAGAGCTTTTGATTGGTCTGTTCAGACAAGCCTGTGGGTTACCGCCCGGTGCTTGCGTCGGCGGTTACGGAAATTTGACGTCAGGAGATTGGAATAAAAACATATTGGAATAGTTTTACGTTATAGGGCCCCAGCTTGGGTTTGCTTGCTTTCCATCCCGGTGTTAATAGCGCAACATGTAGAATGGACGCGAGATCAGGAAACGACACCAGAATTAAGCTCTGGCTTTCAACAACGTTGTTGAATGTTCGTCGAAAATCATCGCTTGTGGTGTCGTCTTCTCTTCTCTTGACCCTTCTATGTTTTGCGCTGTTACCACCAGGATTGTAACAATGTAGAGGGCCGTGGCTGCCAAAGATTTACATATTGTGAGCGCAACACGTGCCTGACGTCTTGATCATCTCCACAAATCATTATCCATTGTACATCTCCATCTGTCTATGTCATCACCAGCAGCACAGTTTGATCATCGTAGTAGTAGCACCAGCTCGGCTGGAATAAAGCGATTCCTTGCAAGTACTGGGTGGTGCATTTTCGTTCCCTAACACTTCTCACACGTTCTCACCGGAGCTCCGCTCGAGTCACGGCATGACACTACCGGCCATGCTCGCTTCATGGAATCCCGGCATGTCCGAGGCCGCGTCTCCACTCGTTACATCGCGTCTACCGTGCTCCGTAGGCCCCTGTACTTATCAGGTACCGACGTATGCCGACGTTGCGGCGCTCTCTCCAGCTATCGCCACCCCTCCGCCCACACCAGGCGACCACCCTACAGTGGCTTCGTTGTCACCACCAGTGCGTGCACAGCATTACTATACTCCGCGTCCTGCCAGGTCCATTTGCCACTACTGTGGCTATCGAGGGCCCATCTCCCGATTTTGTCGAAGGCGTCAACATGATGAGCAACGTGGCTACGCTCCGGAGGAACGTACAAGCGCCCATCCAGCATTGAGCTATCAGCGCACGACTTACCGCTCCTCTTATCACCGGTCACCTTCTCTTTCCTGCCCTACTGATATCCCTGTGAATTTTTGTGAATCTCGCAGCAGGTCGCCGTGTCCATGTCGTCGCTCGGTGTCAACTTTCTTACTCGCTTCTCAGGTCACAAACTCCCTCTCGGAAAATTCCCCGATGCAGTTTTAGGAAGGGAAACTGCATTCACTGGACAGCCTACAATTCCTCCGGAATGACCGTCCAATTTGTTGTCAGTGTTTGTAGAAGGTGTATACGTCGAAGCTCTCGTTGGTACAGGCACTGCCATTTCGACTATTCGCGCTGACTTTTGTTCCCACCTCCGAAAAGTGACCACGGTGTACTCCGGCCCTTCTGTTCATGCAGCGACCAACGCTATTATTCGTCCAATCGCGTAGTGTACAGTTCGGGTGTCCATGGACGGAATTCGTCACCACATTGATTTTGCGGTATTTCGTTAGTGTTCCAGCGAGCTTATCTTGGGTGGGACTTCTTATCTTCCGTGTCCGCCTCTATCTCTTGTCGTCAGCGCGTCGTACAACTGTATGTCACAGGCAATTTTCTTCCTAACCATGAAGAACGCATTCCTCTCGTCACCTCCTCCGATTACGTTCTTTGGCCATGTAGTGAAGAGATTAAAAGTGTAAACTGCTTGGACATTGTGGATGGCGACGTACTCATTCTACCCTACGGCCGTACCATATCTCGAGGGATTCTGATTAACCCTGGCCTTACTCGCTTCTCTGAGGGGTCTGCATTGCTTACCGCCTTAAAGCAAACTCCCAAACCTCAAATGTTGTCTCGTGGATCAACTGTTACTTGCGCTGTTGACACTCATCCCGCTGCAATTGTCACGCTTTCGACAGTGCCAGCCGAGTCAAGATTGTTGCCAAGTAGTGCTTCTTCCACACCATTGTTGGTAACCATGAGCCCCGACCTAACGCATGCCCAAAGTCCAGAATTCCTCACGCTATTGAACAAACACCGTTCCTTGTTCGACGTCAATTCACCCGTCCTCGGTATGACTACCGCCGCTACTCACCGAATACAGACTGATGGCTCCCGCATTGCTCAGCGGTGCCCATATCGCGTTTCTCTTACCAAGCGCAAGATCATCGAGGAAAACGCATCACTCATGCTTAGAGGAAATATCACGTCCTTCCTCGAGTTTCTGGTCCTCCCTAGTTGTTCTAGTGCAGAAGAAAGAGAGCTCAGTACGTTTTTGCGCCGGTTACAATGCGCTGAACAAGATCACGCGGAAAGATGTTTAGCCCCTGGCGCGGATCGACAAAGCACCAGATTCGCTCCATGGGTCGAATATTTTTCTAGTTTTGTCCTTAGATCAGGCTACTGGCAAATACCGATGTCCGAATCCAACAAAGAAAAACCGGCCTTTGCTACCCCTGATGAGCTCTGCGAGTTCAATGTGATGCCTTTTGTACTTTGCAATGCGCCTTCCATCTTAGAATACATGATTTATAATGTCTTGTGTGTTTTGAAATGGAAAACCTGTGTGCGTTGTCTCTAAGAAATTGTATGTTTTGAACCAGGTTCTCACAACATTTGCAAATTCTGAATGAAGTCCTTGCCTGTCTTGAAAACGCTGGCCTGCAGCTCAACGCAAAAAAAAAAAACAAAAAACAATGCAGTTTCGCCAGCAAGACCATCAAAGTTCTGAGGCACATACTCAGCAAGGAGGTATTCGACAGAGCCCTCAGAACCTTGCTGCGGCCCTCGAATTTTGACGTCCGCTGCATCAAAAAGACCTGCACAGTTTTCTCGGACTTGCTTCTTACTTCAGGCGCTTCATACGCAACTTCTCTGCATTTGCGTCTCCACTCCATCAACTGATAGCCAGTAATGCGCCGTTCGTTTGGTCTAACGAATGTTAACGTCCTTTCCTGGCTTTGAAACATGCCCTGACGTCGGACCCAGTACTATGCCACTTCGATCCGAGCGCGCTCACCATCATTCACACTGACGCTAGCAGTCATGGTCTCGGTGCCATTCTCCTATAACGGGAGAACACCTTTCGCGAACGAGTAATTGCTTACGCTAGTCGTACACTAACCACTGCAGAGAAGAATTACACTATAACCGAGCAGGATTGCGTTACTGTTGTTTGAGCAGTGCAACAATTTTGCCATTTCACAGTCGTTACAAACCATAACGCATTGTGCTGGCTTTCATCGCTCAAGAATTTATCAGGCCGCCTGTGTCGCTGGGTGCTTCGCCTACAGCAGTGCGATTTCGATGTCACCTACAGGGCTGGAACGAAGCATCAAGACGCCGATGCTCTATCTCGCCACCCTCTGCCAAATCATTACGATTCACCATCACCTCACCGTACTAGCGTACTTCCCCGGTCCTCCCCATTGGCTTTAGCCATCGCAACCCTCGATTGGCTAAAACCCAACAGCCCATCTGTCATTGTGCCCCACCAACGTGTCAACTTCGCCGACAACTTAATCAATTAAAGGTGCACAATGGGACTCTACATCGCTACATTTATCACCTCAATGGCAACTAATGAGTCCCGGTCATACCGCGTTCTCTGCAACGTGAGGTGCTCGAAGCCTTTCACGATCATCCGACGGCCGGTAATTTAGGCCACCACGACACTTACGACAGAATATGAAGTCACTGCTCCTGGCCTGGCCTGTCTTCAGCCATTGGGAAGTACGTTGCATCCTGTGTTCATTGTCAAAGTAGCAAACGACCGACAACAGCTCATTCTGGCTCTTGACATCCTCTGGCGTGTCCCGCTTCACCTTACACTTCTACGGTTCTCCTCTCCTGGTCTCATATGGCAATCGTTGGATTCTAACGGCCGTAGGCCATCTAACACGCAACGCGTAGACAGCATCTCTACCATCAGGGACTGCTGCTGAAGTCGTCTATTTCTTTCTACAAAACATTTTCTTACACCATTGCACTTTGCGCGTACTCCTCAGTGACCGCGGCAGAGTCGTCCTCTCTTCTATCCCTACCGATGTTCAGCGTGCCTCTAACAAAATTCACAAGATGACTTTCAGTTACCATTCGAAGACCAACGGCTTGAGGGAGCGTTTTCGTCGTACCCTCTCCGACATGATTGCTATGTACACCCGCTCCGACCACATGAACTGGGATGCAATCCTTCTGTTCATGACAATCGCCTATCACACGTATACGCAACGTGCCACCGGCTTTTTACCTTACTTCCTCGTCTACGGCCGTTCACGAAGTTTCGTTCTTGACGTATCCTTCCTTTCGACTCCTCTACCTCCAGACGCTCCTTTCTCGGAACATTTTCTGTCGCGTCTCGAGGACTGTAGTCGCCTCACCCGCCTTAACACCGACATCGCCAAGGACGCTCGCATGTTTCGTTACGACTCGACCCACTGTGCTGTGACTTTTTCTCCTGGCGACGAAGTTCTCATTTGGACTACTGTGCGTGTTCCAGACTTATTCGAGAAATTTCTCACATGTCTTATGAGACCTTACACGTTCATTGAGCAGACATCATCTGTCAATTACCGCGTCTCGCCCCTCGGAACGCCGTCCGATCCCCGTTGCCTTGGGAAAGAGATATTGCATGTCGCTTGCTTAAAGCCATATACTCGACGCATTTCATAATACTTCCGCGTGGCCAGGCGGCAGCTGCACAGCGAGAGGGAATTAGTGTAACACATGCCTGACTTTCAACTTCGTCATCTTCACGTATCATCATCCATTGTACATATTCTTCACCTGTATATATCAGCACCAGCAGCACAGCTTATCCTCGTGGTAGTAGCACGATCTCGGCTGAAATAAAGCAGTTCCTTCCAATAGCTCGTGTAATATAATAATTTCCAGTGCAGGTTTCCACAATCGATAGTGTCAACTGATACGGCCAAGTGTGCGTTGCTTGAAGTAATATTTATTTGTTTATTTATAAATATTTTACAGGCCTCAAATTCAGGTATTGATTAAGGGGACATATATAGAATATGCATGGAAAATTCATAGAATATATGCAATCCGTAAAACCGTAGCAATTTACATACTACAACCGTAACTACAACCGAGGTTAAAAATAATTACTTAGTAGACGATTCACCAGTAAAAATTATAGTATGATAACAAGGAGTGGATCACCCAGGTTGTTTTCAATGCAGTCGTGTAATTAACAAGACCAGAGTCCTAAACGGTGTCAAATAGTTGAAAAGAAAACGGTACTGATATTAACATTCCAACAGAATGGTAAACATAGTGACATAGCGGTACTAACGCGAAAATAAGGTACAAAACATAGTGCAAATACAGGAAAGCATGGTGCAACAACCGTGAAACATCACGTATATTAATTCATGTAGTCGGCCAAGGCTTCACAGATTGAATCGTATTTTGGCAGATGTACAATGACTTGCGGCAGAGAATTCCAAAATCTGACAGCACGAGGAACGGCAGAGTAATGGAATGCACGTATAGAACCCTAAATGCGGGCATAGAGGTCTACTGATTAAGAAGCCTATGTGGCGTGGAGTACGGTCGTTTGAAGCACGCTGGTGCTCGAGTGGTGAAAAAAAGAATTCGTGAAACAGTGTTAAAAGGGCATTGTCTCGGCGAGTGTTCAAGTATTGATAAGGATATGACAAGGAAAGCACCACTATATCACATGGTATGCCATTGATTCTACAGAGTAATCGTAAAAGCGGCTTAAACAAGGCAGTGGCTCATTGTAAAGGTTGATTATAAGAATAGGCGGGGATGGGCAGTATGGTGTCTTCCTGCAGTTATGCAATGGTGGTGTTAGGTTTTGAGGCCCAGGTATGACGGTCGATACTTAAAAGAGCACATTGATATGTCGGAATTCTAGAAAAAGCATAACCTGGAGTAATCCACTTTCTCTTGTTGTAAACTAAATATAAATAATTTGTAGCAGGTGTTATAATTGGCCGGCAGAGAACATGCAAGCTTCGCTTTTCACCGTTATCAGATTCCTTCCCAAGTCGCACTAGGGATGGTTCATTGATATTTTATTCGAATAACTATTAATCATTCATCCTTTTAGCTTTTAATGGATTAACCACTTTAGATTTAGCGGTTTTCATCGGTTCATTGAATAATAGAAATTATGAACAGGCCCTTTAGGAAGTTTGAAATGCAATTGTATACTTTTGTAGGAACCTATTTTATAGTTTCATACGTGGAGCGAAGTTAGAAGCAGAAGTGCATAGATTTTCACCAAGAACAACCTTTCATTGTTAAAGACTGAATAATATTAACAGAGTGTCCTTTGTAAAGGTAAACTATATGTCTTATCAAATGACACTTCGAGCAGAATTAAACAATATACATTGAATGCGGGAATTTTATATGCCAAAACCACAATTTCATTATGAGGCACGCCGTATAGCGAGGGACTGCGGTATAATTTTGATCACCAGAGCATCTTTAACGAACCCCCCATGCTCGGGACCATGGGTGTTCTTGCATTTCGCTTCCGTCGAAGTGCAGCCACGCGAAATCAAGACACATGACATACTGAATCCCTGCACAGTATAGTTAAAAGGTCCCTTAAACGTTTCCAACAAATATTTAGACACGTAGGGTACAGTTACAGTAAATCATTCGCACGACAATTTGTGTGAAGCGTCTCATATTAAGAGAGCTACGGACAATTACAAGTTACACTCGACCATAGCTATGCATTTTCTCCTCAACTCGTTCGTCGAGTGACGGGAGCTCAGCTGCGCCTTCGCTGGTTCTGCCTCATGATGGGACGTTATGTCGACTGCTTCCGGTTGTCTCCGAGCGAGCGCGCAAAGTCTCTCCAACCTCTCTGCCAGCCGCCTGGCAGTCAGTGACAAGCGAGGGCTATCAAACCAGCGTGCGTTGCGAGCATTCTGTGGCAGCGCCGATTGTATCCGGTATTCCGGTAACCACAGGCGAGCTAGGAGTGTGGACAGATGGGAGCAGGCGCAAACTGAAGCTCATCCCTACTACTATTCCTGCGATGAAGAAGCTTTAGCGCAGACGTACTTGAGCGGCCTCATCGGTCTTCAGGGTCCAGCCACCTGGTGGCGCAGAGCTTAGCCAGCCAAACAAAGAGCTAATACTGCTCTAACCAAGTGTAAAACATTTTAAACATTTAGAAAAACAACATTTTCACGATTACGCTCCTGCATAAAATTTACACTCAGCAAACTGGAAAGCACTTCTTTAGTGCGACATTAGTTCTGTGTTGAGCTCTGTGCCACCATGCAGCTTCCCCGTGCAGATCGTTCACGTTTGCGCCAGCATTCATGCCGTGACACACCCAGACCCAGCCCATTGGCGCTTCCGTTTACTCCGAATAGCGGACACGCGAAGCATTACAGAGTTCTAGCAGTTCCAAGTTACCGCACCGGCCTGCGACGGCGCATGCGGGCCCCCTACCATAAGGGAAGACTTTCCGTACAGCATACTAGACGGTAAGGAGTGGATAAGGCTCGACTTGCACCGTGTTTTGGGATCCGAATCACGATAAGCCAAAAAAAGAGCAAATTCATCCGATGAGTTTAAGGAACACCTCACAAGCCTCTAGAAATCTGTAGAGACCTGTAAATGTCAGATTGATTCTCTGCATTCTCGGTTTAACAACGTAGACGAAAGATCGCGAAGAAAGAGGGCAATTTTTCATGGAAACCATGATTTTCGTGAATCATGGCACGAATCGGAAGCCGACTTCATTTATACGCTAACAAGCCTCACTGGTAATTTATCCGACATAGCAGTCGATCTGTATACGCCTAATATAGGCCACCCTGATATTGTCAAATTCTGCAACCAGAAAGTAAAAGAAAAGCTGTTGTCCGCGAGTTAGGTGCTAAAAATAAAGACATCTAGATCTGTGATGAATACTCTTCTGCTTCCCTCAATGTTCGAAATATACTGATTTCCATTGCAGGGAAGCTCCTGGGCAAAACCCTCTTTCGTCTCCGATACAACAAAGTAATCGTAAACAAGAAGCAGCACAAGTGCGATCCTGTGACAGACAGCGTGATAGAGTGTGCGTCACAACACAAGCGTGCGAACAGCGAGCAGAGTAGTGCAACATCTAATCCTCTATTGCGAAGCGCGATGGGCAGTGAAAGGCCACCTATCCCCCGTGCCTGTCCCGTTCACTAACATTCCAAGCATAAAAAGCAAATGCGACTTCCGCAGTAGATATGTTTAATCCAGATATCATAGCACTTAACGAAACCTGGCTTCATCCACACATTGGGCACCATGAAATCTCAACAGCACATTGCTTCTCTGTTTATCGCTGCGACCGTACCAAGCCTCAAGGTGCTGGCGTTCCTTCAGGCAATTAATAAGCACCTAGTCTCTCAGCACAATATTATTGGAAATAACATAGGAATACTCTGGACATTCTCGAAATAAATCACGAAAAATTTATAATTGGTGTGTTTTATCGCACTCCTATGAAGCTGCCTCATTTTGTAATTAATTACAAGACGAAATCAACATCGCCGTAACACGCTCTTTCTTACTTCGCAAATCGGCTGCCGCTTGAGAGCGTTCCAATACATTAGGCAGTTCTTAAGCGAAAGACAATGTTACATGCGCATGCAGGTCAAGGAACACGGCCCTTTCCACTTAGGAACTAGAGGCACACCACAAGCTGCAGTGTTGTCTCCTCTATTATTCAATCTGGACATGATGCACTTGATGGCTCAGCGGGCTGTTGTCCCCGTTATACAGCACGCGTTGTATGCCGTTAACATAACTATCTGGGCCACACAAGACTCACTCGGAGACATAGAGGCAAACCTGCAGTGAACCACGAGCATAGTCGACCGCTATGCGCACTAATGCGGCCGTCAATACTTACCGTTCAAATCAGAATTCTTGCAGATACACCACACGCAAAAGTGCACAGCCGCAAGAAAGAGGTGAGGCGTGCAGACTGGACACAAGAGTAGAGAAGTGGACAACACGAACGCCATAACCGCAAACTAGCTCAGATTTTTGTCGTTCTAAGCTTCATTTCAACTACTCTGAGCCCTTTTCCACGTTTCCCTACGGCGTTAGTGTTGTCCACTTCTGTACTCTTGTGTCCTGTCTGCACGCCTCACCTCTTTCTTGCATAATGAATCCTTACCAACTAGCTCATATTTCTGTCGTTCTAACCTTCATTTCTAGTACTATGAGCCCTTTTACATGTTCCCCTAACGGCGTTCGTGTTGTCCGCTTCTCTACTCCTGTGGCCTGTCGGCACGCCTCACCTCTTTCTTGCATAATAAATCCTTACCAATTAGCTCATCTTTCTTTCGTTCTAACGCACAGCCGCAATTGAACCCTTGCTGGAGATAGGTCCAGTACCTGAACAAGAAGAAGTCTGGGTACTGGGGCTCCTTATTACTCATATCAGACGGTCACACACTACATTAGTCAAACTCCGTGAGGTGGGAGACCAGGTGGGCTGCATGGTAGACCGGGTTCTTAACAATTGCGCGGGTTTCGGTGCAAGAATGCCTTGCGGCTGGCACATACATTTGTAACCAGTAGAATCTGATGTTCTACTCCATACCTCCGCCCAGACGAGGATGCACTTGCAGTCATCTCCGAAAAATCGTAAAGCGGGCCCTCGAGCTCCCCGTGAACCCCTCGAACTAATGTTTTCTGCGCCTATGCATGGTCAAGACGTTTCGTGAGCTTCGAGAGGCCCATCTCACAAATCAGCCCACTCTTCTTTCAAAGACGGTGGCGGATCGCCGCCTATAAGTTCGCTTACACGTCCAACACACCAGCATCACGGAAGATAACGTACAACTCCCATTCGAGTGAAGGTGCGCCTTCCACGTCCACCCTCATCCAAGCAACATGACAAAAGAAGAGCATAAAGCCCGGTGGCTGGAGCGGGCAGATGCCCTCGCCCGCCAGTATGGATCGAAAGCCGGCGTGTTCTACGTGGACGCCTCCGGCCCACACCATCGGTATGATAAACGGCTGCTTTCGTTCGCGTGAACCGAACTGTAAACGGGCTCACTTTCTGAACCCGGAACATAACACATGTGGAGAAAGTGGCTATTGCATTGGCACCCTGTCATCCCACATCATAAACTATCATCTACGATTCGCGAGGAGCCTGTCGGAAGGCCGAAAACAGCTGGGTCGCGTACCTAGGCTATCCATTGTTGAAACATAACGACTACCCCGGGAACCCCGCAACCCGCAGTATAGACTGGGCTCCTGTTCACATGCGACTATAGTCGGGTACAACTTTTGAACAAAGGCGAGGCCCCACCTTAGGGACTCGCCTTAGGACCGAAGCGCGACAGCCGATTGCCTCTGCGACTAAAATATTCCCACTCAAAAAATTATTATACTGCTGCAACGCGCAATTCTCGGTATAAGTAGAGAATTTCGCATTTTGATGACTGGTTTAATGGAGCTCTGATGTGCTACCGCACACGCAGGAACGCTAGAGAAAAATATCCCCGTGCCTTCTACAACGCTGCTCGCCATCTGCTATTTATTTATTTATTTATTTATTTATTTATTTATTTATTTATTTATTTATTCAAAAGAACCTTACAGGCCCTATGGAAGGGCATAAAGTAAGGGGGGCACATTGAACAGTAAGAGGTATAAAAAGTACAAATTTCTAATAAGAACAGTGCTATAAAAAGATTACCATGTTACACAATATTGAAGGCACTAGGAATACAAAGCAATATCTGAAGGCACACGAACACTTGTTACTGTTAACAGAGCAAAGGAATACCGTTTATGAAAATGATATACAACATGGCAAAAATGCACGATAACATACACTAGATTGGTCAATCGTGAACGGTATTAAATGGGAAAAGCATGAGTAACTGAGAGCGGAACGTGTCGGGATTAGATATTAGATTAGCTTCATTGCCAGTGACAAAAGTAAAAAAGAGGAGGTCTGCATAGCTTTTGCACTGGTTTACATGTAGACGGCACATTTACTATGTTTCTGAGCTCGAACGGAATCTGTTGCTATTGAACAAGTACTTATAAACACAATGCATTTATCGCAACTATTACAAACCTGGAGCGAGAATACAGTTGAGGCAGGAAAGGTACAAAAATGCTTCGTTCTTTGTTTTATATAAATACTCGTGCTTTTAATAGCATGAAATTTACATTTCTTGGTTTAGCGTTTGTCGCTTAAATGCTCGGTGTCAGCGAAAGGACAGTGTTCAAGGTGAGGAGGGAGGTCAGAGTGTCGCATAGTTCGGGTGGCGAACTGTCGCCACCTTCGCGAAAGCATCCCCGAAATGCGGAGAAAAGAACACGCAGCACGAAGTATGACAGCTTCACGTTGTGCGTGCTCTCGAAGCGTATGGATCTCCCATTACTGAAGCGATGTACTGTGCGTCGCCTGCTTGTCGGAGATCGGATTCAAGCGCGACAAGAGATGCCGCAATTCGCTGCTTATCGACCGGGATGACATCGCTGAATGACGGAAGCGCTGCCTTCGTGACGTGAAACGCTACCGGGCGGAAGGCCGCAAGATCTTTTTCCTGGACAACACATGGGTGACGGCGGGACACAATCGGTCGATCGTGTGGACACGCACCGCGGTGCAGAAGCGGGGACACCTGTACGCTCTAGGAAACGAGCTGTCGACGGGCCATGAGTGGCCTTCTGGAAAAGGCCAGCGCCTAATTGTGACGCACATTGGCAGTTAGGATGGCTTCGTCGACGGCTGCTTGGATGTATGCAGAGGCCAAAATACGGGCGACTACTACGAAGAAATGGACGGCAATTGCTTCGAAGGATAGTTTAATGACGTTCTGCAAAAGTTCCCAGCTTGTAGCGTCATTGTTTTGGACAATACACCTTACCAAACCCAGCGAGATAAGAAATTGCCGACGACAGCTTGGAAGAAGGAAAAAATACAGGACTGGCTCAAAAGCAGAAACATCACCTCCAGCGAAGGGATGGTGAAAAAACTGTTGCTTGAGTTAGTAGCATCTGTGAAGTCGCGCTTTCGGAGCTACAGTGTAGACAATGCAGCTGAAACGGCCGGTTGCATTGTACTCAGGCTCCCCCCGTATCACTGCTGATTTAATCCTGTCGAGCTAGTGCGGGCATAGCTGAAAAATGGCATCGCTGCCGACAACAGAAACCTCAAGCTTTGCACGTTCGAAGACGTTTTGAAAGAAAAATCAAGCACGTAACGGCAGAAGACTGGAGGAAATACAGTCACCACGTGATGGACCTAGAAGCAAAGCTCAGGCTTGACCACATCCAACCCATCATTATCCGACTGGGTGAAGATGACACTGAAGAAAGCGACTCTGACTGCCAGCTGTCCGGCATTGAGCCACTCGATAAAGCATAACAGCTTCGTATTAACGAAAGAACAGCCTTTATTAGGGCTATTAAAATTTTTCCGGTGGGTTAGCAACAGGAAATCATTCTCCCGTGACATCTCAAATAAATAAGTAGTTGCTCTGGTAACACATTCCTTTTATTGGACGCTCAATTTTTAAAAACAACGTCCTGCGCAGATCGTGCTCAAATTAAGTACAAGCAAGGAAACAAGCCTAAATGTTGAAAATCTTAATGCATACGCAGGTAATAACCCTGAATAACCATGTGGACCCAAAATGCTCATTCGGGCAGGCACTGTCCAGCTTGACAGTCAACACGAAATTGAAAGCCACTCTTAGCAGCTTACACGCCAGAGCACATTCATGTGGTGTCATTGCTTATTTTGGTTACGTGGCTCAGGCAAGCATAGCGAATAAAATAAGAGTTGTAAAAGTTCATTAGCCTAGTGACGCTGAAAGTGCTCATTAGGGCAGCCATTCTCGAGTTGACGGGCCCTGTGGTGAAGTAGCAGCAGCCGAGGCGAAATTGAAAACCAGTGTTGGCAGCCTGTATGTCGAAAAGAAATCAATAGCAGCCGTGTTGGAGCGATCTTCAAGCTTTAAATGCTCCTAAAGGCCAATATATGCAGCCAAGCAATAACGAAAAGGCAGCGTCGGCTCGGTTTACTCCAACACGCAGTCATTGTTAATTTCACCAAGCAATTTGCACAAATAAAAGCAATCCAGAGTAGACATTCCCGTCTTAGGCAGCCCGCTTCCAGGTAGTTGTGCTGCCCCTATTGTTCTTTGCATGCTGTTGAGATAAATAATGGCAATGTCAGACGGTCAAAAATACTCTATTGGGCAGCCACCATCTAGCATGACGGGTCCTGTGATGAAATACCAGCAGTCGGAGCACGACCTTTAGCAGTCAGCATTTCAAAGCACTGCCATGCGTAGCCATTGCAGGTGAAACACGAGTCATAATAATCATCATCATCATCATCATCATCATCATCATCATCATCATCAGCCTGGTTACGCCCACTGCAGGGCAAAGGCCTCTCCCATACGTCTCCAACAACCCCGGTCCTGTACTAATTGTGGCCATGCCGTCCCTGCAAACTTCTCAATCTCATCCGCCCACCTAACTTTCTGCCGCCCCCTGCTACCCTTCCCTTCCCTTGGGATCCAGTCCGTAACCCTTAGTGACGATCGGTTATCTTCCCTCCTCATTACATGTCCTGCCCATGTCAATTTCTTTTTCTTGATTTCAACTAAGATGTCATTAACTTGCGTTTGTTCCCTCACACAATCTGCTCTTTTCTTATCCCTTAACGTTACACCCATCATTCTTTCCATAGCTCGTTGCGTCGTCTTCAATTTGAGTAGAACCCTTTTCGTAAGCCTCGAGGTTTTTGCGTCGTAGGTGAGTACTGGTAAGACACAGCTGTTATATACTTTTCTCTTGAGGGATAATGGCAACCTGCTGTTCATGATCTGAGAATGCCTGCCAAACGCACCCAAACCCATTCTTATTCTTCTAATTATTTCATTCTCATGATCCGTAACCACGGTCGCTACCTGCTCTAAGTAGATTTCCTTACCACTTCCAGTGTCTCGGTACCTATCGTAAACTGCTGTTCTCTTCCGATTCTGTTAAACTTTATTTTAATTTTCTGCAGATTAATTTTTAGACCCACCGTTCTGCTTTGCCTCTCCAGGCCAGTGAGCATGCATTGCAATTGATCCCCTGAGTTACTAAGCAAGGCAATATCATCAGTGAATCGCAAGTTACTAAGGTATTCTCCATTAACTCATCCCGAATTCTTACCAATCCAAGTACTTGAATACCTCCTGTAAACGCGCTGTGATAGCATTGGAGACATCGTATCTCCCTGCCTGACGCCTTTCTTTATTGGAATTTTGTTGCTTTCTTTATGGAGGACTACGGTGGCTGTGGAGCCGCTAAAGGTATCTTTCCGTATTTTTACACATGGCTCTTCTACAACCTGATTCCGTAATGCCCCATGAATGCTGAAGTTTCGACTGTATTAAACGCTTTCTCGTAATCAATGAAAGCTATATATAAGGGTTGGTTATATTCCACACATTTCTCTATCACCTGATTGATAGTGTGAATATGGTCTATTGTAGAGTAGCCTTTATAAAATCCTGCCTGGTCCTTTGGTTGACAGAAGTCTAAGGTGTTCCTGATTCTATTTGCGATTACCTGAGTAAATACTTTGTAGGCAACGGACTGTAAGCTCGTCGGTCTATAATTTTTCAAGTCTTTGGTGTCCCCTTTCTTATGAATTACGATTATGTTAGCGTTCTTCCAAGATTCCGGTACACTCGAGGTCATGAGGCATTGCGTATACAAGGTGGCCAGTTTTTCTAGAACAATCTGCCCACCATCCTTCAACATATCTTCTCTTACCTGATCCTCCGCAGCTGCCTTCCCTCTTTGCATAGCTCCCAAGGCTTTCTTTACTTCTTCCGGCGTTACTTCTGTGATTTCAAATTCCTCTAGACTATTCTCTCTTCTATTATTGTAACCGCCGTAGTTGCTCAGGGGCTATGGCGTTGGGCCGCTGAGCACGAGGTCGCGGGATCGAATCCCGGCTATGGCGGCCGCATTTCGGTGGAGACGAAATGCGAAAATGCCCCTGTACTTAGATTTAGTGCACGTTAAAGAACCCCATGTGGCCAAAATTTCCGGAGTCCACCACTACGGCGTGCCTCATAATCATACAGTGGTTTTGGCACATAAAGCCCCATAATTAATTTTTTCCATTATCGTCGTCGTCGTTCCATTGTCGTCTTCCATTATCGTCGTTCCATTCTCTCCTCCATCATTAGGCTAGTTGGTTGAGGGCTATTGGAAAACCGCAGCGCGACAGGGATGGAGACAAAGAAACACAAACCACAACACAAGCGCTAACAACTGCTTTTATTTGCACTGAAACCGTCCCATTTATGCGGAAAAAGGCGTGCCATGTAGCATCGCAGTTAGCACAAATATGGTCACACATGATCAAGCAAAAACAAGACACAGCAAACGTTTAAGAACATGTTACTAAATCCTCAGAAACAGTAAGAACAAGTTGAGAGTAGCGCCTTGTCCTGTCGTCTTTCTTGTGTCTGTCTTTTTGCGCTTAACAAAGTATTCATGGATTCGCACCAACTAGCCCGCCAACGCATTGTGAAGAACAAGTTATGGTCATCGACGATAGTCTACTATCGCCACGTATCTCAACGCTTCGGCTTTAGGCTAAGTCCATATGCAATAAAAGATATGATGATTGAAAGAAGGAAAATGCGTAGTGAAGAGGGTATCCTAATACTTGCTGTGAGCAAGCTTCTGTAGCGAGAAAAAAAAACACCTTTAAAATGGGTGAAACTTTTTACACCTAAACAAGACCTGCAAGAAACTTAATCTCATCGTCACTCAAAAATGTGGATGGCTTCCTGACGCAGTTGTCCGCCCACCTTTTGATAAAAAAAAAACTTACACGATTCCTCGCTCGGTCATTTCTTTTGCTTTCATCAGAAACTTTGTGTCATCAAATTTTGGTTTGCATCCGCCCAGCTTGCAATGTTGAGCCACAAAGAGTTCTGTCGTATTAGGTACATTAAGATTATGCTTCCTGGCCCGCTCGTTGAAACATCTCCCCATTTGGACCATATACCGGCGACCGCAACCAAAAGGGATTTCATAGACAACATGTGGCATAGAGTCTGTGAATTTATTTCTTTGCTGAGTAGTGCATCGTGGTAATTTCTCTTTGTCATTGTACAAATATTTGAAAACTTACATGGCACAGAAGATACAATCGCAACCTCACGCTTCGAAGCAATCTTATTGATGCTGTATGACAATTTATGAATATGAATTGTCACACAAAATGGTCACAATTGCCTTTTACGAAGATTTCTAGAGTCCTCGACGAACGCAACCTTATTGTTCTGCAACATGATAAGGAAGTTGGTTTTACGTGTTGCGAAAGGTAATAGCTCGGGAGGCTTGTCATGGCTCGTGCATGTTGAGAAGAATTTAAAAAAAAGTAAAGTTTGTGCCACAGATCCAAAAAAGAAGAGCACTTGATTTGCGGCAGTATCTGCTCTTAGTGAGGCTTTCTAATCAAGCAACGAAGGCGCAAAAAGGGTTTCTTGACGTCTTTTTCAACCTGAAGACCAATAAACCAGGAGCATCACTGCCCGCCATAGTTTCGCAAGATGGCTCATGGCAACGCATCATTGCTCGATACCTTCAAAAGGTTCTGCAGCTTCTAGTGAGCGGATATTATTTTCGATAAGGAATTCTTCGGACATTGTAACATTTTGGATAAACTGTCACCTTGGTTGTACAACAGGTCTTCAGTTGATATAAAAGAATTGTTTTACTCAGTTCCACATGAACAGCTGCGAAGTGTCTTAAAAGAAAAAAAAGCGGCTTACGGAGAAAACGATTTTCAGAATGCTAAAGGGATTTGAAATGACGCTTTCTTAAACTTGTTAGAATTTTATTTGCACTCACCCGCTATCAAGTTTGAGGGAAGCTTTTTCCTCTAAAACCGAGGAATATGTATTGGCTCAGCTGTTGCTGCAGTTCTTTGTGTCGTGTTTATGGCCAATGTCGGGACACGCATTCACTCACATCTGCAGGATCCTCGCATTGTTAAATTATGCCTGTATGTAGATGATTTTTCTCATAATATTAAGAAATGTTCCAAACGATGATCTGGAGGCTGCTATTCTTGACACTATTAAAGTGTTCGCATCCAACTCTGCCGGGCTTCGTTTCACTTGGGAGACTTCAAAAAACTGCCAACTACAGTATCTGGAGCTGTTCTTGCTATTTATGGATGACCAGAAATGCTGGAAATATAAGCCGAGGTCTAAAAAGGGGCTACTGCGTTTAGCAGTGCCCATTCCAAGCCTGCCAAAAGAGAAATTGTAATGAATCGCCTTCAATCTGTCCTAACGAAAACATGTTTCCACGTAATGAGCAAAAGCTTCGGCTTCCAGGCGCCGCGATTGAAGGAAGCCGCATAGCCATTTATTTTAGTTCTGAGCACGAGGTCGCGGGATCGAACCCCGGCCACGGCGGCCGCATTTCGATGGGGGCTAAATGCGAAAACACCCGTGTACTTAGATTTAGGTGCACGTTAAAGAACCCCAGGTGGTCAAAATTTCCTGAATCCTCCACTAAGCCATGCCTCATAATCAGAAAGTGGTTTTGGCACGTAAAACCCCATATCTTTTTTATTTTAGTTACTGCGGTTTCAGAAACGTTGTTTCGAAAGATCAAGACCCCTGATCCAAAAAGTAAGCCTGATAAGCAACAAAGGCCGGTGCAGGTGATTCCGTACATTCATAAGTTATTACAAAGCATCAACAACATTGCTTCGAAGCATTAGGTTCCGATTGTATTTTCTGCGCCATGTAAGTTGTCAAAATTTGTACAAGGACAAACAAAACGAAGTTGCCACACTGCACTACTCAGCACAGAAATTAATTCACAGACTCTTTGGCAAATGTTGACTATGAAACTCCTTTGGGTTACGGTCGCTGGTATATAGGCCAAACGGAAAGATGTATCAACGAGCGGGCCAGGGAGCATCACCGTAATCTACGTAATAAACTGTATTTTATTATGTCCCCGTTGTCATGAATACGGGCAAGAACTTTCCCAAGCTGCAAAGGAGCAGCTTTTAGTTCTTGTCCCAGCGTTCACTTTTGTAAATTCATCATCATGATCATCATCATCAGCCTGGTTACGCCCACTGCAGGGCAAAGGCCTCTCCCATACTTCTCCAACAACCCCGGTCATGTACTAATTGTGGCCATGCCGTCCCTGCAAACTTCTTAATCTCATCCGCCAACCTAACTTTCTGCCGCCCCCTGCTACGCTTCCCTTCTCTTGGGATCCAGTCCGTAACCCTTAATGACCATCGGTTATCTTCCCTCCTCATTACATGTCCTGCCCATGCCCATTTCTTTTTCTTGATTTCAACTAAGATGTCATTAACTCGCGTTTGTTCCCTCACCCAATCTGCTCTTTTCTTATCCCTTAACGTTACACCTATCATTCTTCTTTCCATAGCTCGTTGTGTCGTCCTCAATTTGAGTAGAACGCTTTTCGTAAGCCTCCAGGTTTCTGCCCCGTAGGTGAGTACTGGTAAGACACAGCAATTATATACTTTTCTCTTGAGGGATAACGGCAACCTGCTGTTCATAATTTGGGAATGCCTGCCAAACGCACTCCAGCCCATTCTTATTCTTCTGATTATTTCCGTCTCATGATCCGGATCCGCCGTCACTACTTGCCCTAAGTAGATGTATTCCCTTACGACTTCCAGTGCCTCGCTGCCTATAGTAAATTGCTGTTCTCTCCCGAGACTGTTAAGCATTACTTTAGTTTTCTGCATATTAATTTTTAGACCCACTCTTCTGCTTTGCCTCTCCAGGTCAGTGAGCATGCATTGCAATTGGTCCCCTGAGTTACTAAGCAAGGCAATATCATCAGCGAATCGCAAGTTACTAAGATATTCTCCATTAACTTTTATCCCCAATTCTTCCCAATCCAGGTCTCTGAATACCTCCTGTAAACACGCTGTGAATAGCATTGGAGATATCGTATCTCCCTGCCTGACGCCTTTCTTTATTGGGATTTTGTTGCTTGTTTTATGGAGGACTACGGTGGCTGTGGAGCCGCTATAGATATCTTCCAGTATTTTTACATATGGCTCATCTACACCCTGATTCCGTAATGCCTCCATGACTGCTGAGGTTTCGACTGAATCAAACGCTTTCTCGTAATCAATGAAAGCTATATATAAGGGTTGGTTATATTCTGCACATTTCTCTATCACTTGATTGATAGTGTGAATATGGTCTATTGTTGAGTAGCCTTTACGGAATCCTGCCTGGTCCTTTGGTTGACAGAAGTCTAAGGTGTTCCTGTTTCTATTTGCAATTACCTTAGTAAATACTTTGTAGGCAACGGACAGTAAGCTGATCGGTCTATAATTTTTCAAGTCTTTGGCGTCCCCTTTCTTATGGATTAGGATTATGTTAGCGTTCTTCCAAGATTCCGGTACGCTCGAGGTCATGAGGCATTGCGTATACAGGGTGGCCAGTTTCTCTAGAACAATCTGTCCACCATCCTTCAACAAATCTGCTGTTACCTGATCCTCCCCAGCTGCCTTCCCCCTTTGCATATCTCCTAAGGCTTTCTTTACTTCTTCCGGCGTTACCTTCGGGATTTCGAATTCCTCTAGACTATTTTCTCTTCCATTATCGTCGTGGGTGCCACTGGTACTGTATAAATCTCTATAGAACTCCTAAGCCACTTGAACTATCTCATCCATATTAGTAATGATATTGCCGGCTTTGTCTCTTAACGGATACATCTGATTCTTGCCAATTCCTAGTTTCTTCTCCACTGTTTTTAGGCTTCCTCCGCTCCTGAGAGCATGTTCAATTCTATCCATATTATACTTCCTTATGTCAGCTGTCTTACGCTTGTTGATTAACTTCGAAAGCTCTGCCAGTTCTATTCTAGCTGTAGGGTTAGATGCTTTCATACATTGGCGTTTCTTGATCAGATCTTTCGTCTCCTGCGATAGTTTGCTGGTATCCTGCCTAACGGAGTTACCACCGACTTCCATTGCACACTCCTTAATGATGCCCACAAGATTGTCGTTCATTGCTTCAACACTAAGGTCCTCTTCCTGAGTTAAAGCTGAATACCTGTTCTGTAGATTGATCTGGAATTCATCTATTTTCCCTCTTACCGCTAACTCATTGATCGGCTTCTTATGTACCAGTTTCTTCCGTTCCCTCCTCAGGTCTAGGCTAATTCGAGTTCTTACCATCCTGTGGTCACTGCAGCGCACCTTGCCGAGCACGTCCACATCTTGTATTATGCCTGGGTTAGCGCAGAGTATGAAGTCTATTTCATTTCTAGTCTCGCCGTTCGGGCTCCTCCACGTCCACTTTCGGCTATCCCGCTTGCGGAAGAAGGTATTCATTATCCTCATATTATTCTGTTCAGCAAACTCTACTAATAACTCTCCCCTGCTATTCCTAGTACCTATGCCATATTCCCCCACTGCCTTGTCTCCAGCCTGCTTCTTGCCTACCTTGGCATTAAAGTCGCCCATTAGTATAGTGTGTTTGGTTTTCACTCTCCCCACCGCCGATTCCACGTCTTCATAGAAGCTTTGGACTTCCTGGTCATCATGACTGGATGTAGGGGCGTAGACCTGTACAATCTTCATTTTGTACCTCTTATTAAGTTTCACAACAAGACCTGCCACCCTCTCGTTAATGCTATAGAATTCCTGTATGTTACCAGCTATATTCTTATTAATCAGGAATCCGACTCCTAGTTCTCTTCTATCCGCTAAGCCCCGGTAGCACAGGACGTGCCCGATATTTAGAACTGTATATGCTTCTTTAGGCCTCCTAACTTCACTGAGCCCTATTATATCCCATTTACTGCCCTCTAATTCCTCCAATAGCACTGCTAGACTCGCCTCACTAGATAACGTTCTAGCGTTAAACGTTGCCAGGTTCATATTCCAATGGCGGCCTGTCCGGAGCCAGTGATTCTTAGCACCCTCTGCTGCGTCGCAGGTCTGACCGCCGCCGTGGTCAGTTGCTTCGCAGCTGCTGGGGACTGAGGGCCGGGGTTTGATTGTTGTGTTCATAGGAGGTTGTGGCCAAGTACTGCACCAGGGTGGCCAATCCTGCTCTGGTGAGGGAGTGCGTTACCGGTTCTGGTCACCGGGATCAGGCCACACTCCAGGCCTGTTTGTGCAATTTTATCAACACGCGGATTTTTTTTTTTTAATCCGGTGGAAAATTGCCGGCACCGGGATTCGAACCACGGACCTCTTGCACGCGAGGCGGGTGTTCTACCTCTACGCCACCGCTGCCAACTTAATTAATGAATTAATTAAGTAAATTAATGAATGCGAAATGAAGATTGATTGAAGACAGGCGGTTTTCTGGCTGAACATTGCAAGCTGTGCAGCTGCAAATCAAAATTTGACGACCATAAGTTTCTGATGAAAGCAAAAGAAATGACCAATCGAGAAATCGTGGAAGCTTTCTTGTCAAAATATTGGCGGACTACTGCGTCAACAAGCCATCCATATTTTTTAGTGACGATGAGATTGAACTTATTGAAGGTTTTTTTATGTCTAAAAAGTTTCACCCCATTTTAAATTCGTTTTTTTTTTACAGAAGCCTGCTTAAACCAAGTATATGCATACCTTGTTCTGTGCACATGTTCCCTGTTCCATTATAATATTGACACATGTACTTATCTTTATCGGGCGACCTCCTTTCGCCGCCTAACAAATGTTATCGCAGAGCACGGTACGCGCCTGAATGTATCCGAAGTTTCTGGAAAGTTATCGATGATTTTATCCGCTGTCTGTTGTCGCCGCACCTTGTGTTACCTGATTTCATCGCCTGGCGCGAATGGTGTAGAACTTTGCGGAAGGCACGCGGGTCCCAACGATTGGTCTGGAACATTCGACGACGGCTGTATAAAAGCCGACGCGCTTGACCCGCTGATCAGATTTTCGTTGATCGCCGACCGTGTTCGCTGCTATCGTTGTACTATACGTGTAGCCTGTTTTGTGGGCAGAGGTTCGCCTAATAAAACTTTTGTCGTTCACAGTGTCGCTACTGTGTTCTTCAACGTCACTACCGCGTCACAATATTTTCTTATGCATAGTGACTTCACCCTATGCCGAAGCATTGAGACACGTGGCGATACGTGCAAATAAAGAGAGAGAGAGAGAGAGAAAATATTTATTTGTGCCGTCGAGGTCGTTGCTCTTGAGGTCGAGTGGTTGGTGTCCTCATTCCAGCACTCCACTGGCCATGGCTGCTCGACGTACTTTCTGGACGAGAGCTTCTTGGCCGGCAGGGTATGGCTGGTCAGCTGTACCTCCCATGGCTCAAAAGACGTGGTAGTCGTCTTTAAGTGCTGATGTTCGCCCCCGCACCCGCACGATATGCGAAAGAGTGTAGGGCGTGTGTCGCTGCACCAGGGGCAGATGCCGCGATAAGTTTGTTGGTACATTTTGCGTGATCTGTGTTGGTTTGAGTATGTGTTAGTCTGAATAAGTCTGAGAGCTACTGCCTCTTAAGTGCTGAGCTTTGTGGCAGGGGGAGGATGAATACTGCGATTGAGTCGCTGGATCTCAAGTCGGGCGTAGTAATTAGATGGCAGGGGCACGAAGGTAAATGGTGGAGACTGCTGAGACGATTGGTTTTCCCCTGCTCGGTAGATTAGCGCTCGAGCTAAGGCGCTCTCTCTTTCGTTCCCTTCCAGTCCCGCGTGGCCCGGCGTCCACGCGATTTGATCGGAATATGGCAGCCTCGGGGCTAGAATCTGAGCCGCCAGCAGCGGTGTTCGTCCGTTGGTAAAGTTACGCCAGGCCTGTTGCGAGTCGGTAACGACATGAACTACCCTGCCTACCCTGTCTTGTTGCTTTATTACTAGCGCCGCGGCTATGGTCTCAGCCGCAGCTGGGGTCTCTGCCCTGCCGGAAGCCGCGAGGGTCAAGGAGCTGTCTCTCCTGTTCACGGCGGCTACCGCGAAGAGGTCCCCTACAGGGTTCGCCGCCACGTCCACGTACGTGGACCCTTGAATTGTCGGCGCTGTCTGTGAGCGTTGCGTCGTCTTCATGAAGTTCATAACTCATGTGCTTCGGTATGGGGTTCGCCTTGACCTTGCCTCTGAACTCGGGCGGGAGTGAACGTTGCCCATTCAAGGCAAGGAGCTCCGTTGCCGTTCCGGTCCGGTGGAGGATGGCTCTGCCCGCCACCGTGTCCTATAGTCTGGCTTTTTGCGAAGTCATAACCGCGTCCTATAGCTCAGCGAAGGTTTTGTGGATCCCGAGGGCCGCTAACTTGTCGTTTGCGGTGGTGACAGGTAGACCCAGGGCCGTTTCCTACGCACCTCTGATGATGGCATCGACTTGTTCTTGGTCGCGTTTCTTTTGCGAATGGTAATGATATGGCATGCTATACGTTACTCTGCTGCTCATCAGAGCCTGGACGAGGTGAAGCGTGTCGTCTTCTCGTTAAAACCACCTGTTATTCAGCGCTTGCGTTTTGGTTTGTGTTTCTTTATCTCCGTCTCAATAGCGCTGCGCCTTTTGAACACTATTAGCAGTCTGCACTTCAAATCGCAGTCTTGTCGTAGCCATTGTTGGTGAAACGGCAGTAATCAACGCGAAAATGACAGCCACTGTTGGCAGTTTTCACGGCACAGCATAATTATATGGTTGCGTTGTTTATTTTGGTTATCTGACCCAGGAAAGCAGCGCGGATAAGAGAACAATTATCAGACATCATAAGCTTAGTGAGGCCCAGTAAAGTCATTTGGACAACCACCGTCCAGCTTGTTGGGCCCCTTATTGAAATAGAAGCAGTCAGGGGCACGCTTGAAAGGCACCTTTGGCAGTCTGCATTTCAAAGCGCAGTCATGCGTAGCCATTGTAGGTGAAACAGATGTAGTCACCGCGAGATCGAGAGCCCCTGTTAATAGTTTGCCTGTCAAACAATAATTTTGTGGTTGCATTGTTTATTTTGGTTATCTGGCTCAGGAAAGTGTTGCGAATAAGTGTTCAATTATGAAACATCATTATCTTAGTGAGGCCCAAGACACTGATTTAGGTCGCTATTAATAGCAGTAGTCGAGGGCTCGCTTGAAAGGCACCGTTAGCAGTCTGCACTTCAAAGCGCAGTCATGTCGTAGCCATTGTTGGTTAAACAGCAGTAGTCAACGCGAAATACACAGCCACTGTCGGCAGCTTGCATGCCAAAGCATTTGAGAAATGGTTCTAGGCGCAAAAAATAAGACGCAGACAACAGAATAGGAGACACGGACACGGATAATAAAGTGGTTGCATTGTCTATTTTGGGTGTGGTCGCATGCATGTGGTATATAAAGTTCCCTTTAGCCGTGGCAATTTCTACGAAGGGCAACCAGAGCGGTGCATCAATCATAGGCAAATGGAACTTGAGGTTAATGGAAAAGATAGTTAACCGGTGGATAGACTCCTAAGCTTTCCTTACACTGCCAAGACTGCCAAGATTTTAACTGCACGCCTGAGGTAGATGAATGTACGATATTGTACAGGCATAGGAATGAAGATACGTGTCTTATGGTTGAGGCATGACATATCTATAATAGTTGAAGTGCGTGCGTGAGTCTGCCTTAGATTAACTAACATAAGGAAGATATTAAATGCCTTAACAGTTACCTCTTAGTAGACCGGCACGTGTACCCGATTGACACGTGATGCTATCTTTCTAGAGCATGCAGAGATGAGTTTTCTGTTTGTCTTCTTTTCGCCTGAGTGCCCAGTCACTTCTTCCTTCAGTTAATCGTCAGCATTCGTGTTGTCCGCTTCTCCTCTCTTGTGTCAGTGTCTGCACGCCTTACCGCTTCTTTGCATTATGAATTCTTACCAACTAGCTCAGCTTTCTGTCGTCCTTGCTAAAACTAGTGAAATAACGAAAAAATGTATCCCCTCCTACACTCTTTCCTATAATGATAATGCTCATCGGTATACTACTCATGTCAAGCGCCTTTCTAACAAATAGAAACATTTTAGAGATCAGGTAAAACATCAGCAAACATTGAAAGGTGGACAGCCCACGAACGTGCTACATATGACTACTAGACAGCGCTTAGGCAAGGTATAGATAACTCTTTAAAATAACACATTGCCATCCATGCTAACCACTGATACGAAAGAGTTGTGTCGCACTATTAACCCAAAATATGACGACACCGTAACGCCATTCTCTCTGCCTATTGTGCATTTATTTTAAGGACTTTTTACACGCAACATTTCTAAATGCGCTTATGAAACGCGCCCAACATCAATCTTACGACTACGCCGCCATGTACCGATTAATAACTGAACACGTTGGAGTAGAAAAAAAAATTACCGTGGCTGAACGCGGTTAAAAGAAGTTTGTCGTGCGACCGCACATAGCGATCTTGCTTTAGGAAAGGACACAGACGTTGCTCGTAGCCGTCAGCAACAACGGCATCCACAAGTGCTCCACAAGACACCCACACAGACGCTGCTCGGCGCGGCAGCAGCAGCAGCGAGCGAATTAACCTTCACGTTGTGCCTCGCTCAAACGCGAACTAAGCGTCGTACGCACAGCGGATACTAAGCTACCAGTACCCGACCCACTTTGCACACATCGCAGATTACTTTCAAGATATGACAACCCGCACAGCGTATGCAGCAGCCGCCGGTAGTGGCAGGCGAAGCCCCATATTGACCTCAGATGGCTTAGCTGGAAGCTCACATTTACGGAACCAGATGTTGTCTGGGTCTGCACCTGGAGTACTAGAGCGATTGCTCTAATAAACACATCATTCAAATAATCATCAACTCCGGTCTGTGAATTAATGCAGTTTCTAAAAAACACTAACACATATTGTTCTGTTATTCTTACCAAGGTATACGAGCAATCATTTCACAAAGGTTCACTGCATGCTGAATGGAAGGTGGAGAAGCTGATTCCGCTCTATAAAACAGGTTACATACATTCCCCATATAACTATCGGCTTATTTCGTTACCCAGTATACCATTTAAAATTTTCGAGCCCATTCTGTTTTCTCGAATAAAAGTTTTCCATCCATTCATCCTTCCGTTCCGTTTTCTCATATTGCCAACTTCTTAGTAGCAAATTCTTTTAGACTTCACAAAAGCGTTCGATAGTGCATGCCGTAGCTTATTAATCTACAAACTGCACCAACAAAACCTTGATCTCAGAATGCTGTACTGGCTTCAGGTGTTCCTGGCTAATTGCTCACAGTTCGTTTCAGCTAACGAGGTGACCTCGAATATGAGTCCAATTTCTTCGGGCGTGCCGCAAGGCTCCGTGCTTGGACCTCTACTATTTTAACGCGATAGCGTTAAGGAGCTCGTGTCGCAGAAAAGCCGGTGTCGTCGGCGTCGGTGTCGGCGTCGGTGTCGGCGTCCGCGGCGTTGGCCGTGAGCGATAAATCACGGCAGGCACTTGATAAATAAAAAGCAACTTCCAAGATGGGCTGGGTGGGAATCGAACCAGGGTCTCCGGAGTGTGAGACGGAGACGCTACCACTCAGCCACGAGTTCGATGCTTCCAAGAGGTACAAACGCGCCTCTAGTGAATGCGGTGTTGCCTTCGAAACTAGCCGTGGAAAGTTATACTGCGGTGTATATCGGTAATTATGAACATGTAACTTACAGAAGTCGCAATTACACGAGTAGCGAAGTGCGTTTCCGCTGCATTTCTTCTGGGCTTTCCGCACACGCAGAGCCATCTTGCGGCAAACATAGAAGACCCCCTCGTCTCCATGTACGGCGCTGCCCGACAGATGGCGCGCCACGCGCGCATTGGAGCTGTACGAGGACCGGTGCGAGGCGGGTCGCGGCATGGACTCTCTCTCCCCTGACAACGCTTCGCCTTGCTCCCTCTGCAGAATCATGCGGCCTTCCTTTCTTTAGATCACTATCTGTCTATCTTTCGGCCCGTGCCGATCACGACGTTTGGCTGGCGTGCATCATTTCCCCCTCCGAGATACCGAGTTCTTTGGTTCGTTCCGCTTGCTCAGGCGCACGTTTCGTTGCTGCGCCGAACGCTGCGTTGCTCGACCATATGGCTCGACGCTCACCGCGTCCGATGCGGGGCGCCTCGTAAGTGATGGCTGCCTTGTAGCCCATTGTCTTACACCCCTTGGCGGGTCGACAGGAACGCTGTCGCGTTCCACTCTTGAAGGCGAAGCTTAAGCGTCCTCCAATTTTTTCATTTGTATTAACGGCTTAGGTTCCTGAGTTTCATCTCAAACTGAGCCATGTGTGGACGGCGGTTCCTGCCTCGACGGTCACCATAGCAGATCACCAATTATTCAAGAACGTCATAGCTAATACTGCATAACTAGGAACCTTTTCCATTGCATTGTGCAACCTGTGCCCACGAATATCATAGGTAACTTTGTATATCTAGGTGTCATTTGTTTCTGTACATCCGTAATAATTTGCTTTATAAACTCTATTTTGTTGAATTTTCCCGCTCTGCTTGTAACCACTCCCATCTATAATGCCGTAATAGCCGTGAATGTAGGCTAAATAAATAAATAAATGAATATAAATAAATAAAAAAATTGGAGGACGCTTAAGCTTCGCCTTCAAGAGTGGAACGCGACAGCGTTCCTGTCGACCCGCCAAGGGGTGTAAGACAATGGGCTACAAGGCAGCCATCACTTACGAGGCGCCCCGCATCGGACGCGGTGAGCGTCGAGCCATATGGTCGAGCAACGCAGCGTTCGGCGCAGCAACGAAACGTGCGCCTGAGCAAGCGGAACGAACCAAAGAACTCGGTATCTCGGAGGGGGAAATGATGCACGCCAGCCAAACGTCGTGATCGGCACGGGCCGAAAGATAGACAGATAGTGATCTAAAGAAAGGAAGGCCGCATGATTCTGCAGAGGGAGCAAGGCGAAGCGTTGTCAGGGGAGAGAGAGTCCATGCCGCGACCCGCCTCGCACCGGTCCTCGTACAGCTCCAATGCGCGCGTGGCGCGCCATCTGTCGGGCAGCGCCGTACATGGAGACGAGGGGGTCTTCTATGTTTGCCGCAAGATGGCTCTGCGTGTGCGGAAAGCCCAGAAGAAATGCAGCGGAAACGCACTTCGCTACTCGTGTAATTGCGACTTCTGTAAGTTACATGTTCATAATTACCGATATACACCGCAGTATAACTTTCCACGGCTAGTTTCGAAGGCAACACCGCATTCACTAGAGGCGCGTTTGTACCTCTTGGAAGCATCGAACTCGTGGCTGAGTGGTAGCGTCTCCGTCTCACACTCCGGAGACCCTGGTTCGATTCCCACCCAGCCCATCTTGGAAGTTGCTTTTTATTTATCAAGTGCCTGCCGTGATTTATCGCTCACGGCCAACGCCGCGGACGCCGACACCGACGCCGACACCGACGCCGACGACACCGGCTTTTCTGCGACACGAGCTCCTTAACGCTATCGCGTTAATAAATAAATAAAGATAGCGAGAAACTCACGTTGGCCCAGACGTGTCGGGCATGACCGCGTCTCGCGTACGCTTTTCACCGTGAGAGTATCAAGGCACGAGATAACTTTAATTCACCTTCTGGGATGCGACGAAGTGACAGAAACTATGATAGCTCTTCTAACCTGAAGGCAAACTTGAGCTGAACAGAACTTGTGACCGTACCTTTTGTAACAGGCAAGTAACATACTTAGGCTGAACGAGAAAAAAAGGAATAATAACAAAGCGAAAATTTTGTCACATAAGAGCAGAGATAAAAAGTGGCAAAAAAAACGGCTTGATGGATGGATGGATGGGTGGATGGAGGGATGGATGGAGGGATGTTATGAGCGTCCCCTTTGGAAGGGACGGTGGGTTGCGCCACCAAGATCTTGCTTTTTACAGCCTAATGTCGCACCTAGGTTAACAAAGAAAAAAAGAAGAAAACCCCTATGAACTCCCACAACAAAATTTTTTATCCCCTATTGCGAACTTTGCTTTTGTACGTCTTCGTTTTTTGTCGTTTGCCTACTTTTCTTCCACCAATCTTCGCATCGCCCCTTACTAATCTCTATTACGTAAATGTTTATTTTTTCACTGCTCTCGCTGAACCCAAGGGCTTCAAGCAAGCCAGTGGTGCCTACATCGACCATTCGGCAGACGTCTTCACACTCTAATAAAACATATTCCGTTGATCCCTAAGCAAGCACGCACATGCTTCTACTTCCTTCTTATATTTCGCTTTATAGGTGCGTTTTCTAAGGCATCAAGATCTCGCTTCGAAAAGTAATGATCTTCCCTTTGAGTTATCATAAATTGTTTCTTTCCTGATTCCGTTTCTTTCCTCTTAAGTAGTTACTTATGGCAGCTTTCTTTTCCATTGCCGCCTTCCATGAGATTATTCGAGCCTCTCTGACTTTCCGCTTGACGTTCTTCGTTGCTGTGTGGCCGACCCTACAGGCCGCATACTTTTTGGTAAGATTCCTAGTTCTTTTCATCCACTGCGAATCAATGTTTTTCCTGTACAGATACATCAGCACTCTCTGAGATACTCTTTGAAATACCTCATTCTGGCTGCTGAGGCCATCTAGTGACGCAGAGTTTACATACAGGGGACGCAGAGTTATTATTGCAGTAACTAACTATATTATACTTATCTGCTGGTGTAAAGTGTGGACAGCGGTGCAATTTAAAACAAACAGGTTTTTTTATATATTGCTTAGACAAGAACATCTATGAACAAAAAAAAAAAGTTTTCGCGTGTTGTAGGACGACGTGTCACAAGGTGTCGCTACAGACCTTTTGAATGGCGTCTATGTTTGCCGCAACCCGGCACTTCCCTAAAGAACAATGTGTTTGGACAAGCTAAAGCTTACTAGTATTCGGAAAATGGGCATTTTGCGCTCAAGCCATATTTATTGCATTCTACAAGACCTCCATGTTAGCCATTATCATCAATACCGTACGCAACAAGCGGCACAAGCAGCTAAATCATATTCGGCCATCACCGAAGGTTAGTACGGAACGGTAATGCCGTAGTGTATGCTGCACTTGCGGTACGATCGTACGGCACTGCTAAAACTCTATACAAATGTGGCAGTAATGCTATGGCGTCATTGAATGATGCAAACGCGCAGATCGTGGCGCCGATCGGATACCGACAGTCCGATGCGCTGCAGCCACTCCACTCGTCTGCTGCCTTGCAGATGGACAAGATGTAGCAGCTTGATATACTGCCAGTCACTAGGTTTACTGCCACAACGTAATAAAGGTGAAACATAGTGCTCGCGAAAAGGATGACCGAGACCAACACTGACCGCCGAGCTCTCGTCAACACGCAGGACGTTGTAACACAAGCAAACTACACTTGCTCTGTGCGGAAGCCTTGAGTGTAGAAATAAATTGTCCTTGCGCATTCTCTGTCTATCATTTTTTTTATTGCGATAGCAATTATATGGACACTCCAGGCGGATTCTGCCGTCACCGTTGGCGTTGCCATGATGTTTGGTATAAAGTCCAAGGGCGATAACACCGTCGCAGCGTGTTGTATGCTGTATATGCGAGTGAAAGCAAGCCGGGAAGCTGGCAATCGCGACTCAATCTGGCGCGCGCGAAAGAAGAAAGCGGAGAGCAAACGCACCGTCTTCCGTCGCGCCAGAGGCCGTGGCGGACGGCATTGTGCTCCGTCTGTAACTGCGCGTTACAGGACCGGCCGGAAGAGGAGTTGACGATTGGGGCTCAATCTAGGGCGTCAAATATGAAGGGAAGCGGGGAGGCAGCGCCGTTCGACTCCGCCAACAAGTGCGTACTTTGCACGGCCCCACGCGCCGTCGCGCGTGCCCTATCTTGAAAGGGATCTGCAGGCGCCTCACACCTCTGTGCGCGCTGTGTGCTGTTAGATACGGGACCTTTTTCTAGGCCCCCTTCGACTTCCCCAGACCACATCGAATCGCACCACTGCTAAGCAAGGAATGCAGGAGCACGGATGCCCATTCCGGAGGCACGACACGTGCAAAAAAGTGGGCGGGCCCCACAGCCGGTGGAGCTATTCAATGCTTGACTCTTCCAGAAAACGAAGGGATAGCCCGGCACTGTTCCAGGTAACGTGAGTCCCGAAGCCAGACGGCTGTGATGTACCGGGAAGGCCTGGCAGCGTCGCCCCGGCCGCCTTTGAAGAGGGCATTTGCAAGCCAGCGAGGCCATACCGCCGGGAGTAGGAGGCCCTCGGACAATTGGGGCCCAGGAGTCGCCCCCGTCCGCCTTTGAAGAGCGCATTGCAAGTCAGCAAGGCAAGGCCACAGGGAGCCGCTGGTTGTGACACCACCGCACGGGCGCCTACCATTAGCCGAAAATGGCGTCACCTGAGCGGACTCTCCCATTGGCCGAACATGACGCGTCTTCCAGACATTCAAGGGCTTAAAAGAGAGGCCGGGAGCCCAGAGAATTCCAGACATTCCTAGAGCATTCCCGGATTCACCTCTCTCGAACTTCTTGCCGCGGGCCGCAGCGTCCGAGTTGCTGCCGGCCCCTAATGACAGTACGACTGTTCATTGACGTCTCACTGTAAATAATGTAAAATAAACCTCCCAAGTGTTACATCGCAAAGTCCGTCCTCAACCCCTACAGTGCTTGCCGCTGTTTGCGATGAAGTGATGGACAGCACAAAAGTCACTTCACTAGGTGCTGGTGCCGCGCTTGCTCACACCAGCGTTTTAATAGCGAGTGTCCGCACTAATTGAGTGTGATGTGTTCATGTTTCTTTGCGCGCAAGCACCATGCTTGTCAATTGAATTAGTAAGTGAATGTTCCCAAGCTTACACGGTCGACAAAACTACTATCCTTACTTTGTATAGCTGTCTAGTAATTTGCTATCGCAATCGTTGCTTTCCCTTTCTGGCGAAAGTGCGAGTTCTTTATAGAAACAAATTGACTGAAATTCCAACTATCACGCAGAACATTTCTTCGCTATAAAGTTGAAAAAATTATTGATGGCGCGCCCTGGGATGCCAATCGGATAGCTCGCCCTATTGGCATCATATGGTCGCCACGCGTGACCTGGCCAGGGGCGGCTGAAAACTAAGTTGAATGACATGCTGCGATCGGTTGCGATGTACATTTTTTAAAATCTTATCATAAATTACATGCTTTACGCGGTGAGCAAGCGAGAACAAAGTGAAATGAGGAGCCAACCTTTCAACAAGTGGACTTTGTGGGGTCTCTCACACCCGTGCTCTTGGGACAAAGGAACGACAACACAGTAGTGCAAACAGTCACAAGGGCATTTATTGCACCTTTCATAGATCAATGCCTGCTAGCCGAGTTGCTGTCCACAAAACATGCCGATGGGCGCGCGACAAATCTAGAAGTCCGACTCACCGCGACCGGAAAACGAGCGAATATGTTCGCCCCATGCTGGATCCTAACGCCTGGTCGTTCGCGTGTTCGGTCACGCCAACGGTCGTGCGTTCGAAGGCGGCCACGCGAGGCGGTCTCGCAGAAGCATTGGCCGCCGCGCGCCCGCGGGACGTCCACGCCGTGCGCCGACCCGCCGGGAAAGAGACAGCCCGTCCTCCCCTGCGCCCCCAAGTAACCCTGCCGCGAGGCGGCGTTAGCAACGCAACACTTGCGCCATCTCTCGCACTGCGCCCCAACCACATCGACCGCCGCGGGCATCACGCAGGCCACGCGGCGAAGCCGGAATACCGGAGACTCGCCATGCGGGAAAAACATATCAGGGGACGCGCGAGAGTCGCAAATCCCCACATCCCCCCAACCTTAAGTCACTACATAATCCGGCGAGACATGTGACACGGTCTAACATCAAACTGTGCTTCGCGAACAAGGTAGAACATTAAACAGTGGCCGCGCCGAGGAAATGTCCACGCTGTCCATAGCATGCGGGCCGACATTGTCCTTGGCTGCACCGCTGGCGTCCGCCGGTCACAGCGGCAGCTTTGCGAATCGACGGCACGATCCCAGGCCCGGACTACGGAGACGACGACGCAGTAGTCGGTACGAGCAAGTGTCGCTCGCGCCGACGCGCCCTGCTGGCGAGAGCCGCAGTAGCCGTCGGTGACCGCCGGCTCTTTTGTCCGACGCCGAGGGTTGTGAGCTGGATACAGAAGCCCGCCGAAGTCGCTGCGCCGAACTGGCCACAGCATCACCATCGCCCGGGGTGACTCGATCGCAGTCCGGGGCAGCAGCGCAGACGATGTGCAGGTGAAAGCAAGCCAGGGGTGACTCCAATCACGCTGCGTACACTCAACACACTCGGCAAACACTAAAGTAGTGCAAGGGAGAGGAATTATGCATGCGCATCGCCCACGTGGTACGATGTTCAACTCGGCTAGCAAAAGATCGGGCAGCTACTCAGATGCTAAGTTCATGTGACGAAGCTCGCTTTCTGGAGTCGAACGAGTAATTTCAATTCGTGCGAGGCTAACTAGAATGAGGGAAGCAACTTGTAACACCTCAACGCCACGGTCCACCAGGTTGTGTCCCTCCACGTGCAACAGGCCGCTTCGTAAAGCCTTAGGCCTAAAGCGTCGCTACCCTGACAACAACCGGCATCCAAAAACAACACCCAGAATGGGCGCAAAACAGGCAGCCGCGAGGAGACGTCAGCTCTGTGGGGTAGTCCTACCCCGCTCGGTGCACACAGCATCCGAGTTGACGGCGCCCACCGTCCTAGACGGTGTCGGAGCGCCCGGTGCCAGGCCGAAATACCAGTCAGCCCGTAGTGGCACCCGTGGCCCGCGGCCACCCGGCTCCCAGAGCCGCGACTTCATCCGAGTCAAAGAGATAGAAGAAGCTATTTACATAAGAAATTCGGACGACCCACGAAGCTTCCGTACTCACTCGCTTCAGGCTTGCCAGTGCTCCGCGGGCGCTCAGCCTCGCTCTCCCAGGATGCAGACCACGTGGCTCTCGTACTGACGAATGTCATTAAAAAAAACACTTGCGAAAAGGCTTAGCATGTTGACATGTTCAAACACACTACAGCCACCATCACCTCGCTCAAGAAAGCACGCCGCCAACGCTAGCGATCAAAATTCACGCTAGGCCTACGCTTCGGTTCAAACAAAGGTCTCGAACGAAGCAAAACTGTTAAAACTATCGTCCGATGCCCCAAGAGCCCCACGTTGGGCGTCAGATGTGGGGTCTCTCACACCCGTGCTCTTGCGACAAAGGAACGACAACACAGTAGTGCAAACAGTCACAAGGGCATTTATTGCACCTTTCATAGATCAATGCCTGCTAGCCGAGTTGCTATCCACAAAACATGCCGATGGGCGCGCGACAAATCTAGAAGTCCGACTCACCGCGACCGGAAAACGAGCGAATATGTTCGCCCCATGCTGGATCCCAACGCCTGGTCGTTCGCGTGTTCGGTCACGCCAACGGTCGTGCGTTCGAAGGCGGCCACGCGAGGCGGTCTCGCAGAAGCATGGGCCGCCGCGCGCGCGCGGTACGTCCACGCCGTGCGCCGACCCGCTGGGAAAGAGACAGCCCGTCCTCCCCTGCGCCCCCAAGTAACCCTGCCGTGAGGCGGCGTTAGCAACGCAACACTCACGCCATCTCTCGCAGTGCGCCCCAACCACATCGACCGCCGCGGGCATCACACAGGCCACGCGGCGAAGCCGGATTACCGGAGACGCGCCATGCGGGAAAAACATATCAGGGGACGCGCGAGAAGCACGCATCCCCACATCTTGTCTTCTTCAAGGCGACTTAAGCATATGTCGCCTTGAAGAAAAGTCCACATGTCGAAACGTTGGCTCCTGCTTCCATATTGTTCTCGTTTTGCTCATTGTCTTGAATTTCCATCTCCCGCCTTCCCCGTGTTTTTCCTGGATGCTTTAGGCGGAGCACTTAGATGCGTCAATTAATGATCAGAAAGACCAACCCTAACGACTCAGTACTGTTGTGCGAAATCGTCAAAATCGTTTCAAGTCCCCTTTTAACAAGAAATTAGAGAAATTTTAAAACCAAACGTTAAGTCCAACTAAAGTATGAAAGAAACTGCAATATGGACATGCGAAAATAAAATTTCTGGTTTTGGATTTCAAGCCACAGTCTCTTTTTTACAGAGCCAAGGAGTGTCAATTGGCTGCGATGTTTACCCCAATCGCTGTGTCATACACATTCTCCAAATGGGCGTGAATGAATTGCCATGTCTTTCAGACTGGTAGTGACACGATAATCAATGGCTGGGTTGCTATAGTATGGCTTGAACGGCTATGACATTTCAAGACTCCGGCTTCGGGTGGCGGGGAGGGGGGGGGGGGGCGTGTGTGGTACGGGGGAATAAAGGGCAAGCACTCGGCTCATCATCACTCAGGATTCTCGAAAGCAGTCAATAGTTGCTCTATCACAGCCATACAAAGACTGCTTGTGCTCCGCCATCCTAATACGACTTCAAGCGCTTCGCTCCACTTCTGTCATGCTTTAGAAAACGAATTATCGAACATGTCTAATCGATTAGGTTGATTAAGTGAAAAGTGGACATCCATGAAAATTAATCGTTTTGCAGAATACTTTTAATCGATTGATGGTTCATCGATCTTAGCAACCCTAAGTCTGACTGCCTGATGAGTTACCTCTGGGCAAACAAGCTAATTGCTTTCAACCGTGAGCACGTCCAATGCTACCATCTCCAGTGGCGGAGATAACCTGAAATATTAGAGTTGTTCACGCCTTCCTTGTAGCGGCGTGAAGACGGAGCTGCGAACCACCTCCGCAGCCATAAATAACTCCACGGGGCGGGCTTCCCGCAAGCGGAACTTCGTGAGTGCTGGACACCAGGCACATCCGACTCGCTGTGCTGAAGGTCGTGCGCGAGCTCCCTTTTCTGACTATTTCGTTTACTGCTTTCCTTTCGCACTAGGTCCGCGCACCGCACTTCTCTATGCTACTTTTCCCCCTTTTCTCCTCTCTCTGTAACGCCCTCGCCCCTTCCGGCGCGCTGCGCAAGCCCGCTCCAATAACTCCATTTTGAACATAACTAGACCTTGTTACTGAAAAGACGTGTGTCCGTCTCGTTTACCACGGCTCTACATCCTAATGCCGGTTTTATACAATCCTTATTTTCTCTTTACATTCACAAATGAGTCCACTTAGCTAATATTGCCCTTGCTTGTGGCACGTTTTCTGCATTCACTGAATTTTCGCTACAACGTACGGTACCGTCAGTCATCGAGTGCTCTCGTCGCGATAAATTCCAGTAAATACACGTAAGTAAAAACTAGTAAATTTCTGAAATTTTGTTTCACCGAGTCTATAGGCAGCCACCAAATTTTCAGTAGCTTGAAGATATTCTAAGTGGGTACAACGTTAAAAACCGATGAACTAACTGATGCATCAACTTACCGTATTACCTGTATTGCCTGTAGTTCCTGAATTCGAGGCAAACTCCTTCCATTTGTGCATGCAACATGGCATCCAGGCTGAAAGCTCATGCGAAACTCAACTTTTGGTATTTAATACCGACCTCTGTCTAAATACTGCCTTTCTTCCTGAAGTAGATGCTAGTTCGCTTAGACTTTCCGTTGATTTTGATTGCGTGCCTGATCAACGGCAAGTGGTGGAACATTCCCGACATACACACTCGGCCTTCCAATATCGTCGTGGTTCAAATGCTTCCTCACTCGGCGCTTGCTGTACGCTGCGATTAGGGCACCGTTAAACTTCAAATATATTCCGAGGTTTTACGTGCCAGAACCACGATTTGGTTATGAGGCACACCGTAGTCGCAACGTATTGATTAATTTGGACCATGGGGCAAGTTCTTTAACCTCCCACCAAATGTAAGTCACGTGCGTGTTATGCAGCGTTCCGCCCCATCCATGTGTCGAGGCGGCTGCCAGGTGTCAAACCTACAATCTCAGCAGAAGAACGGCGCAGGCACTCGGCCACGACGGCGGGTCATCAACAATTCACAGTCGCTAAATTGTTATCTGAAGTGTCGCAATTCTTGTTACTCAAAAGCCTTTCATAATATATTGTACTTCAGTCACACGAAGCGCTTTCAATCTCGATCAAGCCTGATCGGAATCGAATTTCCTTCAGGCGATTTGTTCACTTCCCCTGCTTGGAGAAACGAGTCAATCACAATCGAAAAAAAATGAGGTAGCTTCACACTAGTGGTGCAAAGACTGGGCAAACAGCGAAGTTCGCCGCCCCACCTAGGTTATTCTTGGTTTGGCTAAGTCCGTGTGTGGCTATGCTTCGAGACTGGGCCAAGTTTTGAGCATGGTTATGCTTCGAGAAACGGTCAAGTTTTCTGCTTGGCGTCAACGTGAGCCCCCCAAATACCGATTCGGTCGTTCAAGTATGTACAACATGCATTAAAGTATGCACATACGCTTATGCTGGGTAACGCTAGCTCGTGGATCCGGATCTTCTGCAACTGGCTGACGCTTCGCCAGTGCTTCACCTGCGCCATATTTGGTATTGGACCGAAGTCGTCGCCTCCGTTCTCGAATAGCAGCGGGCTGCTTTCACGCCACGCTTCCTCTTCTTTCGGAGTTCCGCTCAAGTTCTGTCGCGCCATCTCACTCTTCGTCGGAGACCCTGCTGTTCTGTCGGCGCGGCGGCGGTGAGGAACTGCTTTTATACCCCTGTGGTGACATCACGGCTTAGATCCGCAGCTGCGCATGCGCGGTTTACGTACGGCCCGACGAGGCAAAGCTACGGTGAAGCGGGGCCGGTGCGTGCGATGACGTCATCACTCGGCGAGGTTTTGCTGCACACGTCCGCCGGCCTAAACACCAGCTTAAACAGCATCGCTGTTAGAACTCTATCCTGATTGGTCTCAGTTGCAATGAAAACTATCTCCTATGACAAGGTATTATCATCTGCTCGACATTAACGCCACCATGATTGTAAAGCAAGGGTGCACTTCCTGTTCAATCAAAATTAAAAAGAAAATCCGTGAACGTAACGCCAGCAGAAAGGAAGAAGAAATGGTAGTTTTATTGAAGAGATGACAATTAGGAAAGGAAATCTCTAGGGCAATCCCTTTGAGATAAAGCTTTACGTTCGCGAAATTTTGCGTGACTTGGGACTGCGAACTCCCCCGACAAGTGTCTTGTCGCCACCTTCCAGTTCGTTCTAGATTAAGTACTTTTTAATAGCCTGCAAAGCCATTTCATTCGGGGATGCTACAACGTCACTACGAGGCGCACAGAGCCATTCCGACCGGCCACGGATTTAAAGAGAGCCTCCTATAGACCTTACCACTCGTGAATCGATGACTTGTTCAGGTCGACCCGCCGAGCCACGTCGGAATTTCGTACCCTCTCAGCCACCAAAAAGAGAAAAAAAAACGCGTCTCTCGAAGCGGGCGTCAAACCGAATGCGCTACGTCGCCGTAACGTCACGAATAAACGGAGTGAAAGCGTGAACGGCCTCAAGGTGCTGCAGCACCGAAACCGTAACCGTAACAATGCTCTCAAAGACAGTGACAATAGCGTCGATACGAAGGAGAACAAGTTTAGAATTCAATCAACTTGCCTATGGATTGGATAGAGACGTACAGATTTCCAACACAACAATAAAAACCCAGAGATTTAAGATATTTGTTTTAAAATGGTGAATTCTGCCCTTATTCGAACGTAACGCGAGGGTCACGTTCAAGCAACAAAAATCATAAATAAACATGCGTTGAAATCGAGTAAATACGCTAGGGCATGACCTACCTTCATAATTGTCGTATTGAACCCAGTACTTTTGTTTCTGACGATGACTGCGGCATGTATATCCCCATAAACTCAAGCAACAACCTGTTACTCCTGCTGCCTGATTTATAGACGAGGTAAAGATAATATAGTGAGAGGGCTCACGCAGCTCACCGTCACAAATTATAGGTCATCTCCGTATGTGCCGAAAGCATTGTTTGATGTAATGTCCTCATTTCCTGCGTTCGATTCACTTACATAAATACCTTGATGGCCCTATGACACCCAACCTAACAGGCGACAACTCTCGCAAAATTTTCATGCCGAAGCTATCAAAAAAAATTTTTTTTTACATCTCGTTTGCTCCGCGCGCAGTCCTACGGTACTTCAATTTCCACAAAATGCAACACGCATCAGGTATAATACAAAATCCTCTTCAAGCTAACGTTATTGATTGATCTAATTGAAGTCATTGAGAACCACGCAGCACGTCTCACTTCTTGCAAATATGAATACCGGCTCAGTGTTAGTCACATCAAGTAACACCTGAACATTCCGGCATTGGGTTATCGGCCCCTCATCATTCGTCTGTGTCTATTTTAAGTGCTCTGCTTGAGCTTTTCAAACATACGCGATATGTTTCTTCTATATATACGCAGGCGTACGGTACGCTCTTTGTTATCTTCCCTCACTCTGCAGTGCCTTCACTATTAAGATAAAGGTTTTAATGAATAGCTCTTGTTGATATTAACTTTGGGTGCAATGAATTATCCGACCAAATACTAATCGAAAGTTTTGGCAGTTCTCTCTATTAAATTCTATCGGCTTTTTCTTCAACACGTTTCAGGTTCTTTACTGGCTCCTCGCGTTATGTACATTGGTTTTACTAAAATCTTGTTGCTATAATGACTATAATAATGACTATGATGACTGAAACGATGTTTTCTAGCAATTAATTAATCAGTTGTCTATTCGTACTGCTGAGGCACGGCTCCTTTCCTATGTTACGCCTTTGAAATAAAACCTTTTAGCTATTAAGGGGACGACAGCGCCAACAAATGAACGAAGTGTTCCACCACGAAGAAATCAACAATTTGACGAAAAGTCTATATTCCGACGAATAATACGTATTTGAGCGACGGGTGTGGAGCACTGTCGTGAGCTCCACTGGTCGCTCTGTGTCGACACGCTCCGTTGCGGAGAGCAGCAACTTCAAAGGCGTGTCGCACATGCAAGCGAAGAGGCGCAGGAGAGACAAGAGTGTGGTTCCGGCAGCGGCGCTAACAGTTACAAACACCCCCATGACGCATCGCAATGATGCACATTCAGCGTCACCCCATGGCAGCATCCATGATGACACTTGCGGATTCAACTCTAAGTGTGTGCACACGCGGTCAAAACGCACTCTCGGAGAAGGCAACTTCACTAAGCATTGGAACGCACTGAGCGAAGACGAGAGGCCATTTCCGGAATCGGTTGCGCGCGATGGCTTTTACGGCAAACCCGACCGAGGCAGTTTATTTTCCACTAGCAGGCATGCTTGTGAAATCTCAGCATTCGCTTGAAGGTTCCGGCGACACACAGCTTTTCCAAATTAGCCTTTGTGAAGATATCTCCTGGTCGGCTTACCTGAACGGGGCGTCAAATAACGCGAAGTAGCGCTCAACAAGTGTCCAGTGATTTATTTCTTAGTATTATGGCGTAGACCTCACTTGCCATTCCCAGGAATATATTTGCACCAGCACAAGCGGACTCGCAGATGGTGGAGCCGACAAAAAGGCTAATGATGCCGCCCACCCGGAAAACAATAGCTTGCATGAGTTTCAGGTAGAACAGCAGGTTCACCAGCGAGCCAACCAGTAGGATCACCGGAAACACCTGCATGGCGCAATGGTGTGAATGACAACGTTTTAATCGGCGGCTACCTAAAGATAAGCGCAACATTCAGAACTCTAGAACGAAATTTACTTTGTACCAAGCCAAAATACAGCCAAAATATACTTGTACAGCCAAAATATACTTCAGCGACAAGATTGTCCTACGTGCTCGTAGGAGTGGCGAACTAACAGGCCATAATGGACTTATACTTCAACCCGTTTACATCTCACGTTGCTCGATGTGTTATTAAAGAAAGCTAACAGAATAATGTCCTCTGTGTTCCTATTTGTCAGACAGGTAACTCAAAGGTATGACTTCAACAGGTCAAACGATTGGGTCCGGCGACGCTTCTTCATATTCGAGGGATTATTCCGAAGACTGGCGTTGGGCGCACAGGCTTGGCGAGACACTTCATTAAACCGGTTCTCCAGCCGAAAATTCAGTGTGGTTACTAGCACCTATCGATTAAATAGTGCAATCAACAGGAGTTGATCAACACCGAAGCGGTGCGGACAATTACCGTGCTTCCACGCGTACAACGCCTTGTCCGTTGTGACAAGAACCAACTCTCCTAAATACCCTACAAGAGCTCATTCATACAACGAACACTCAAAAGTAGCTAATTGACTCTCAGAATCGCTCAAGTCTGTGCGTTCATCACTACATTGCAGATACGGCTGCACCACCAAGGATGCTGGAAAGCCAGATGCGTCTACACTGGCCATAAGCACATCATCATCATCATCATCATCATCATCATCATCGTCGTCGTCGTCGTCGTCGTCGTCGTCGTCGTCATCATCATCATCATCCTGGTTACGCCCACTGCAGGGCAAAGGCTTCTCCCATACTTCTCCAAAACCCCGGTCATGTACTAATTGTGGCCATGCCATGCCTGCAAACTTATTAATCTCATCCGCCCACCTAACTTTCTGCCGCCCTCTGCTACGCTTCCCTTCCCTTGGGATCCAGTCCGTAACCCTTAATGACCATCGGTTATCTTCCCTCCTCATTACATGTCTTAAGATTTCAACTAAGATGACATTAACTCGCGTTTGTTCCCTCACTCAATCTGCTTTTTTCTTATTCCTTAACGTTACACCTATCATTCTTCTTTCCATAGCTCATTGCGTCGTCCTCAATTTGAGTAGAACCTTTTCGTAAGCCTCCAGGTTTCAGCCCCGTTGGTGAGTACTGGTAAGACACAGCTATTATATACTTTTCTCTTGAGGGATAATGGCAACCTGCTGTTCATGATCTGAGAATGCCTGCCAAACGCACCCCAGCCCATTCTTATTTATTTATTTATTATTTATTTACAAATACTGCTGTCTCAAAATTGAGACATAGCAGGAGTGGGTGAGTACATCAAGATAACATACAATCAACATGTCACATGTAAACGAACTTCGTCCACAAAACGCTCAAGTGGCAATTCTCGTAGATTAATATGTAGCGTGTTCCACAATTCAATGGTTAATGGTAAGAAAGAAAATTTGAAGCTATCTATGTGAGCTCGAAAGGGAACAATATTCAAGGGAGTGGCTCTTCGCGTTACACGTGCCGAAGAGCCAACAAATGTCACAGGTACGTCGACAAATACTGAAGCATGTACAATTTTGTGCAACATTATTAGCCTTTCACACGTGCGCCTATGTGCCAACGGCTCCAGCGATAGCAGGACAGCATACGGAGAAGGGGAGAAATTGCGATCGTATCGTTTATAAGTAAATCTGATAGCTTTCTTCGGCACAGCCTCAAGCTTTGATACATCATATGCGCAGTGGGGTGACCAGACAACAGATGCATATTCTAGAGTGGGCCTCACGAGGGATCTGTAAGCTGCTAGTTTGCATTCCTTGGTTGCTGCTTTTAGTGTTCTTTTTAAATATCCAAGTCGTTTTAGAGCGCTGGAACAAATGAAGTCGACGTGTTTGTGCCATTTTAAGTTGGAAGAAAAAATTACACCAAGATATTTGAACTCGCTGACGGAAGTCAAAGTCTTCTCATCATTACTTTAGGCAAACTTCAGGGGTTCCTTTTTGTTCGAAAAGGTCATTGATACTGTCTTATCGAAGTTGATTTCCATTTGCCAGGTCTTGCTCCAGTTGCAGAAGGCATTGAACGTGTTATTTAGCAGCTCCTGGGCACTGGGGCTGGCGATGTTAGAGTACAAGACACAGTCGTCTGCGTACAAACGGAGCTTAACAGCAGAGTTAGTAACAACACTCTCGACATCATTAAGGTAAATAATGAATAATAGTGGTCCCAGTACGGAGCCCTGTGGGACGCCGGAAGAAATAACGACTGAGGATGAGTGCGCCTGGTTAAATGAGACAAACTGGGACCGCAGATGCAAGTAGTCTCTTATCCAGCCAAGTAAGTGATTGCCGTGTATGCCTCTGAATAAAGAGTCAAGCTTCATAAGTAACTTATCATGACATACCTTGTCAAATGCTTTGGAGTAGTCCACAAATATGGCGTCAATCTGGCCACGATTGTTAAGTGTAGTAGCAACGTCGTGAGTGAATTCAATTAATTGCGTAACCGTGGAAAAACCCGATCTAAAACCATGCTGACGATGTGAAAGAATGTTGTTATCGTTGAGGTACTGTATAATGTGCTTATGAATTATGTGTTCAAGTAGTTTGCAACAAGTAGATAATAACGAGATTGGTCTATAATTGGAAATTGATTGCCTAATGCCAGATTTGTGTATCGGTACAACTTGAGCAACTTTCCAGACACTGGGAACAGTTTGCGATTCGACAGATTTTGAAATATGATAGTCAGATACCGCGCACAATACTCTGAGTATCTTTTTAAAAACGTGTTTGGAATGTTATCTGGTCCGGCACTTTTACTAGTATCAATATTTAACAAGAGGGCGTGAACTCCGCTAATCGTTATCTGAAGTTTTGGAAAACATGCTGAAGCACTACCACAGTGAAACTTAGGGATAATGCCGTTATCTACAACAAAAACAGATTTAAAATATGTATTGAACGCTTCAGAGATCATGACAGCATTTGAACATGACTGTCCGTTAATCACCATAGAAGTTGAGTTGGGCACAGGAGGAACAACTGTTTTCCAGAATTTGGATGGGTTGTCTTTTAGGAATGTCGTCAGAGTGTTGTTATAGTAGTAGTCTCTAGCGTGCTGCATTTTAGTCTTAAGAGTTTGTCTAAGCGATGTTAGCACTGAGTTATCTCGGACATTCCGAGTGGGAGAGCCACGGCGGAAGCGCTTTATCCGGCGAATCAACTGAATAATCTCTCTAGTGTACCAAGGGTGTTTCGGGTTTCGCTTTACACATTTTTTTGGTACGAAATTAGCTATGCACTCTTTGACAATTTTCTGAAACATTTCAACTAACAAGTCAACACCTAAGGCATCACTCGAAAACATAAACTCATCAAAGTGTGATGCAAGCGAGGTCACGATAGAATTGTCGTCAGCTCGAGAAAAGTCATGGACAATACTATATGTTGGTTTATTGGGCTCTAGAGCAATGTCTAGGTGGACAATTACCACCTTGTGATCAGAGATGCCCTCCACAACGTCACAGTCGCTATACAGGAGCCCATCACTGAGGAAGACCAAATCCAAAATAGCAGATTCTCGGGTGCACGAGCTAACGACCTGTGTTAAATCATACGACACAGCAAGATTGATTAGAGCGTCGCAAATGGTTCGATCACGTCCAGTAGAAGAAAGAGAGCGCCAGTCAATGTAGGGGGCATTAAAATCGCCACATAATATTAACTGGCTTTTTTGTAGCCTGTTCACTGCAATATAATCCGTGACAGCGTGGATAGAATTGACATCATTTGGCGGTCGGTATACAGCGCCAATCACAGTAGAAAAGCCGCTAAGGTCAATCTTGCACCAAACCGATTCGCTGCCGTGAAGCTTCGGCAGCAAAACGTATTTAATATCTTTAGAAATAAAAAGCGCTACGCCACCACCGCGACCAACAGTCCTGTCATTTCTCAACACTGAGTAACCAGGTGGCAAAAATTCATTCTCAGAAATGGAGTCATTTAGCCAAGTCTCAGTAACACATATTATTGATGGTTTGTGACATTCTACAAGCCAGTTGAAACAAACATATTTGTTAACCAAGCTGCGCGCATTAAAGTTCAGAAGTGTCAGTTTCCTTTTATGTGGAAGTCAGTTGGATTTCCTGGGAGCGGTGTAATCAGCTGCCCTAACAACGCACTTTCTGGCGTCGCTCCACTCGTATCGAACACTGTCGATAATAATGTGCTCTTGCTGTAACCGTACCTTCTTTGCGACTTTTCTGAGTTCCGTTGAATTCTGCCATAGGCTTCTGCGCACCTGTCGCACGCGTGCAGAAAAGTCTTCACTGATGTAAATGTTCGAACCTTTATGTTTGCGTGCGTTAGCTAAGATATCTAATTTAGTTAGAAAATCCAACAGTTTGATAATTATTGGTCTATCTTTACCTATCCTTTTTTGCCCAAGTCTGTGGCAACGCTCGATGTTATTACACGTTACGTCAAGCTTTGACGTTAGCATGCTTAGTACTGAAGTAAGAAGTGCCTCAGGTGTCTCATTCAGTGTTTCAGATAAACCATGAATAACCAAGTTATTCCGTCGCGACCGATTTTCAAGGTCGTCATTCTTACGCTCCAGCTTTTGCATCATATCTGAGAGACCAGAAACAGTATTTTCTAGTTCCTGCACGCGCTCACCGACATCTTTGGCGTTGGCAAAGAGTGACTCTAGTTTAGATAGACGATCATCGAAACAGGCAATTTTAGAGGTTAGTGCCGATATTTCGTTGCTTATGCGAGCCTGTCCTGATAGCAATTCGGCGAACATTTTTTCAGTGACGGGACCCGGATTAGTTTCTATGTCACCTGAAAGAATCAACAGGCTTTTCAACATGTGCACAAGACAAACAGCACTTTTCGGGAAAAAGAACGTGGGAGGGTCCGGCAGCAGCAACAAGAAGCGATCATCATTTCTATAGCATTTACAACCATACCAATTGCATACCTGTAAGAAGAAGTAGGCAAATTTGAAGCGCATGTTTGCGATGCTGTTTGCGATTCTTCTGATTATTACCGTCTCATTATCTGGATCCGCCGTCACTACCTGCCCTAAGTAGATCTATTCCCTTACGACTTCCAGTGCCTCGCTGCCTATTGTAAATTGCTGTTCTCTTCCGAGACTGTTAAGCATTACCTTAGTTTTCTGCAGATTAATTTTTAGACAAACTCTTCTGCTTTGCCTCTCCAGGTCAGTGAGCATGCATTGCGATTGGTCCCCTGAGTTACTAAGCAAGGCAATATCATCAGCGAATCGCAAGTTACTTAGGTATTCTCCATTAATTTTTATCCCCGATTCTTCCCAATCCAGGTCTCTGAATACCTCCTGTAAACACGCTGTGAATAGCATTGGAGATATCGTATCTCCCTGCCTGACGCCTTTCTTTATTGGGATTTTGTTGCTTGCTTTATGGAGGACTACGGTGGCTGCGGAGCCGCTATAGATATCTTTCAGTATTTTTACATACGGCTCGTCTACACCCTGATTCCGTAATGCCTCTATGACTGCTGAGGTTTCGACAGAATCAAACGCTTTCTCGTAATCAATGAAAGCTATATATAAGGGTTGGTTATATTCCGCACATTTCTCTATCACCTGATTGATAGTGTGAATATGATCTATTGTTGAGTAGCCTTTACGCAATCCTGCCTGGTCCTTTTCTTGACAGAAGTCTAAGGTGTTCCTGATTCTATTTGCGACTACCTTAGTAAATAGTTTGTAGGAAACGGACAGTAAGCTGATCGGTCTATTATTCTTCAAGTCTTTGGCGTCCCCTTTCTTATGGATTAGGATTATGTTAGCGTTCTTCCAAGATTCCGGTACGCTCGAGGTCATGAGGCCTTGTGTATACAGGGTGGCTAGTTTCTCTAGAACAATCTGTCCACCATCCTTCAACAAATCTGTTGTTGCCTGATCCTCCCCAGCTGCCTTCCCTCTTTGGATATCTCCCAAGGCTTTCTTTACTTCTTCCGGCGTTACCTTTGGGATTTCGAATTCCTCTGGACTAATTTCTCTTCCATTATCGTCGAGGGTGCCACTGGTACTGTATAAATCTCTATAGAAATCCTCAGCCACTTGAACTATCTCATCCATATTAGTAATGATATTGCCGGCTTTGTCTATTAACGCATACATCTGATTCTTGCCAATTCCTAGTTTCTTCTTCACTGTTTTTAGGCTTCCTCCGTTCCTGAGAGCATGTTCAATTGTATCCATATTATGCTTCCTTATGTCAGCTGTCTTACGCTTGTTGATTAACTTCGAAAGTTCTGCCAATTCTATTCTAGCTGAAGGGTTAGATGCTTTCATACATTGGCGTTTGTTGATCAGATCTTTCGTCTCCTGCGATAGTTTGCTGGTATCATGCCTAACGGAGTTACCACCGACTTCCATTGCACACTCCTTAATGATGCCCACAAGATTGTCGTTGATTGCTTCAACACTAAGGTCCTCTTCCGGAGTTAAAGCCGAATACCTCTTCTGTAGCTTGATCTGGAATTCCTCCATTTTCCCTCTTACCGCTAACTCAATAATCGGCTTCTTATGTACCAGTTTCTTCCGTTCCCTCATCAGGTCTAGGCTAATTTGAGTTCTTACCATCCTGTGGTCACTGCAGCGCACCATGCCGAGCACGTCCACATCTTGTATGATGCCAGGGTTAGCGCAGAGTATGAAGTCTATTTCATTTCTAGTCACGCCGTTCGGGCTCCTCCAGGTCCACTTTCGGCTGTCCCGCTTGCGGAAGAAGATATTCATTATCCTCATATTATTCTGTTCTGCAAACTCTACTAATAACTCTCCCCTGCTATTCCTAGTGCCTATGCCATATTCCCCCACTGCCTTGTCTCCAGCCTGCTTCTTGCCTGCCTTGGCATTAAAGTCGTCGATTAGTATAGTGTATTTAGTTTTCACTCTACCCATCGCCGATTCCACGTCTTCATAGAAGCTTTCGACTTCCTGGTCATCATGACTGGATGTAGGGGCGTAGACCTGTACAATCTTCATTTTGTACCTCTTATTAAGTTTCACAACAAGACCTGCCACCTTCTCGTTAATGCTATAGAATTCCTGTATGTTACCAGCTATTTTCTTATTAATGGGGAATCCGACTGCTAGTTCTCTTCTCTCCGCTAAGCCCCGGTAGCACAGGGCGTGCCCGCTTTTTATCACTGTATAGGCTTCTTTCGGCCTGCTAACTTCACTGAGCCTTATTATATCCCATTTACTGCCCTCTAATTCCTCCAACAGCACTGCTAGACTCGCCTCACTAGATAAAGTTCTAGCGTTAAACGTTGCCAGGTTCATATTCCAATGGCGGCCTGTCCGGTCTGCTAAAAAGAAAAGCTGGGCTCCAGAAGAATAAATGGCCGTACGCTGCTGTATTTGAACAAGAACGAAAGTTTCATAGGTTTCAGGATTTGTCATAGCACTGCATACGCTGACAAGGACTGCAGCTGGGTTGCTTACTATAGTCAACCTCATGTAGTACAGGGGCCAAATTTATGAACTGCCTTAAAGCAATGCGCCTGTAGCCACAGTGTTAGGAACCGTTAGATACGCTATAAGAGCAATGTGACCTGAAATAATAAACAGCAGTAATGTTATCGGTTTCCGAGAGAGAGAGAGACAGAGAGAGAGAGAGAGAGAGCGAATAACTTTATTCAATTGGGAAAATGGGGATGGGGGTTAGTAGCTTGTTAGGTGGGGCCCCAAGTCGAGAGATCCACTGGCTTCTGCCGCCAGCCGTCAGGAGAGCCTTCTGCACCTTCGGGTCTCAGCTTGAGAGTTCTGCCTCCCATTACTCTAGTGTTTCAGAGTATACCTAGCTAAATAGGCATTCAAACTTGGCGGAATATTTAGCAGCCCGTGCACAGCCATGCTCATACATCGTCGGGCAGATTTCGCCTTATCTTAATAAATTTGGGTACACCCCCGTTTTAAGTTTTTTTGGCTTTTAGCGCAGCCAAAATAGAACAAAAAGGAAGGCGGAAGGGGTAATGAAAGGGAACGGAGAACAGACAGAGCGCTAACTTCTAACTGATGGTTTATTTCGTGACACAGAGGCTACGGCTTTCGCTGGCTGGTTATCCCGTGTCCGTACAAGTGTCAGTAGCAGAACGGATTCTAAGAGAGTTTAGAAAAGACAACCAGCACGAAGATAATCCCGAAACTACACGGAATAGGACAAGCATCACTCCTTATATTCACACCGCCTCACATAATCTTAAGAAAATGGCCAAGCGAGCGAATATTCGTGCAGTGTTTTCTGCCCCTAACACGCTTATGGGGATTTGCAAGCTCACTAATCCGAATAAGAAGGGTCCTCCTGCTGTGATAAGAATCACAAAAAGAAGTTCGTTAATTGAGCACATAGTGTTGTTTATTGTTTTCCTCAAGTGTGGAAAACGTTACGTTGATCAAACTTGCCGATGTTTGAATGACAGGCTGCGCGAACATGGTTACAATGCCAAGAATTGTATTTCCACGTGGTCAGTGACGGCCTCGGCAAGCACGCCAGGCACGCACGATATATTGAGGCCATCTCGTAACTCAGTAAGGCAGTGCAGACCCTGCTCTAAATCACTCTACCGGACGACTTTTGCCTTCGCATGCACGCGACCAACAATACTTTCACCAAGGCAACAACACATTTTCCAACAGCCGAGACTCTGAAGACGCTGACCACCCTCACCATTGGAGACCGAACCTACCCGTGCGCAGCTTACGTGGCACCCCCACCGGGGGCTACCAGAGGAGTCATCACAAACGCCTATGACGACGAAACCCCAATGCAACTCTACCAAGACCTGGTCAGAAGAAATCCAGAGCACACCATATTAGCAGCCCGAGGCATGGGAAAGACGCACTCCATCCTAATCACCTTCGACGCAAGCACAGTCCCGAACTCCATCAAATACATGGGAGCCATCCACCGCTGCACCCAATACCGCGGCAGTCTGGAAGCCTGCACAAATTGCAGATAACCGGGTCACCGTCATGGCGTATGCCCAAGCCCCAAGACCAATATTTCCCGCCGCTGTGGGATACAACATCCGCAACAAGAACCTCCTTGCACGCCTAATTGCATTCTGTTCGAGGGCCCTCACCTTACCGGCACGGGATCCTGCAAGGGACGAAACCTTCACCAGACACGTAAACAGCCGAGCCACCCACAAACGCGGCATCAAGAATTGATCACATCCGGGGACAATTTTCCCCAGTTGTCGCCCAATCAACACAAGCAAGCATGGATAGCGCCGTTGAAGCAAGCCTGGGGCACTCCCCTCTCTTCTCACAAGCACATGCCATCCATGACAGCGACTCCCAATCTACAACACGCCCTAGCAAAATCCTAGGAAGAGGAAGCGGCGGCCAAAGCAGAAGCTACAGCAGCCCAGAAAGAAGCCGCCGCCCTTCATCAACTTATCGCCAAACTGGAAACCCAGATAAGTGCTCTTGCCTCTGAATCTCCCATTCCACCTGCCCCCGCTCCTGCCGCATCCCAGCCTCCTACCCCCAACCCACCCACCGCCCATACCTTACCCAGTCACTACAACCCTACTTCCTCTCCTGATTTGCTAGCAATGGAAGCTGACACCGAGCCCTCCGCAAATTCAACTCCATGCACAGCACCCACTCCCTCCACCACTACCTCACGAGACGACATTGCAACCGTGCTTGAGTCCTTCGCTGCTCGCTTTGAGGCAAAATTGCAGGCCGCTATTACTCACATCAACCAGGAATGTGCAACCCTCAAACACGCGGTAATCCACATAACACAAGACAATACTGCTTTTAACCAACGATTAGACGTGCTAACCCAAGGTTTCTCTGACCGATGTAGCGATCTTGAGTCCCAGCTCAATTCTTACTCAACAGCCCTCGCGAAGCGGGACCCCACCCCAAATAGACGCAAGAAGGTTAAAGCAACGGGGGGAAACGACAACCCTATGCCTGTCATAGCTCACGACTCCCACCCCCCCGTTATTCCTTCCCCGGCTATCGATTCTCATGATGGCAGCTCCAAACCATAATCTTACACTCTGGCATTGGAACTGCCGGGGCTTTCCCGAGAAGCGTCATGTGGTCCACCGACTGCTGTGCTGCGCAACGGGGCCCGACATCCTTGCCCTGCAGGAACCCTCCAACCCACTTACCCTCCTTGGCTATACTCCTATTTTGCCCACATCCCCCCTAACCTCCCGGGTAGCATTTCTAGTTAGTCGCTCAATCACCACCATCTCCCATACCCTACCGATTCAAGACATTGATCACCTTCTAATTGAGCTTGTGCCGCAACACGCTCGAGCGAACGGTCTCTTCATCCTAAATGTATATAGCCACCCAAAGTGCCTACAAAGCAACTTCGAACGCCTCTTTACACTTGCGAAGCGCATAGCAAACAAGTGCCCCTTACTCGTTGTAGGAGACTTTAATGCCCCGCATACGGCTTGGGGTTACCCACATGACACACCGAAAGGCCGTCGTGTGTGGTTAGCAGCGCAACAAGCCGGTCTTTCTCTACTCACCGACCCTACCTCTCCTACACGCACGGGAACCAGCGTCTGTAGAGACACTACGCCAGACCTTACGTTCGCACATCGCCTCCCTCACGCCACATGGTGCAACACACAAGAGAATTTGGGTAGTGACAATTGCTTCATCGAAATTCTCTTAAACATTCAACTACCCCGCAGACCTCCCAGAGGCTCCACTTTCACGAAGTGGGACTCTTTCCGATCATGTAGAGCAGCCCGCACCTCCGCCCCCATCAAGGACATCACCGAATGGTCCAAACAACTACAAAATGATGTCCGACTCGTAACTCGTCCCCTTTGAGAGGACTACCCCAGCGACACAGTTGACTCCCACCTCCTACATTTATGGGAAGCTAAAGCAAGCCTAGAACGACGCTGGCAAAGGCAGCGCTGGAACCGGACACTTAGACGCCGCCTCGCCCGTCTCAATAAAGAGATAGAGACACACGCAGCGACTCTTTCACGACAAAACTGGAAGTCACTATGCAACAAGCTAGATGGCAATATGAGTTTACCTCAGACCTGGAACCTCTTTAGACACCTAATAGACTCCACACAGTCCAAGACTACACAAAGACACAACCTCACCAAACTCATACACACTTCCGATACACCTCCATTGGAACTCATTCTAGAACTTCGAAATCTGTACTTCCCCACACATCCTCCTTTAACACACCCCGACTATGCAGGCCCCCCTAACGACTTCCTCGACCAACCCATTACAGAAGCAGAAGTTCAGGCTGAACTCCAGAGACTTAACACGTGCTCAACCCCCGGTCCGGACGGGGTACACAACAAGGCACTCCGGAATCTCGACGCCGAATCAATTAAGGCCCTTACCGAATACTTTAACGGGTGCTGGCAACAGGGCACCCTCCCATCGCAATGGAAAGAGGCCAAAGTCGTCTTCATACCTAAACCCGGGAAACCTCTGCTCACCTCTAACCTCAGACCCATCTCTCTGACATCTTCGGTGGGCAAACTGATGGAACACGTACTCCAGACTAGGCTCTGCCGTTACCTAGAAAGCAATGATCTGATGCCCACCTGCATGTTTGGATTTCGTCCTGGACTTTCCACACAGGACGTCTTCCTACAGCTAAAACATCACATTCATGATTCTCAAACCAACGACACCAAAGCTATTCTAGGTGTGGATCTTACTAAGGCATTTGACAACATTAAACACTCAGCTATCCTACAAAACCTTACAACCTTGGGAGTCGGAGCCAGAATGTACAACTACATCCGAGACTTCCTCAGCCACCGCACAGCCACACTTACTTTCGGTGACCACAGCCTCCCAGGTATCACACTCGGGACACGAGGTACGCCCCAGGGAGCCGTCCTTTCCCCTATATTATTCAATATAGCACTCCTTCACCTACCCCAACAGCTAGCTGAAATCCCCGACATCCATTTTAGCCTCTACGCCGACGACATCACTGTCTGGACAAACCGAGGCAGTAACGCCGAAATAGAACAACACCTACAATTGGCACTAACCACCATCGACACATATGTACGAGAGCGTGGCCTGACCTGCTCTCCCTCAAAATCGGAGGTCTTTCTATACCGCCACAAGCAACACGATTCAGTCGTTCCTCCCATCACCCTTACGCTAGATATTCACCCCATCCCACTAGCATCAAAAATCCGAGTGCTAGGGCTAGTTATCCACTCTCATGGCGCGCACGGAGAAGTCATAAAAACTCTCCAAACACACGCTCAACAGACCACCCGACTGATTCACCGCATAGCGAACCGCCGGGCTGGCTTACGCGAGGAAAACACGCTTCGCCTCATCCAGGCTTACATAATGAGCCGCACCGCATATGCTCTTCCTTACCTACCCCTTCGACAGAAGGAGAGAGATCGAGTAAACGCGCTCCTACGGAGTTGCACGAAAGCAGCTCTACGCCTTTTTCCAAGCACATCCAATGACCGACTCCTCAAACTCGGTGTCCACAACACCTTTGAGGAACTCAGAGAAGCTACCTTTACGGCACAAATATCCCGTCTGTCTAACTCAGAGCCTGGCCGCACTCTGTTATCCCAATCAAGCCTAACCCCAATTACACACCCTACCGAGAGGGTCCCCCTTTCTCCTATCCTCCACTCTAACCTCAACATACCCCCTGTCCCCAAGAACATGAACCCTGAGCGAGACGGAAACCGCCGAACAGCAAGGGCTCGGGCCCTCCACAAACAGTATGGCGAGGACAATGAGGTGGTCTACGTGGACGCAGCGGAATATACGTCAGGCTCCCGTATGACCCTGGCGGTAGCCGACAATCGAGCAAAGCTTCTAACCTCCAGTTCAATCATCACCAATTCCACCACAGAGGCAGAAGAGGCAGCCATCGCGCTTGCTCTCATCTCTTCATCTGCCACCAAAATTATCACTGTCTCCAAATCCGCCATTCTCAACTATGCCAACGGCTACATATCCCGCACCGCTGCGCGCTTACTACGCTTCTGGCAGCCCCGGCGCCGCATAACCCTAATCTGGACGCCAGCGCATGCTGGCCTCCTCGGCAACGAGGAGGCTCACTCCTTCGCCCGAGGTCTCACATTCCGGGCAGTGGGAGCCGAGCCCCCTCTACAGGCCGGGGAGTGCCTGCTCTCCTTCCGTGATATTCTCTGGTACTACCGGGACAAACGAAGGGAATGCACACCCCCAGCTCCATCCCTCACCATAGAGCAGGCCGCACACTGGCGTCGACTACAAACTCGGACTGCTCCATACCCCATACTACTACATGCCAGATACCCAGACCAATTCAGCTCAACATGCAAACTTTGCGGCAAACCAGAGACTTCCTGCACACCCTCCTCACATGCCCCACCTTCCCTCATCCCCCATCACTTGCCGTGGCGGTGTCTTACTGGGAGACTCTTCTCACCTGCACTTCCGCTCAAGACTAGTGCCGGATCATCTCCAGTGCAATAAGAAGGATTGCGCTTCAAGGACTCTCCTTCGCTTTGTAAGGGCGCCCCCTCATAATAAGGGAGCACTCAAGTGCCATGTGGGGGGCTTCGCCCCCACCATTCATGTCATTGGCAATAAATGTTTCTACCACCACCGAATCCGTTTTCCGCATCCGCACCACGCGCCTCCCCCCCCCCCCCTGGCGCGCGCCGCGGCTCGTCACCCGACACCATGCGGGCCGTCCGCCCTCTCAGGAACTGAAACGGTTGCTGCCCGACGCGCTGTGGGGTGGACGCCTCCCTATTCACAAAACACATGGGCAACTCGCGGTACTGCAAAAGTATATACAAAACAATTATGCAGCCCTTCACCGTCTTTTCTCCATGCTCGAGAGATGAGCAGCCTAACACGTTCCCCCTAAAGAGTATACTGGGCTGATTTTCGCTCAGTGATACGATAAATCACTGCCGCGATTACGTAATGAACTTTCTAACCACACCCTGGCCTAATTACATCACAACAACAAACAAACCTTGAAATAACAAAGCAAAAAGAGAGCTAAAAGAAATACACAATACATGTCACCAAACGATTAAGCACACAATTGCAGTTCCAAGTTATAAGAGCACTCTAGTGTCTCTGTGTCTTGAATCGGCACTCACAAAGTCCGCAATATACAGCGCCAGGTGAGCAGGAACATTCACGCCCATCCAGTTGGCATGGCACTATATTGTTACGATGGCCTCGATGAGCTGCTGTGAAGCCTGGAAAACGCATCCGTGTTAGCATTACTGACCCCCTTCCGATGTCGCACTGACACGTGATATCGCTCTAAAGCCAGCGCCCATCTTGTCAATTTTGCCCCTTGTGGAGCCGAAGTTGTAAGGTACGACAATGGATTGTGGTCGGAAACAACGTTTATCATGGCACCAAAAAGCCAGTAGTCAAACTTCTTTAAGGCCCATATAATAGCAAACGCTTCCCTATCAATTGCCGACTATCGCGTCTTAGTCGGCGTGAAGCTGGTGGCTGGCAAAGGCAATAGGCCTCTCGTTTCCCTTGGTGGTCATTTGCGCCAAACAAGCGCCCGCTGCCGTAGCTGATGCGTCAGTGAAAAGCCAGTAGGGCTCAGATGGGTCCGGATTGCTGAGCGCCACGGCCTTGCACAGGGTCTGTTTCAGTGTCTCAAATGCCATCTGAGCTTCCTCCGGCCAGGGTATGCTATTGGGTACCGCTTTCTTTGTTAACCGCGTGAGCTGGCTCGCCACCTCTGCACATTCTGTGGCGCACTCGCGATAGTAGCCGCACAGTCCTAGCAGGCTGCGTAGCTCCTTTTTAGTGCGTGGGGGCGCCACATTCTTAATTGCAGCTATTTTCTCTTGGTGTTCTGAGGTTGAGAATCTTGGTGCGCAACCTAATTTCTCGAGCATCGACAGTGTGAGCTGTGATTTTCAATTAGTTCCCTGGTCGGATCAGATCATTTCCGGAACGCCAGTGCGACTGAATATTTCAATCAATGCGTCGCAAGTCGCCTTAGCTGTCAAAGAGCGCTTTGGGACAACCTCTGGCCACCTTGTGCAAATGTCCACCAAGCATAGCGCGTACTTATGGCTTCCCGCTGACGGTGTGTCTAAGGGTTCAATAATGTCCACGTTAACAATTTGAAAAGGGCGCTCTGGCCTAGTGGGAGGAGTTACAGGTACTCTGACCATGCGATGCCTGTCAGAGCGAATTCGACAATCATGTCATGAAAGCCAATGCTCTAATACCTCATTCTCCATACCAGGCCAAAAAAAAATTATACCTAATGCGCACTTTAGTTTTCTTTGGCCCTAGGTGCCCTCCGCATAGTGACTCGGGAGCTAAACGCATCACCTCACTGCGCTTGTCTTTGGGAACAACTACTTGTCTCACTCGGGTGCCTACTATTGAGCCCCAGTGGTATAAGAGCCCATCAGAGACGAACATGCCGGATTTCCCACTCCGGGCATCTTTCCAATCTTCTTTAAGGTAACGTCAGCTAGCTGCACTCAGCGGAAATCTCCCCTCTGGATTAATGACTCATCCCTCTCTTCATCAATTAGCTCAACTTCCCCAGGAACACCTTCCTCCTCCAGAGTAACGTTACAGGCGACTACCTCGGCTTTCTCACTTGATCGCTCTATCCTCTGAGCAGGCTCGGCCGGTGCTACAATGGATTCCAGACAGCTGCTGGCCCTGAACAAATGTTCCCAATCTTCCTTGGTCAACAAACAATCTCTGCCCTCGTAGAGCTCATTAGTCAACGTGCAGAGTAGGTCAATGTTCTGAGGCTCCGCCGCCATTTGCCTCGATAGTTTTCCCAGATGCAGACACCAATCTTATTGTGCCTGGCGGCTCCACGATACTTTGCGGAAGCAGACTCTAGCGTATGACAGTTATTTCACCGCCCGTATCTAAAATCGCATCTGTGGATACGTCTCCGCATGAGATAGCGATCAACTGCAGGTTAGTCATGCCATCACATTTGTGTTTCAGGGCTTTTACCTTTGCAGTAAGGACTCCATCAGGTATCTCACTTCCCATCCTTTGTGCCCTCTGCCTTGGCTCAGTAGCCTTCTTTGGCTGATTTTCCTTGTCACTAGACTTCGGGCTATCCTTAGCGAAATGGCCTGAGCTGTGACATACCTTGCACTTGAGGACACTTTTCGCTACTCGCGTCGGCTTTTGCCCCATCTCTGCCGCTGATGATTTTGAGGCGTATTCCTTGCCTTTAGCTTGCTCCAAAGTTTGTAGTACTATGACGATCTCAGGTGGCTTAAGCCATGCCTCGTCTTCTCGTAGCCTCACGTATTCAAGACCCTCTATACTAAGGCCCGCTTTAATACGATCCACTACCATGAGTTCTTCCATAACTTCTACAGTGTCGGCTCCTCTTACTTGAAGGTAGTAGGAGAAGTACGTTTTCACTCGCGATGCGAACTGTGGCCATGTCGCCTCCTTCCGCTTCACTGCTCTCTCAAACCTCTGCAGATACTCCGCGGGAGAAAGCTTCAGTTCCATCAACACTGCCTGTTTAACTGACTCGTAATCTGTTCTCTCTTCCTGGTTGAGGTTACGTAGTAGGTAGCGAACGCACTCAGTTAGAGCTGGCATAACTAAATGCACGCGACTCTCATACGGTACCCCGTAAGTAGCAAAAAGTCTTTCTACCTCCTCAAACCATAAGCGTACATCCGCGTCACACGGCAGGCGGAACCCTTTCAGCACTTTGGCGCATTGGTCGACGGAGTCGAAGCCCATTCGCCTGCAGTCGGCCCGCTCCGACCCAGTCCTGGACAACGTGCCATTGAGACGTTTGGCATTCGTCCTTGCCTGCAAGAGCCTTTCGTACTCAATCTGAAGTTGGTTACAAGTAGTCTGAGTATTGAGCCTTTGAATTTCAAGTTCAAGCGTCCTTGTATCATTCGGAATTTCCAAAGGCCGAGATGCCTGCTGCGACAATTCCTGGCTCTGACTGGGTGCTCTCACTTCATATGACTTCTCACAATTTAGCATATCGTTATTTGATAACTCCTGATTCCGATCCATTTCCGCCACAGTCTCACCCTCAACTCTATTAGACTCCAATGTCTCTGCGCCCCCGCGTGTCTTCACGATGTGCTCTACACATCAACTGCCATGCCAACTTGAGAAAGACGCAAGAAATCCTGCTCACCCTTTGCTGAATGCACTGTCGTTTCCGGATCTCCTCCACGGTGTCGGGCTTGACTGTTGTGCGGCCTTCTCGAAGGTGCAGGAGGTGGTCGTTGGATGACGATCTTCTCACCACTGGTCCAGCATTCGATGTTGTAGAGCTCGCCGATCCTGTCGACTGTGCCAGTTAAGTTTTGTTCTTTTCTCCTTGAAGTCGACCAAAGTCTCTTCAAGGTGATTATCGGCGTTGATGAAGCAGGAGGCAGGTTGGAGGTAACAAAACTTAAGATATATTGGAACGAAAATATTTACACAGTCAAATAGAGAGTTAGCAAAAGAACACTGATGCAAAACACACATGTAAACAGCGCCTTACTCTTCTACTTTTTCATAAGTTAGAGCCTAGGACAACTGTCACTGCATGCGACCAACCGACTCTCACTGTTCTACCACTAAGTGGTTACGGCCCAGAATAGCATTGCATCGTACGGAGTCTTACTGTTCTATCAGGTTTAGTGATTACAGCCTAGACTGAGGACCAAGCACCTCGTCTCGATTGTTATATTTGGAAGAGACAAAGAAAAATGCGGTAGGGTCGTTAGGCCATCCCACGGAAGCAGTTGCCAATGAGACTTGAAAGTCTGCTTAAGCAACAACCCAAGGGGATGGCCTTACTCTCAAAAGTAAATGGATTGGAAGACAACCCTGTTTTCCTTCTTCCCACAACTTCGTTTCCCTCTCTTATTTCCACGTGGTCAGTGACGGCCTCGGCAAACACGCCAGGCACGCACGATTTATTGAGGCCATCTTGCACCTCAGCGGCGTTTCTAGCCAGCAGGGGGCTCGAGCGCTGGTGTCCCAACACCACGTACCGCAGTCCCCCTCAAGGTCTTTCCTCGTAGAAAAATAATTACCGCTGGCGGCATCCGGACTCGGTGTTCTTAAACGGCGTTCTCCGAACACGGCCTCCGCATGCGCACCGCGCCTCTCTCTACGGCGCGCACTGCAAGTTGTAACTCGACACCAAGCGGGCTCTCCTCAGCGCTCAAAACAATATGCACGTGGCTGCCGCACGGATGCGTAGGGGCGTGGACCCCTGCTCCGTACGCGCAACACGTGGTCAACATTGCTAAGGGCCCCTAAACCTCGGCTGCGTCTCTAACCAGCAGGGGACTCAGTAGCCGGCGCCACAACGTCGCGTATACCATCGTCCCACTCGCGGTGTGTCTGCGTGGACCTATTAGGACCATCGGCGGAATGTCAACTCAGCGCGCGTAAGAGCACGTTATCCGAATCCGTTTTCCGCAACCGCACCGCGCCCCTCCCCGCCCCCCCCCCCCGGCGCGCGCTGCGGCTCGTCACGCGATACCATGCGGGCCGCCCGACCCCTCAGAAACAGAAACGGTTGCTGCCCGACGCGCTGTGGTGTGGACGCCTCCCTATTCACAAAACACATGGGCAACTCGCTGCACTGCAAAAGTATATACAAAACAATCATGCAGCCCTACACTGTCTTTTCTGCATGCTCGAGAGATGAGCGGCCTAACACTCCGGTTTGTCTACTTCGCCCTCAAGGACTTGGCGAGCATCTGGTTTAAAAAGCATGAGGTCAGTTTGTCCACTTGGCAAGAATTTTGTGTGGCCAGCTGCGCGATACCTATGGAAGTTCAGACCGGAAGGAGCAAGCAGAGCAAGCAGAGCATGCTCTCAATTCCAGGAATCAGAGACCAAAAGTGAGTGTTGTCATGTTCAATGAGATCATGTGGGGGCTGTTCCGTAGAGCTGATCCGGCAATAACACGAAAGTACACTTGCATATGCAGGACGTGAAAGAGCAGTCGTTTACAAGTCTAGTGCGCAGTCTACCAGGTACCGGAGCCGAATTCCTCCATGACGTAACGATGGAGCGTATACCACGGCAGCGGTCGTCCCAGTACAAGCGGCCAAGCTACCTTAGATCTCGTGGTCGATGGCAACCCCTGAATTAACGATCCTAAAGGAGCTCGTGCGCCGTACTGTAGGTGTTAAGCTGCAACAAGTTCATGCAGTATCTCGGCAATCTCACGTTACTGTTTGAAGTGATATGGTTTGTGAAGCGGTCAGGCTGCTGGTATAACCGCTGGTCGCGCTGCCAACCACAGTGCTCTCTCCATGCGCCAAAGCTTCAAGAGCTCCTATTCGGGAAGTCGGCTACCCGTCCTGTTCATCGACGCAACAGACAACGCTGTACTTCACAAGCACTCTGCCTTCCAGAAGCCCAAGTCGCAATTTGCAGAAATACAGTGCGTGGCGCACTCCAGACAATTGGTCATTCTGCTGCCGTGGTGGTGAAGCCTGTAACCCATGCGGAGAGTGCCCATACCTCCAGATGGGCCTTCGTGGTTTTCGCCCAGACGCATGTAGACCGGCCATCTGGCTCGGAGTCGCTCACTGGATTGTGAGCGTCCCCGAGCTATTGCCGAGTAATTGGCCAGCCACAAGCCTGCGACCCTCCCGTAGCGCCAGTTCCGCTTTCCGTCTCGTCGACCTCCTATGTCACCTGGCCAGCAATTGCCGTTCGCTCATACCTGGCAAAGTGAAAGACCATTGCTCATTTTGGGGGATATTAGGAATGCAATATGCTCTACGCTTGCTGAGCTTCCTGCAGCCGTCGAGAGCGACACCATGGTTGTAAGTACAATTGACGTAAGCACTGAGCTCTCAACAACATCGAAACAGCGAATACGGAGTATGTTAAGCATATTCAGTGACTGTTTTGTGTCCACGTCAAAAGTAACAGAGACCCCGTCGCGAAGCACCGTATGATAACGGCCTCGACCAAACACCCCGTGTCTTAGTACGCCTACCGGGTGCCACATAACGAACAAGACACAATTCCTCGTCAAGTGAAGCAAATGCTCGACGACGACGTAATTCAACCTTCAACCAGCCCATGGGCATCCCGGGCTATACTAAGAAGGACAGTACTTTTCGGTTTATGCATATTACTTCCATCGAAACAAGGTGACGAAAAAGGACGTATAGCCTCTTCACCGCATAGATGAGTCTCTAGATCATCTTCGACATATCCGATACTTGTGTAGTGCTCTACTACGTGACGCAATGGTCCGGTAAAAAAAGACGATGAGGACATGTCGGGCACGCTGTCGGAGCGCGAGCACTGCAATCGGTGGAATCAGGCTGCAGCCTGGTTGAGCGGGCTCCGCTAAAGGTATAATTTGTGGAACCGAGGCACCAGTGTCTGTCTGGTATTTCTTCGCCTACACTTCTCCTCAATGAATTTACGCAGCGGCTACTCGCAGATAGAATTTGATGAACGACGACGCGGTAACTCCTGACGGCTTGTACAAATTTAAGGTGCTGCCATTCAGATTATGTTCAGCTTCAACGACCTTCCAAAGAATGATGGACACCGTGCTATTAAATGGGAATCATGTCTTGTCTATTTGGATGAAGTGGTTGTTTTGCTCGCTTGAATTTGGGCAACACTTCCAGCCACTTCAGTGCGTATGCTTTGTAATGAACTGTGCAGGCCTACCATTAAAACCTTAGAAGTGCCATTCAGGTTATAAGGAAGTGAAATTACTCGGCGACCTTGTTAGTAGTGAACGTGCTTGGGCACACCCGGATAAGGCTATGGTTGTGGTTGCATTTCCACCATCAGTCAACAAACGTGACTTGCGTCGATTCTTGGGCCTCTGATCATACAACAGACGCTTTGTGGACCATTTTTTTCAAGATCGTCGAACCTCCGACTCGTTTAACAAAGGAAGCTATCGCGTTTTTTTTTTCGAGACCGGAGCAGCTCCGGCGGCTTCTCCAGACACAGCCCTTACTTGGACACTGATAAAGATTCGGACACTAAAATGCACATTGACGCTAGCAACATCGGCCTTCGTGCCGTCTTCGTGCAGTGGCAAGATGCTGTTTAACGGGCTATCGCTTACGCTAGCCGTACCAAACTTTCTATAGAAACGAACTAGTCATCACTGGAAAGAAATGCTTAGCTGTCATCTTGGCGATAGCGAGGTTCCCGCAATCTTTATGCCGCCGTCCGTTAAGAGTTGTTACCGACCATCATGCGGTTTGTTAGCTAGCAAACCTCAAGGACCCTTCAGGACGTCTCGTCCGATGGAACCTTCGTCGTAAAAAATTTGATGAAACAATCGTTTGCAAATCTGTCCGGGGTAGACTGATGCTTACCGTGTTTCGCGGGCTCCGCTTACAACGGTGTCAAGTGATACAATGACAACAGTCGTTTCCTCTGGTCTCTCAAAATGTCTGACTTGGCTCAAGAACAAGGACACAATTTGCAGCTCGGGCAACTTATCGACTCTTGAGGGCTGCAGCTCACATCCCTGACGGACATTCGCGCGTTCACTATCTCGTTATGCCTCCGCAGCAATTGGTTGTGCAAAAAACTACCCATCAGTGACTGGACATGTCCTTGCCATTCCGTCCACTCTGCATGCCAATATTTTGTCCACCTGCCACTATGAGCCCTCTTTAAGCACCTCATTTGGAATTCGCGCATACCTTGGCCAGAATTCGCCAACGTTTCTAGTGGTCTAAGCTTCTCCAGCAAGTCAAGCATTACGTGAAAACGTGCCGTGTCTGCCAACATCGAAAGCCTCCATATTAGCACTCAGCCGGTTTCTTGAAGCTTGTTACACCAACTACACAACCATTTGAAGGGATCGGCATGAGCTCGCTCAGGTCTTTCACTAAGTGTTTTACTGGCAACCGCTAGATCGTGGTTGGGACTGATCATGTAACGCAATACTGCGAACTAGAAGCCTTCAGCAAGCCACTGCCAGTGACTTCGCGCACTTTTTCATCCACAACATCGTCCTCCGGCATGGTACAGCGGCACTAATTATAACATATAGTGGTACAGATTTCACAGCACAGGTGATGCATTACACGGCGAGATGGTGCATTTGTGGAGCTGAAACGACGGCTGGAGTCGAACTTGGTTTCACACTTCGACGAAGAAGCCCAGACGGAAATCCTCACCGACGCAAGTAGCACAGGCCTGGTTTCCGTGGTAGTTCAAAGGAAGGACAGAGTTCAAAGCGTAATAGCTTAAGCTAGGCGGTCACTGTCAAAAGCGGAAGCGAGTTATTCTACGACAGAGAAAGAGTGCCTAGCGATTATTTGCGCTATGGCGAAATCTGGATCTCACATATACGGCAGGAACATAAAAGTGGTAAGCGACCCTCATGCCTTGTGTTGGGTGGCAAACTTAAAGAATCCTTCAGGTCACCCAACACGGTGAAGTCTCAGACTGCGGGAATGCAACATCAACATGTATAAGTCCGGGAGGAATCTTTTGACGCCGACTGCATCTCGCGCGCCCCTATTGAGCTGCCAGCGCAAGACGAACTGAATGACAACACCTTCCTTGGAACAATAACAGCATACGACTTCGCCGAGCAGCAGCGAGGAGAGCGGGGATTACGAGGCATTGTGGAGTACATAGGAGGCAAGACCGACGCTGTCCCTTGAGTATCTCGGCGTGGACGGTCATCATTTGTTTGCACAACGAAGTCCTCGTAAGAAATAACTTCTGCCCAGTTCGCACAAACTGCATTCTCGTTGTTCCCGCAGCACTCCGGCCGGAAGTACTGCACGCCCTGCACGACGATCAGACCGCCGGGCCCCAGGGTTTTTTCCATTACGCTAGCGAGAATAGAAGTACTGAAGGCCGCGCCTGACCGCCGATGTCACCCGTTACGTAAATACATCCCGTGACGCCCAACGACGCAAGACACCACGCACAAGGCCAACAGGACTACTACAGCCGATTGAACCTCCTTGACGACCGTCCCCGCAAGTATAAATGAATTTGTCGCGACCATTTCCGATGTCAACATTCGGAAATAATTTGATCATTGTGACGATGAACCACTTCACTCGCTTAGCTGAAAAGAAAGCTCAGTCGAAAGAGACTGCAGCGGAAGTGGCGAAATTCTTCCCCGAGAATACCCTGCTGTGATATGATGCCCCATAAATGCCCATCACCCACAGAGGAGCGGCTTCTACAGCAGAACTCACCCAATTCATTCTGCAATACAGCTATGCAAGTCACCAAAGGATTACTGCCTACCACTCGCCGACGAATGTGCTAACAAATCGTCTGAACAAGACCCTCACCGACACGCTAGCAATTTATGTCGGCGTTAAACACAAGACGTGGGATGTTGTCTTCCCTTACGTAAGCGGGATTTACCTAACAATGCAGATCCCGCTGTTCAAGCCAGTTTACGACAGGAGCCCGATGATTGCTCTCGACGCCATGCTGCCGCGTGCCATCAACGAAGAGAATGTAGACATCGCCGCCTATACCCGGCGCGCCGAATACGCCCGACTGCTCGCACGCCTGCGGATCAAAAACCAGCACAAGACCGACAGCCGGCACTAGAACCTTCGAAGACGCTATGTCGAGTACCAGCCTGGCGATCGTGTTGGGGCCTGGACCCCGATATGCTGACGAGGACTTAGCTAGACACTTTTGCGGAGCTATTTCGGACTTTCCAAGGTCATCGGATGTATTGGCACACTGGACTATGAGGTAATGGCAGACGGCATTTCGCAATCACAGCGGCGCCGTTCACGACCTGAAGTGATCAATGCGGTGAGCTTTAGCATTTTTACGCCCACAGACGAACTTAGTAAATTCGTTTCTTTGTTGTTCTTTCTTTATTATACATGGTTTTGTTTTCTCTTTCGTATGTGGTTGAAGCTTCAGCACGACACTTATTAAGAGAGCGGTATTGACACGGGTTATTTTTATTCTTTTCTCGGGGGCTGCATTTCAGCCACTAACACCTGAAAGTTATCTCTGAGCGCAAGACGCACCCGCATTGTTCGAACTATCGGTTGGTTCTATCCATTGTCGGTTGCCACCGAAGCTCGTGTAATATAATTGCATGAGCGATGCGAATTGTGTAGTGCTTTCTGGTAGACACGCCGGCATCAGTGATTACTGTGGAAACTTCGATGACTGATGTATAAAACCGAACGCGCTTGACCGGCCGGTTAGATTTTCGACGATCGCCGATTGTGCTCGCCACTGTCGCTGTTTTTTTAGTGTAGCCTGTTTTTGAAGGCACAAGTTCGCCCAATAGAGCGCTGCTTTCACCATTCCCAGTTTTGCTACTTTCTTCGCCGTCACTACTACATGAAAATATGTGATCTTAGGTGCTTTGAGTATAGTAAATTTAGGGAGTTGTGAAGCTTGTGGGGCAAGTGTGGACTACTGCGAAGGGGCTTATAACCTAAACACATTAATAGTATTAGTTCTAAAGCACGATGGTACATGACCAACAGCATTTTCGTGCCCGATGGGACATTAAATAGAGAACATGATAAATGGCCCTTGACGGCAATGAGCTCTCCTTGCCCGTGAATATTTTTGCGATCAGTGCAGAATAGAGGAAAATTGGGCAGATCGGAGAGTATCTCGGAGTAACTGATGTCGGAGCTCCACCACGTTTCCTTTAGTACAAGTATATTACTACCTGATCATGGGACAAGGTTAGACCGAATAGTGCACATCGTCGTATGCCTAATGAATCGATGAATGGATGGATGGATGGATTGATTGATGTGATGAGCTTCTCCTTTGGAACGCGGTGCTCGGTTGCCCTACCAAGCTCTTTATTAAACTGCCTGATGTCTTACCTTCGTTAAAAAAGAACAAAAAAGAAGAAAAAACACTATGAACACCCACAACCAAAATTTCTGACCCCCTATTCCGAACTTTGCTTTTGTGCGTCTCCGTTTTTGTCGTTTCCCTAGTTTTCTTCCACCAATCTTCCTATCGCCTCTTACTATGTTTACTTTTCCAATGCTCTCGCTGAACCAAAGCGCTTCAAGGAGGCCAGTGGTGCCTAAATCGACCACTGGGCAGACTTATTCACATTCTAATAAAATATGCTCCATCGTTTCCCTAGCTTTATCGCAGCAAGCATATGCTTCTTCTTTCTTATATCTCGCTTTATAGGCGCGTGTTCTAAGGCATCCCGATCTCGATTCGAAAAGTAATGAGTTTCCCTTTGAGTTACCGTAAAGTGTTTCTTTCCTGAGTTAGTTTTTTTCTTCTTAAGCAGTTACTCAGAACAGGTTTATTTTCCACTGCCGTCACCCATGAGATTATTTCAGCCTCTTTGACTTTCCGCTAGACGTTCTTTGTTGCTGTGTTGCTCACCCTACAGGCCGCATACTTGCGGGTAAGCTATTTTCCTCCACTGTGAATCATCGTTTTTGCTGTAGAGATGCTTCAACACTTTCCCAACCCATTTACTTTCTTCAATGTTCCTCAGTCTTTCTTCATAATCAATTTTACTGTGAGCTTCCCTCACTTCAAAACTAGACCAGCCCATGTCACCCTGCACAGCTTCATTTGTATACTTCCCGTGGGCGCCAGTGCGAGGTGTCCCACTGACCTTTTCTTCCCACAGAGTCCTGATTCTACCCCTGATTTCAAGTAAACAACCGCATTTCCAAATGTAATTCCTGGAAGCATTATACCTTTCCGCATACCCCGGAGCACCTCGTACCTATTGTACGTTTATTGTGTGGCCCCATAGCGCTCTGCGCCTAATTATGGCTACACATCATTTCTCTTTTACTGTTATTGTCTTTTTTTCTGTTTCTATATACCCATTGCCTTCGTTTATCCGTGTACCAAGGTATTTATATTGTTTTATATTTCATGCGGACAACGCGATGTTGTCCGCATGAAATATACCGGGAAGCTGCTGCTCTACTAGTATACGCGGCTGTTTTTATCAGAGATTAAGGCCCGTATTCAGAAAGAGAACTTAAGCAGGGCGTCAATAAGTGAGGGAAAGTACAAGTTTTAGGAAAGTTTTAAGCGAGCACTGCAAGAGCGACACTTAAGTATCACTTTCGAAAGTAGCACTTTTCGAGTCAAGTATGTCGTCTGGTGTCGAGGATACGTAAATAATTTACGTGTACAATAAGTTCAATCGCAAAAAAAAAACAATTTTTGCAGCAGAGTAATGTGGATGTAACTGTTGCAGTGCTTGCTCCCGCATTCTGAGTAAAATACAAAGAACGGTTTGGTATTAGCGCTTTACTCAAACTCGTCTGGCCACAAGTTCACGTTGGTTCTCGCAGCCACTGCGGTTCTGTGCGTCGCCGTCGCGACTTTTTTTTTTTTTTTGCTGCTGAAAACTTGCGGTGTTCTTCCGCAGAGAGTGTGTGCGTTGTTTGTTTTCAAACCGCGCGTACGATAGAAAAAAGGAAAACAAGCTTTTCCGAAGAAGAACGCGTCGTGCTCCTTGAGTCCGTTGCGCGCCATCGCAGTCTTTCGACAGCGAAAAACCTCCGCGTCATCTCCTCCGGGACTTCCTATGGGTACATGAGTGCAGTCAATGCACGCGCTCACACCAGCAAACCGTGCGATGGTGAAGAACTCCCCCATTACGGATGCTAAATCATTAGCATTTCGCAACTTTACGAGCTGCGGAAGCAAAGTCTCGGCAATCATTCTTGACATTCGTGCCACAGTTACATGCGAAACATTAACGAGGTTCCCGGTGGCAACCTGAAATGTTCCAGCGCCGTAGAATCGCACCGCGATTAGAAGCTGGAGCAACGGCGGCACGGGGTGACCGCGTTCGTTGTCTGTGTGGACCAGTGGCAGCATTTCGAACAGCCGTAGCACGGCTTGCTTGGAAAAGTGGTACCGCCACGAGAATTCTGAGTCGTTGTATACTTCCATGGTATTCTATCGATCCTTAAGTCATGGCGGTATTGGCGACACGTATCGGTATGCCTCATTCTCCGTAATATTGCGCACGCATCCGGCGAAATCGGCAAAGTCGTGGAGGCTATCGTAGCAGGCGGCCATCTTGCTTGCTAGGCGAGAGTAGTGAAAGTCGCACTTAAGCTTGCCAATGACCGTACTTTACTTTCCGGCACTCAAGTGTTGATTAACGTTTACTTTAAGTACAAGATTTGTCTATGAAACGCGTTAAGCATCGACGGGCTACTTAACTCAAAAGGTAAGGGTAAGTTCCGTTTGTGAATACGGGCCTAAACCCGATATTACTTCCTTCCAGCGCCCTCTCCATCCTCCCCATGTGCATCATAAACAGTAGTGGGGATAAAGGGCACCCCTGCCTCAGTCCCTTGCTTATATCAACTTTCTCCTCGCTCCTTATCCCTTCCCATTGAACGTAAACGGTATTTTCTAGCTCAATCTCTCTCAAAAGCTTTGGACGGTCGTCATTTAAGCCTTCCCATTCCAGAATATCCCACAAAATGTGGCGGTCTACGTTGTTTTACGCTCCTGTAATGTTTAAAAGGCCACATATAACGGTCTGCTTTCTACCCTTGATATTTCAATACACTGAGTGAGAACAAAAACGTTGTCATCCAAACGCCGACCTATTCTGAAGCCATTCTGAAGTTCTCTCAATATGCCATCATTCTCTTGCTTGCAGCTTTAATTTGATTGCCTGCATTGCTAGCCTGCATATTACCGATGTTATGGTCAACGGTCTACACGAGTTAATTCTATCTTTCTCCCCCTTACCTTTATAAATTAAATCCATTCTGCTTTTTCGCCAACTGTGTGGTATTCATCTATCTTTAAAATTTTTTTCCACTGCTTTCACCAGAGCTTCCATACTTTTTGGTCCTAGTTCATTAATCAGCCAAACTTGAACCTTGTCTAGTCTTGCGGCTCTGTGCTTACGAATTTTCTCTTCTGCTTTCTTCCAGTTGAGATTTGTCAGCACCAGCTCCTTTTCCATCTGGTTCTTCTTCATGGTGTTTGTTTCTTCCTTCGTGAACCTCGTCATTACATTGGAGAGATTCGACTGTTATTTTTTGGATGTACTTTATTACCGCTTTCCCTTCCAGTTTGTTTCCATCTTCGTCTTGGATATGTTGTTGTTTTGTTGTTGACTTCCTGCCTAATAATTTTATATGCTTCAAAAATATTCTAGGTTCGGCCTTCTTTTCTTTACATATTTCTGACAACCAATGTTCACGTTCACCTTTTACGTTTGCTTGCACCAGTATTTAAACCATTGATTTTTTCTTCTGGTATATTAACAATTCACTGGATACATCATCCTGCGGCAACATAGCCTTCTTTGTCTGCTTGTACTCTCGGAATGCATTCTGTCGTTCGGCGATCGCTTCTCGTATCTCCCCGTTCCACCAGCTTTTCGGTTTCTTTTTTTCTTTTCCAACGAACATGTTTCTCTATCCGTATTTCTGTCGTTATTACACTTAGAAGCTCACTATATTCCCACTCTTCCCTTGACCATTTGCTAAGTTCTTCGACTATAGTGACTATATTTGTTATTTTACAGCGTTCAAATGTGGACTGTCCATTTTGCACTCTTTGCTCTCTTTTCCAACAACATATCCAACTTTCAGAATGATGGGTTTATGGTCACTCCCTATGCTGCTGTGCCCTTTCTCGTCAATGACCATTTCTCTTTACTTATCATGAATTCCTTCTGTCATCAGACAGTATTCAATGGTCGATTTCCGGTTTTCCTCTTCCCATGTGATCTGCCCTTAACACGTAGGCCCTGTATTCACGGTAACAAGGTTTTGGTGTTCACAAAGGTCTAGCATTCACCACCCGTTTTGTCGGTATAGACATCTAAATCCTGTATTTCGGCATTCATGTCACATAATAGGATAATTTCGGCAGCATTCCCGAAACCCTTCATATCAGCACTTGTGTATTCCACTAACTTTTTATTTTTGTCTGTGCTACTATTTCCGGTCCACAAATACGTAAGGACCAGCCAAGTTTTTTTTCCCACACATTGTACCTGATAACCAAAGATACTCTTCACATTTTGAATTTACTCTTTTCCATTTGACTCCCTGATGGATGAGCATTCCAACTCCCGCTCCCTTTCTTTCCGACTTAGTTCTCTTCCACCCTTCCCAAACATAATTCTCAATCACTCGCTGCTCTTCCCATTTTCTAAGGTACGTTTTTGTAACCGTATACAACCATCTTGTTCTCTATTTAACTGCTCCTCAAGCTCTACCCACTTCCTTTCTTATGCGGCCCTGCATGCTTATGTAGCCTATTGCATGACGAGTTTTCTAGTTTTCCTAGTTTTTCTGTTATTGACGGCGATGCTACTTTGAGGTTCCCTTAGGGGACCTTCTTGATTACTACCTACTCTGGTCTCCTGAGCGCTCCTGAGCGCCCGGTCTCCGGGCCCCCTAAAAAAGCAACAGAGCGACCAGCAAGTTGCCAGACCACTTTTCGCGAAAGCCTGTAATTCATCTGGATCCCGTCTCGTTCAAAACGACCACACCTTCTCACCACCCTGTTTACTTCGCCAACCTCGAAAGCTTTCTCTCGGATCGTTTTCCATATCGCCTCATCAGTAGCCACTAAGGCTCTTTGTACGGGACTGTCATGTACAGCCCCCTCCGGCACTGTGCACACCATGATCTGCACCTAAAGAGATTGTTCGGGCAAGTCGTCCACCCCTTCGCCAAGCACTGGGGTAGTCCTGTCCCTTTCCTGTTTAGGACGTCTTTTAGCCCAACTGCTACTTTGACACGGTTGCGCACGAGGGCATTTTCCGCGAGCTTCGCTTTTGCTCGATCCATGACAGAGCCCAGTGTCCTCCCTGCAAATGTCCCTACCACCACTCAATTATCGCCTCTCACCCTCTCCACAATTCCTTTTAAGCACCTAGCCAGGTTTGAGCCGCCGGCGATAATCACCATTTCGCTGTCTCCTACCTCTCCTTGCTTCCCGTTGTACTTTACAGCGTCATTAGGACTCGAAAAGGGGCACTGACCCCCGCGATACTGTTTTTCGTGTATGGCACTTTCAAGGTAGGTGCCGCTTTTTCCAGCCACTTCTTCCTCACGTTGCACGCATTCTATGTGCGTTGCTGACACTCCATCTCCTGTCACATTGGGGGACTGCGTTCCATTGTAACGGCTATTCTCGATCACAATGGCGGCCCTGTTCAGCTTTTCCACGCCTGCTTGAAGTCTTTTTTTTCACTACATTGCGCGCATCACGCTCCCTATTTAGTTACATTTTCGAGCTCTTCAACCTGTCTGATAAGCGCCTCCTGAAAAGCCTCCATTTTCTTCAGCCTAGCATAGACATCACAATGTGTGCCGATTGACTCGATTCCCTCTCCATTCGCAGCCGTCCCCTCATTTGCCTGGAGGGACCCCCCGAACACTGCACGCTTTCCCGGCTTTCCTGCCATGTATTGCACGGCTTCGTCTAATGGAAATTCTATAGTACTAAAGTACTATGATGCTTAAGCATTGATTGCTTAAGCATCATAGCAATATTTCCGACACCAGAGCACGCACAGTAAAACTAGTAATAGCTAGTAGTCTTGCAACTTCCAAGCTACTATTCAAAGGCTATAACGAGTTAACGTCCCACCAGGTTGCACGTTTTGAAGCACGAGGCGCGAATGGACGCTCTGACTATGCTGCAAAACCAAATGCACACGAAACACACCCGCGCACGCGAAAAAGAGAGAGAAAAAAATAACTACCCAATTATAATTCAAGTTTAAAAAAATCTGCAAATGAATAGCAGAAGTAAGCTCAAAGCATGCACAAAAGTTTGTGATTTTGTCACCGCCACAGAGCCCTGAAAAGCACGTCCATTCGCCACAACATCTCACGCCACTCTCCGGCGCTGCATGCAGCGCCGCACGTCGGATCGGACGCCGAATCGTACCGTATGTCTACTGCCTTACGCGCAGTTTTGTTTATTGTTTCTTGGTTTAGATGCAGGTAATTACCTGCAGATCTGCGATAGAAACCAGGGCGCTTCCAACGTGCTTTGGTTTGTCAAATTTCGTTTGTGTTAGTTAGCAGTCCGTGCACGGGGATGTGCAATGAGAACTCCTAGACTATAATTTATAAATAGCAACATGTGCAGGAAAGTCAGTACGTAAATCGTTAAGAAGTGATTTTTGTTAATTAAGTGAATCATGCATTTAGATTTCTCCTGCATGTAACGTCGGTCGCATGGATTCATTCAGCTCCAGGACTACAATTACGCTGTTGGACACAAACAATTTTTAAAAAGATGAGTTCTGGAGGAAATTTTCTTACTATTCGTTATCATGCGAGGTAAATCTTAATTTTAAAGATGAGTGCTTCTGATGACGGACAGCTGCAAATTAGGCGATGTTGCTTCACAATACTTTGCCAAGAGGTTTTGCTCAGAACCTTAGCTTAGCGCAGCGGAACTGACATTTCGTTATGGCGACTAGTTCTTTTAGTGCAGTCGTAATCCATGACACATAGTTATTAGTAGAATAAACTTTGCTTCGACGTCAGTCATTTTTCAAAAGCTATCACTTTTTTTTCTTGTAGATAGCGATCTTCGACGCCTCATTCACACGTGTAGTGATAGCAATGAATTCTTCGTTGATCGCGCGGTAATGTTCTCGATCTTAGAGGCGGATTTCGGTATAGGACTATTTTGGCCATCAGTGCCTCACAAGAGTGCAGAGTCGCAGAACTATGCAACATTCAGATTGCCTTTAGCTCAACTCATACAGTGTTCATTAGAAAACATGTTCAACATTATATTTGATTTGTCGCTCAATATCAGGCTTACTCGACACCTTTTATAAATGGTACTGCAGAAAGCGTGTTCCGCATAAAAAAAAATCACTCTTTCTAGTGCACGCATGGCAAAAGGCAGAAAGCGGAGAATAAGAAGAAAGGGGGTAAACCGAGGCGCCCGATTTTATTAATCATATCATGCGAAGCCAACAAAGACACAAAGAAAAGTATAGGGAAAATTACTTGTACTTGCTAAATGAATTAAAGAAAATTATAATTTAGTGGCAATGAAAGTGGATGAAAAAACAACTAACCGCAGGTGGGGAACGATAGAACGTCTTCGAATTACGCGTGCGATGCTTACGCATTACGGGCGCGAAAGGATTAAGTGTTTTGTGAGATCGTGATAACAAGCTCACCCGAAAGGCGAAGATGGGCCCCAGGCTTGCGTACTCAACCTCTGGATCACCAGAAGAAGCATTCATCACAGCGCTCAAGTTAAGGCCTGTGCTCAAGTAGTCGAAAAGATGTGCCGAGCCATCTGTAGCAAAGCCGAAGAAGCCGGTGACAAGACCGGCGATGCACGACAGTACCGCCTGGCCAGATGTCCAGCGCAGCAGAAGAAATGCAATAGCGTACTGTGACGTCATGCCACGGGCCACCAGTACCCAGTCAATCTGTGAGGTGGGGATGGATAGTGTGTAACAGGGGTGGAAAAGACATGTATATGCAATTTAGCGTTCTATATTTGCAAATTCAGAGGTTTAGGCATATGTTTGTGGGCATGTATCATGCAGGTATAACTAACACCGATGAGACCCTGCAAGTGGCCATTTATCTGTCCCAGTGCAGACGCCTCTTTCCTTCAGTTCTCTGAACCACCTCTTTGAGGGAGCTATCTAACACAGCGGCAACTGGCTGTTGCAGAAAGTCCTCCTTGCTCGCCCGTTGTACTTGCTCTGGCAACCTTGTTACCAGGCGGTGCTCACACGACTTAATGAGGACTGAGCCCAGGCAGTTCGCAGCTATGCGCCTCTTGGCCACCTTTTATTGTGGTCAACTATAATTTGAAATCCCCTTTTCGAATGTGCATGATACACACCAGCATACGAATTCATTATTTGAAAACTTTTTGTGCGCACACAAACAGGGACAAAAAAGAGGAGCAACACAAGGACGAGCGCTTTCTAACAACTGTTTCAGTTGTCAGAAAGCGCTCGTCCTTGTGTTGCTCCTCTTCTTTGTCCCTGTTTGTTTGCGCACAAAAAGTTTTTAAAATTGTAAATCTGTTCCAACTAGGCCGACTCGCAGTTATGCTTCAGCGTACGAATTTGCAAAAAAGAATTATTCAAGAAACTTGAGACGGCCGTTAACAGGCAACTCATTTGTGAATTTAGGACTTGGTGCGAAGCATTCGGGCTCCTCAAGAACACTGTTCAAAAGTGTTTGACTGTAGTCAAGTCCTCCCGACTTTTGTCGGCGAATGCGCATGCTAGCAGAAACCACGTCAACGAAGAAAGGACATATTAACGTCAAATTTAGCTCATAGAAGGTGATACAGGGTGCTATAGGTGCCAACTACCCGCTCTCCACCCTCAGTAAATCATTTGAGCACTGATTGGCAACTGGCCTGGCAAACCAAGTACTTGTAACGTCAGTGCAATGCAGGCTTTCTACAAAACAAATAATTACCTTTGTGCTAGAAAGCATTCTCAAAGAGGTAAACTGCAAGGCACACTAAGAAAAACGCATCTGGACTCCACCAGAAAAAGCCAGTTGTGCCAGATATGCACCACCTGCCGCAGCACCTCAAAAGGATGGCCACTGAGGCGGTCCTCTCGTGTCGTTCTTAGCGCTGAAGGAGATGAATCGTATGTGCCGAGTCATGTACCACAAAACGCTCGCAGGTGCTGCCTGCGAAAAGAAAGCTTGCAACCCTTTTCGCTACTTGTAGTATAGGGGTTCCTTGTATCATTCCTCTGTCGAGTGGCAGATGCCGTATCAACCAAACCGGGTGCTACATAAATGACAGATAAAAAAGACGTCATCACGAGCAGGCACGACCATTGGGGGAACCCTTTACATCGCAGACCACAGTAAGCAGTACCAGTGCCTTATGTTTATGTCACAGCACTCGTGTCCCGTAAACTTACAAGGATGAAAAACGCATATTGACACTTGTTCGCTACAGAATCAAAACAGAGTCCATTAAATATTTTTTCACGGTTTTTATCACACTCTCAATTAAAGGGGCCGATTATCTGTGCTTAACCTTGTTCGCCACAGATCTGTGACGCGTGGCTTGTCACAAGCACGCGTCACAGTTCAAGCTCTGGCGTCGGTTGGGAGGTGACCAACGGGTGTATATTTTTTTTTTTGCAGTAAAATCAGTTGAAGGCCGGCGTCCTCCCTGTAGTGCCGTCATTTTTTCTCCTAGTATTTCCTTTTTCCGCCTAAACGCTGGAAATGCATCAAATGTCGAAATTCCAACTAGGCCCGCTCTTTGCAATATGAGTTACATAATTGGCGCAACAGGCGCACACACAACAGGCAAAAGAGACACACAGGCGGTCTCTGCCATATGTTCTACCTACTTACGTACTTTATACGGAAATTTTACGGTGTCATCGGGCAGGTTCAATAACGCATAAGGAACGAGTGTGTGACACATCTGACATTTATCGGGGATCAGCTCAGTACGCATTCAAAAGAAATAGAATAAGCAGTGCGGAATAAGGAACGTGCCTAAGAATATGCACCCTAAAACGGTTCCACGCTGAGAAATCTAAAGTGAAGATGGGCTTGATTGTGATCGCTTTCTACATCTTGACATTAAGAAAGCTTGCCATACTTCTTGCGGTCGTCCTTGCAATTGTAGGGTGTCATGCAGTCCCAGTGAATATGGACTTAAACTGCTGGGCAAAAGGTCATGGGATCGATTCCTGGCTGCTGTGCCCCCCTTTTGATGGAGACGAAATTAAAAACACTCCATTATTTTGCTTCAAGTGCACAATAAATAAGGTTAGGTGAATTAATATGATCTCCATAACTCCGACGTCGCTGAAAGCCGTGCAGCTTTGGAATGTCAAAGAGCTTTAATCAATCGATATAGTTCGTGTAACTGTTATCTCCTCAAAATGATCGAAGCGCCCATAATACGGGACCGACTGTACACGATTGATAAAGCGCTGTGTCTGTCGTCTACAAATCGTCCCGTCTTTTTGGCTGTTGAATGCCTCTAAGCATGCACCAACGCGCCCGGTTGCGCAATATTCCGATCAGTGTACGGGACACAAGAATACCAGGCACTGCTTAGGAAAGCCGGAAGTTACCCCAATATCACCAACATCAGTCAGCCCAGTATGTTTCCCTTGCGTGACGAATGTGGAAGGGCGTATAATTTGACCTGAGTGGCTGCCCACGTGTACCCGCTCCCATCACCACCCATTTTCGAAGCTGTAGGGGCACTTTCATTGATCACGGCTTCACTCTCTCACTGCCTAGCAGCTTTTCAAGAAAGCCAGGGCTGACTCCTACACAAGGTGATTCCTCTTCCGCTCATTACGGTGGAAACGACGCGAAACCATGCGAAGGAACTACCGGACCGAAATGGTTGTTCTGACGTTCCTTGCGTCTGTGCGTTTATTGAATTGGTTTCACGTTGCTTCCACCGTAACAAGTATTGCAAATCTCGGCCACCGACACGTAAGGATCTCTTTTGTGGAACAACTCATTTTGCTCAGTGCCGTTCCCAAAAGGCTTCGCATATCTCGCTTCCAGCATAAATTTTGTACTCTCTAGGACACGCGAATTTCTTGCCTAACAGAGAGCCCTGGCGGCGAGTGATAAGAGAGACCGTTCCACTCGCGCCGACGCGAAACACGCATATAGAAACTATCGATCTGAATCATGCACAAACTGGAGAGCTCACATCCGTCCACTATTAGTGTTCGGCAGCTAAGTGGTAACCGCAGCGCGTGGAGCCCTATTTGGGACTGTTGTGGTCCGTGGTGAGGGCATCGGAACCGCGACTATATAACAAATATAAAAATATTATTTTCTTTAAAATCAGATGCGGATTGATGCATGCCAACAGAACACTTCAAACTACTGAAATACTAGGTCTCATTTGCTATTGCGTGACTATTTATTTATTTAGTACACGCTGCAGACCCTTGGCTGCAAGCTGCTGGTCAGGTTCAATGTTACAGACACAATATTGTGTAGATTCCTCCGAACGTCCTTTTTCTGTACTGTACGTGATCGAGGCAAAAGTGGTTCACCGACGCACCTTCGACCAGTCATCAGATGCAGCTACGGCGATGACTAGAGTTACGAGGACGCCGCCGAGCGAGTTGAGCCTCATCAGACTGTCTCGCGCGTCGTATACGACGGCAAGAAAAAGAGCGACGACGACTATGCACGAGATGGGCTTCAACCTGCATGAGATCACACCAAATAATAGGTGTAAGTCGCAAAATTCCTGTATGAAATCACGAGAATATTCCGCGGTGAGAAGCGCATGCAACCTTCTAAGAAAAATTCTCACTGCACTTTCGCGCTATTTATTTATTGATTTTTATACTTTCAAGGCACTGAGGATCTTACAGAGGGGAGTGGCGTGCAAAATTGTAGGCACACTTTTTCAACTGTCAGTGTTGATCGTGGTGGCAATTGAGGCAGGGAGGTGATTCCATCGTTACAGTGAAATAAAAGAATTCAGCCGGGTATTGGTGTGGCACAACGAAACACTTGCTTTAATGTGATGGTCGGTACGGGATGACATAGGATGGAGAAAAAAGCAATTAGTTGTTAAGAATGATGTTATGGCAAATTTTACGAAACAGACGAAACTGAAAGTAGCTGCAGTGAAGAACAAGGTCGGGAAGATTAAGCATAATTTTCACAGGAGATGCACTTGCAGTTCTTGAGTAGTTAGACCAAATAAAGCGGGTAGCACGGTTGTGTATGGATTCATTAGCCTTCGACAGGATTAGGTGACCAAGGTCCCAAACTGTGCCTGCATATTTTAGTTTGGGCTTTATAAGAGCTTTATAAAGATGTTTTACGGGCATGGTGGCAGAGCAAAATGACGGTGAAGGAAACGAAGCGTGCAATTGGCGTGCATTTCCATGAAGTTAACGCGCATTTTCCATGAGAGATTATTTGTGATATGACCGCCAAGATATTTATACGATGCTATTTACATTAATGAAGAACTTCCGATAAAATAGGAGCTCGGATGATTATATAGGCGGCGGGAGGCTAGTATCTGTTTACATTCAGCGATGTTAAAGTTTATGAACCAATCTGTACACAAGAAAAATATTGGCTTAAGTTCATATTGTAAAGCGGCACTGTCAGTGGGGTCAGAAATAACGAGGTAGATGACACAGTGGCCTGCAAATAATGTTATATCGGAGGTTACTTCTGTTGGTAGGTAAGTGAGAAAATTTAGGTGCAGATGTGGCCCTGTAACTGAACCTTGCGAATCACAGGATTTTACGCGCGTAGTAGCCGAGGTATAGTTGTAAGGGAGACATACTGAGAACGGTTAGACGAAAAACACTAAAGCCTAATATGTCGTCATCTATACTAAGAGCATCAATTTTAATAAACAGTAAATGAGAAACTAGTATCAAAAGCTATGGCGAATTAAAGAAAAATGCAGTCTACAGTATGTCCGTCGTCAATGGCCTGAAACAAATCATTTGTGGAAGAAACGAGCTGCGTTTTGCACGACAAAGATTTTCTAAAACAATGTGGACATGATGTGAAAAGTGAATTAGTTTCAAGAAAAGAAACAAGGTGCGAGTATATGACATGCTCAAGGAGTCGAAGGAAAGACTGCACTGGTTCAGCGTATATTTCACTCAAAATGAATGACGAGCAAGAAACTATATTGCAGAGCTTGATAACAACGCCGTTGATGCCAGCGGAGGGGGAAAGCTTGTTTGAAAATCACAGAGGCAATGCCACTAGAAGCAATAACTAGAGAGTACACCGCAATAAATTCACAATTACGAGCGGTTTGCTGATTGGTACTAGAAGTGGTTGAAGAACACGAGGCAAATAGATCATTGAGAATATTGCAGCAGTCATGATCATTTATAGGGTTATTGCACCAATTGTAACGAACTACTGCATTGGGGTTTTTATCACGGACCACCTTCCAAAATCTTTTAAGATTATCTTTAAGGAAGGCGGCAAGGTTCGCTGGCAAAACTCAGCTTAATATCCTCCTTATATGCATCATAAGCAATAAAGTAAGCATCGCTACGATCAGCTACCTTTGTCACCTTAGCACGCCGAAATCGTCGTTTTGTTTTGTTTAGGGAGCGTTTGAGGGGTGCGTTAAACCATGGAGCGTTAGAATTCAATTCAATTAGTCTTTGAGTAATGTGCCCAGTAATTAACAGAGTGACTTTACCGTTGAGTGAAGTCAAATTTTCTTTGACGAACTGGGTTTGAAAACTTCGAACATAGTAAGCAACTAATTCTTCCAGTCTAATGTTTATAACAACAAAATGAGCATTTTTGTAGTGACGAATGAATTTCAATAACTTTTTTCGTAGAGACTGAAGCTTGAATGTCAAAGTGACCAATACTGAATCCCGGTAGGAAGGATAAGGAAGGGATTAAATTGGGCGCAATCGTTAGAATAAGGCTTCAGATGTTAGCAGAGTGTTGCATGCGTCGGGTAGGCTGAAGTACAAGCAGCTTAAGGATGAAGCCCAAACATGGAATAATAAGAGAAGAGCACTTCGGAGAACAACCACAAGTAGGCAAAGAACCATTGGACCATTTAATAGCCGGGCAGTTAGAATTATGGAGAACGAAAAGAGCTGATGACAAAAAGCGCGTGACGAGCTTGTGTAGTGCATCATGTAGGTCGGCACAAAACGCAGCGGCAGAGTGTGGCGGGCACAGAACTTAAAATTCTTGCATTCGCTAACTACATGCGCGCATACAAGTTCCAGATGTGAACTAATATCCACACGTCCATCCAACAGTTCGCCTCCATCTGACTGCAACATACGATCCCAGCGATAAAACATGAAGCACATTCGCACTCAAATATTTCATCGTTGGCTATATCGCTGAAAAGCCAGGTCTTGGTAAGAACGAGGACGTTTGCAGTGCACGAGTCAATGACAACGGGCAGATTAACGCGTTTATTAAAACATTTCGTATGTTGCAAAAAAAAACAGAAATGGTTTTTGCCCTGGCACCTCTGGGTTTCCTATGGGACTGAAATCGGGGAACTGTCAGTGACTACAGAGGACGTGGTCCTCGTAGCAGCGGCGCGATTAGACGTGCGATATAAGTGGCAGACACGGTCGGTGATTGTTCACAGCATTTATGATGGGTATACATATTATTTGACCGAAAAGAATACGAACAGCCAGTAGCCTTGGAAATTTCGTTTAGTTTCCGCCTGGACTGCCTAGTGGCGCCGCAAATGTGTTCACTTATGGAAAAGCCCGAATAATTAAGTTTGGAACGCTGACATAAAATGTTGTCCTTTAGTTTTGAGGAAGCGAACTTCACAACAACAAGCATATAATTCTCTGCCATGTACGAGCTTGCCATATGCACGACATATGCTTTCATCAGGCGTTGAAAGGTTCCGAATGTTACGAAGAATATCCCGAACATGGTTCTCTGACCGGAACTAGTTTTCGTCAGCACTGCTTTTCATGCCGGGAAAGATGAGATTTTTCCATCGCGATCGGTCTTCGAGATCGTCTAACCGCACATATATTGCGGACGATTCTTCGCGTACAGCCTCAGTTACAACGCTGCTAAGGTGATGCAGTACGCACATGATTATTGAGTGGAACTGCACTGAGCTGTGACTCCACTGAAGGTAAAAAAAAGTGCTGGCTAGAAGGCTCAGTGATCAGGCCCGCGATGCTGTCATGGCACCAAATATGCCGCGTCAGCTGCGCCGCCTCTACGCCATACGAGTGCCCCTACAGCTTCTTCGGCTGTGAAACTTCCCGAAGCTCTACGAACACTACCCTGTCATTGGGTTCGTCGTCATGGATAGTGAATTCTATGTAAGCAACTACACCAACAAATTCTGAGACACCGCCACGCAAGACTCCAAATACCTAACCGCCCTCGAGCGAGAGTAACTGGCCTTACTATTCATGAAATATCAATAAGGCCGCAAATCCATACTTCACGAGTAAACTGGCCCAGCCGTCACGCAATAGTGCAGACGACGTCATGTAATCTTCGCCACTAATGCTGTCTGCAGTGCCGGCTTCTACCACGGTAATTTGTGCTCGGACGACACTTTCATGTTTCCCACAACCTGGGTCTCATAATAGCAGAACGGTACGAGTATGATGATGTGTGGCGTTTTGTGGCGTAAGGGCCAGGTATGGCCAAAGAGCGCCGGTACGAGTATCGACAAGTCAATGCGTCCCAATTCAACATAGTTTATTGTCGAAGCGAGGCCGAGCGCCACCCTTTTCTCGCTGCCATCCACCCCATGCCCGTTCATGTCCAAGAAAACAGCGAGTACACGGCTTCTTCTTCGTGCAGGCAGCGTTCTTCCGGGGAATAAATTTTGGCAAAAGCTCAATCTAACCGCCACAAGTGCGCCTGGCAAAGTCTGACCGTAGGAGTTTTCGGACTGCACTGCCACAACCTAGACGAGAAGGATGTTTTTATTTGTGCAGGCATCAGGCCGACCGCATGCATCTGAAAGCAGGTTTGAATGACACCTTGTGTAAATCAAACATAACGTTCTATAACTTTTACTCTGACAGACCTCGAACTAATGCGCACTCGTTATTTCGAATTACTTAATGAGAGAAACAGAAGCACTAGTTTGAAAATATATATGTATGTGTATTGCCACGTTGTATAGTGCAGTGTTCGCGTAGAGGTAGAATACCCGCCTCGCGTGCAAGAGGTCCGTGGTTCGAATCCCGGTGCCGGCAATTTTCCACCGGATTAAAAAAAAGAAATCCGCGTGTTGATAAAATTGCATAAACAGGCCTGGAGTGTGGCCTGATCCCGGTGACAAGAACCGGTAACGCACTCCCTCATCAGAGCAGGATTGGCCACCCTGGTGCAGTACTTGGCCACAACCTCCTATATGCACACAACAATCAAATCCCGACCCTCAGTCCCCAGCAGCCGCGAAGCAACTGACCACGGCGGCGGTCAGACCTGCGACGCAGCAGAGGGTGCTAAGAATCACTGGCTCCGGACAGGCCGCCATTGGAATATGAGCATGGCAACGTTTAACGCTAGAACTTTATCTAGTGAGGCGAGTCTAGCAGTGCTGTTGGAGGAAGTAGAGGGCAGTAAATGGGATATAGTAGGGCTCAGTGAAGTTAGGAGGCCAAAAGAAGCATATACAACGCTAAAAAGCGGGCACGTCCTGTGCTACCGGGGATTAGCGGAGAGAAGAGAACTAGGAGTCGGATTCCTGATTAATAAGAATATAGCTGGTAACATACAGGAATTCGGTAGCATTAACGAGAGGGTTGCAGGTCTTGTTGTGAAACTTAATAACAAGTACAAAATGAAGGTTGTACAGGTCTACGCCCCTACAACCAGTCATGATGACCAGGAAGTCGAAAGCTTCTATGAAGACGTGGCATGGGCGATAGGTAGAGTGAAAACTAAATGCACCATACTAATAGGCGACTTCAACGCCAAGGTACGCAAGAAGCAGGCTGGAGACAAGGCAGTGGGGGAATGTGGCATAAGCACTAGGAATAGCAGGGGAGAGTTATTAGTAGAGTTTGCGGAACAGAATAATATGCGGATAATGAATACCATCTTCCGCAAGCGGGATAGGCGAAAGTGGGCGTGGAGGAGCCCGAACGGTGAGACTACAAATGAAATAGAGTTCATACTCTGCGCTAATCTTGGCATCATACAAGATGTGGACGTGCTCGGCAAGGTGCGCTGCAGTGACCACAGGATGGTAAGAACTCGAATTCCAAATCCCAAAGGTAACGCCGGAAGAAGTAAAGAAAGCCTTGGGAGATATGCAAAGGGGGAAGGCAGCTGCGGAGGATCAGGTAACAGCAGGTTTGTTGAAGGATGTTGGGCAGATTGTTCTAGAGAAACTGGCCACCCTGTATACGCAATGCCTCATGACCTCGACCGTACCGGAATCTTAGAAGAACGCTAACATAATCCTAATTCATAAGAAAGGGGACGCCAAAGACTTGAAAAATTATAGACCGATCAGCTTACTGTCCGTTGAATACAAACTATTTATAAGGTAATCACAAATAGACTCAGGAACACCTTAGACTTCTGTCAAGCAAAGGACAAGGCAGGATTCCGTAAAGGCTACTCAACCATAGACCATATTCACACTATCAATCAGGTGATAGAGAAATGCGCGGGATATAACCAACGCTCATATATAGCTTTCATTGATTGCGAGAAAGCGTTTTATTCTGTCGAAACCTCAGCAGTCATGGAGGCATTGCGGAATCAGGGTGTAGACGAGCCGTACGTAAAAATACTGAAAGATGTCTATAGCGGCTCCACAGCCACCGTAGTCCTCCTTAAAGAAAGCAACAAAATTCCAATAAAGAAAGGCGTAAGGCAGGGAGATACGATCTCTCCAATGCTATTCACAGCCTCTTTACAGGAGGTATTCAGAGACCTGGATTGGGAAGAATTGGGGATAAAAGCTAATGGAGAATACCTTAGTAACTTCGGATTCGCCGATGATATTGCCTTGCTTAGTAACTCAGGAGACCAATTGCAATGCATGCTCACAGACCTTGAGAGGCAAAGCAGAAGAGTGGGTCTAAAAATTAATCTGTAGAAAACTAAAGAAATGTTTAACAGTCACGAAAGAGAACAGCAATTTACAATAGGCAGCGAGGCACTGGAAGTGGTAAGGAAATACTTCTACTTAGGGCAGGTAGTGACGGCAGATCCAGATCATGAGACGGAAGTAATCAGAAGGATCAGAATGGGCTGGGGTGCGTTTGGCAGGCAATCTCAGATCATGAACAGCAGGTTGCCATTATCCCTCAAGAGAAAAGTGTATAATAGCTGTGTCTTACCAGTAGTCACCTACGGGGCAGAAACCTGGAGGCTTACGAAAAGGGTTCAACTCAAATTGAGGACGACGCAGCGAGCTATGAAAAGAAGAATGATAGGTGTAACGTTATGGGATGAGAAAATAGCAGATTGGGTGATGGAACAAACGCGAGTTAATGACATCTTAGTTGAAATCAAGAAAAAGGAATGGGCATGGGCAGGACATGTATTGAGGAGGAAAGATAACCGATGGTCATTAAGGGTTACGGAGTAGATTCTAAGAGAAGGGAAGCGTAGCAGGGGGCGGCAGAAAGTTAGGTGGGCGGATGAGATTAAGAAGTTTGCAGGGACGGCATGGCCACAATTAGTACATGACCGGGGTTGTTGGAGATGTATGGTAGAGCCCTTTGTCCTGCAGTGGGCGTAAACAGGCTGATGATGATGATGATGCCACGTTGTAGTGACGATGAAGAAAACTGTCGCAAAACAGTGAATGACAAAACTTTTTATTAGGGAAACTTGTGCCCACAATAAGCAAGTTGTGCTCAAGGCACAGCGATACCGGCGAACGTAGTCGTCGATCATCTAAATCTGATCTCCTGGGCAAGCGCGTCGGATTCTGTACAGAAGTCATCGAAATTTCCCGCATAATCGCTGGTGCCCGCGTGTCTTCCAGGAAGTACTACACAATTCGCTTTGCGCATACATGCAATCACATTAAGGCGTAAGCGTTTAGTGGTTCATGAGTGTCCGGGTGCAGTCTGTGATGTACGCGGAAAAGCGGTGATCATCGGCGAGGGGAGCATGAAGAGGAGTCGCCACCGGCGAGGGGAGCAAGAAGAGGAGGCGCCATGCCAGTAGCGGTGTGCGAGCAGGCGCGTGGGAGAGCGCGGACAGGCAGGCGCCTGGGGGTGCACGCACATCAGCGGCAAACCTTGCAGTCATATGGCTGTGATTGCATCCCATGCTCAGGGCCACGGGTGCGTCCGTTTGCAGAACATCAGACAACAGCAACAGAGGCAGCCATAGATAGGCTTTCACCCATCTACGACTGCCTCTATGACAGCCTCTATGACTGCGATAGGCTTTCGCCTATCGCAGTTTAGCTCAGCAAAATGCCCATACATTTTTCCACAAGGTACTGTAAAAAAAATCACAATGGATAGAACCTTTGGTAACATTCCTGAATCACCTGCTACATGCGGGTGCGTCCTGCCCTCAGCGATAACATTTGTTTGTTCTCTGCTCTCTGCTCTCTGTTCTCAGCTCTCCTGTTCGTAGCATCTTCCAGATGCTACGAACAGGAGAGCGAAAACCAAATCACACTTAGTAAATAAGAAGTAATAACGCAACAAAGAAATAAAGACACATAGTTGGATAGTGTTGGTAGAAAGGCTTCAGGTGTACAACCTGGACTATTTGACGTCGTTAGCGGCGTCGCTGTGATAGCGAAAGGCCGTCTAGCACGACTATCGTATTCAAGTGCGCCAATGCGTCGGTTGAGCTTGGAAGCTCCGAAATAGTGCCACAAAAGTTTCTCACTAAGTCCTCGTCGGCCTATCGGAGCCGAAACCCAAACGTAGTCGCCGGGCTGGTATTCCACGTAGCATCGTCGAAGATTGTAGTGCTGGCCGTCCGCCGTCTGCTGCTTCTTGATTCGCAAGCGGGCGAGCAGTCGGGTTTCCTCGGCGCGCTAGAGATAGGCGGCGACGTCAAGATTCTCTTAGTCGGTGGCGTGAGGCATCATGGCTTCGAGAGTCGTCGTCGGATTCCTGCGGTAAACCAGCTTGAATGGCGTGATCTGCGTTAGGTAGATCCCGGTTATGTAACGGAGGACGGCATCTCACGTCTTGTGCTCGACGTTGACGTACATTGCTAACATGTCGCTAAGCGTCTTGTTCAGACGTTCTCTTAGGCCATTCGTCTGCGTGTGGTAGGCAGTGATCCTCCAGTGAATTGAATGACTATACTTCACGATGGCTTGAATAAGCTCAGCTATAAAAGCCGTTCCTTTCTTTATATTTTTTTAAAATTTTATTGTACCCACAACACGGAACTATTACAGAGCGTATTGGGTAAAAAACAAACACAAGTATATATACAAAGCATAAAGAAATGGTTATTTATTACCGCAATATTGATTAGTTAATTGTATCCCGGAGTGATGATGTCTGATAAGGCCTAACGAAACGTTCAGTTGTCTTTGATTGTGACAACTGCGCCGGGTAGGTGGTTCCACTCCTGAGAGGTCCTAGGAATAAATGATTCGTTACAGGTTCTGGTGTGGCATTGAATGATTCCAACCTTATGGCTGTGATCAATGCGAGAGGAAATGTAGGTAGGAGATGATATAAGATTATCGCGCAGGTAGGAATTGTGTAAATATAGTTTATAAAATAAAGCAAGGCGAAAGCAATTACGCCGGGCTGAGAGAGAAACAAGCAGAGTTTTTCACGGCAGTTATGCTTGATGCGCGGCCACAATTGCTATAAATGATACGTGTGGTATTGTTTTGCATTAGTTCAAGTGATTGAATGAGGTTTTCGAGATGCGAGCCCTAGATGGATGTGGCGTACTCCATTTTACTCCTAATAAGCGTTTTTTATAGGAATAATTTCAATAATGTAGGAGCAGAAGAAATATTTCGGCGAGTATAACCTAGCATGCAATTAGCATTGTTAGTTACGTTGTCGATGTGCAACGACCACGAATGTGACGAGGTTACGTGGACACCTAGGTATTTATAGGAAGTTACGACCTGACCTCTAGGGGAGTATCATTAAGGTAATAGTTCGGCGGATGAATATTGCTGCGAATTACACCCATACATTTACATTTAGTTTTTTTTTATTGTGGGGTTTTACGTGCCAAAACCACTTTCTGATTATGATGCACGCCGTAGTGAAGGACTGCGGAAATTTTGACCACCTGAGGTTCTTTAACGTGCACTTAAATCTAAGAACAAAGGTGTTTTTGCATTTCGCCCCATCGAAATGCGGCCGCCGTGGTCGGGATTCGATCCCGCGACCTCGTGCTCAGCAGCCTAACACCATAGCTACTGAGCAACCACGGCGAATACATTTAGTTACGTTAAGTTGCATTAACCATATGTCAAACCAGTTAGAGATAGCATTCATATTGTTTTCGAAGAATTTCTTCTCAGATTTGTCCGATTTTTCACGGAGGATAACACAGTCACCTGCGACAAGGTAAATATTAGAACAAACGTCATTGGGTAAATCGTTAATGTAAATTAAAAAAAAGAAGAGGGCCTATAACTAATCATTGCGGCACACCAGAGTCCACAGCATTAGATGGGGACATATGATTGTTTGACACAACATACTGTGACCGGTTAAGGAGAAAATGCTCAAGCCATACAAAAAGGTTAGGATCAAATTTAAGTTTCCCACCTGATCGTTCTCCACCTGCGACAAGTTCTTTTTGCATCCACTTTCATTTCCACTAATCTATCGTTTCTTTATTTGATTTGTTAAGCCCAAGTAATTTCTCCTATGTTGTCCTTGGTGTCAGTGTTTGTTGGCTTCTTATGATATGGCTAATAATATCGGGCCCCTTGCATAACCCCCTTTCTTCTCCTTAATGATTGAAAGTGGTGTTATGAAGAGAGAGTTGCAAGCTGAAGATTTCGAAGTTCGGAACCATTACTATGGAAACTATTGCATGAGAGCTGTGCCTCAAACTTACGACACAAAACATGAAGTTCACGAGGGTTCCAATGTGAGCTTGTTGGTAACGCATCTTGAATAAGTGTATGGTAGCGCGATTAAATGACAGGACAAAAGAAGACAAACAGGGGCATACACAGTGCTAAATTCCAACAGTGTTTGTTATCGAAAAGCAGGTAGTAACCAGTCGTGTGCAGGAAAAGAAACCTGAAAAGAAAGAAAGTGCTCCTAGCTGCCAAGTTAAACACAAGAAAAAGTTTAGAGGTTGCAAGAACTCGATTATATATTGTGTACGCTTATCGTGTGGAAAGTATTACGTCTGACATTAGGACAGATGAATTAATGATAGGTTGCGCGAACACAAAAATAAAGTCGACAGAGCAGCATCAGATGATTTTCTCTCCCTTAATTGTAAGTAGCATAAAAGCTCAACCCTCTTCGAATAAACTACCATTACTGGTAGAAGTAAGCACGAACTGACAAGACTTCAAATATAAGATGAGCAGATTGCTGCCCATGGGGGATTCTTGTATCAGCAAACCGTCATGGGCTTTCTGTTAAAAAGAACTGAAATTTTTGTGCACGACTTCAGATATCCCTTGTAAAGATGTTTCGCTTTGAGTGTTTATCTGTTCACGTGTCTGTGACTCATGTTGTCGGAGTGTGTAAGTATGACCTGGATTTCGATAATAAACATTGTTGGAGTTGGCGCTGTGTGTGTCCTTGTGTGTCTTCTTTTGTTCCGTCTTTTAATCGCACTACCGTACACCTATACAAGAAAACAGAAAACATAAGCTGAATTATGAAATTCATGTGGACCGCCTGCGAATCGCTTAAGCCGAGTTTGAAACCATGCTCCGCAAATGAATTGCCTGCCGCTCGGACGTACTTTAAGCCTCAACGCTTCATCTGGTGCCAAAGAAGCCGATGGTCAACGACCCTGGGCGGAATATCGCTTTCTCAACGCCCGCACCATCCCCGACAGGTCTGTCGTATACAAAATTTTGCCCACCGCTAACACGGAAGCACCATTGTAGAGCCACGAAACGGCGCTTCCGTGCGCAATGCCAAGAGCGCATGCGCGAGGAATCACAAGACTTTTCTTCGTGAGCTTCGGAGTGAATAAAAGTTCAATTGTTGTTTGGGACGTGTGGTTGCTTATACTCGCTCAGCTCAGCCTTGCAGTGCGTTCCAACATTGGTGACCCGGACGTGATAAGCAGCCACCGGGGTCAAAGATCAACGCCGCTATGACTTCAACGTCAACGACGGACTCCACGACTATGAATTCGAAGTCCACGACAAACGCTACGCCGACAGTCTCTTCAGTCAGTGGTAAGCTGCCCCCAATTTGTACTGCGGACCCCACACTCTGGTTTATTCAAGTAGAAGCGCAGTTCGCAGCACGACGCATCACTGCAGACCTTTCCAAATACCACTACGTCGTAAGCAGTCTCCTGCCGCCCATAGCCAGTGGAATACGGGAACTTTTACTCGACCCAACTGCTGAAAAAGCCTATGCCACGATAAAAGAAACCCTCATCCGCGGTGTCACGCTCCCCGAGTCGCAGCGACTACAGCGATTGCTTCGCAACACGGACCTCGGCGACCGTACTCCTAGTCAGCTGTTGCCGCACATGCGACTATTGCGCGGCGAAACAACAAATGCTGTAGATAGAGTATTATTCCGAGAACTGTTTTTGTAAAAGCTGCCATCAAGGGTCCGCTTGGTTGTCACTGCGTCAGAGCAGAAAGACCAACCTGCGGTAGCCGAGCTTGCCAACCGGCTCATGGCGACCACTACGCCCACATCACTGGCTGCCGTGCGAGCACCTCAGACTCAGGACGCACTTCAGCGAATGCGTGAAGATATTTCTTGACTTACCGAGACGTTATCAGCTTTGCGCACAAGCAGGAAAGCACAAAATTTAAGCGAGTCAAACACGTCGGTATCACAAACTCAGCAGAAGAATATATGCTGGTATCATCGGCGGTTCGGAAATGCTGCGCGTAACTGTGCTCCACCCTGCGCGCGTTCGGGAAACGACCACGGCAAGCACTGAAGGCAACCAGTGCTTCTACGTTGCCTTCAAGTCGTCGCTCGGTATTTTTTCTTACCGACCGCAACAACGGGGCTCGTTTCTTAGTCGACACAGGCGCCGAGGTGAGCATGATAGCCGCGTCACAAACCGAAAGGAAGAACCCTAGTACATCACCACTACAAGCCGTCACTAACACGGTGATACGAACATACGGACATCGTTCGCTCATGCTGAACTTCCGTTTCAACAGAACGTTCAAATGGGTGTTCATAGCCGCTGATGTCAAGTTCGCCATATTTGGCGCTGACTTTCTGCAATACTTTGGTCTGTAGGTTGATGTTCGGAACAAATGGCTCCAGCATCCTGTTCTTCGTGCAGTGGCACAAGGCAAGCCCAGTTTGCGTCCTCTCCTCAGCCCGACATTACTCCGTCCCTCCGGAGAATCGCGCTTCACCACCATAGTACAAGAGTTCCCAGAGCTCACGCGACAGCAACAGGCATTCGCGGAAGTGAAACACGATGTTCAGCATCACATAGAAACCACAGGATCACAGGTCTACGCGCGGCTACAGCGCCTTTCACCCGAAAAGCTACGGCTAGCCCGATAGCTCGGGTGCTATAAATTATCGCACAATTTCTCTCACCAGTATTCCCTCTAAACTTCTGGAACATATAATCTCATCCAACCTAATGTCTCTCCTGCATTCTATCAACTTCCTTTAACCTCACCAGCACGACTTCAGAAAACTATTTTCATGCGAGACCCAACTCGCCGAGTTCACCCATTACATTCTACATTTCATGAATCTTCGTTTGGAGAATGATTCCATTTTCTTGGATTACTCAAAAGCATTCGACCGCGTTTCCCACAATCACCTACTTCAAAAACTCGCATCTATCGGAATCCCTAATAGCTTGCTTACCTGGCTTGAACACTTCTTAAAAGGGCGCACTCAGTTTACCTCTGCAAATAACCATAATTAATCTCTTAGCAGCGCAACATCGGGTGTGCCACAGAGCGCTGGTTTATCGCCTGTACTTGTCACCATCTACATCAATGACTTACATACTAACATTAAGAATAAATTACGTCTTTTCGCGGGTGACTGTGTCCTATATTCCCCAATCAAAGGCTCGAATGAAATCGCCGCACTACAACAGGATCTCGATTCCATCGCTGTATGGTGCGAAAAATGGCACATGCCGCTTAACCTTACTAAATGCGAAGCTCTGTCCTTCACCCGCAACCACAGCTTAACCAGTCACACCTACACAATTAATTCAGCTCCTATCAATCATGCCCCGTCTTTCAAATATCTCGGCGTTCACATGACTTCGACACTATCATGGGCAACTTATATTGACACCATCTGTTCTAATGCTTTAGGCACCCTTGAATATTTAAAACGCAACCTGAAAGCCGCATCACCAGAAATTAACAAAGCTAGCATATCTAACATTCCTACGTCCGCAGTTAGAATATGCGTCATCTATCTGGCATCCTGCCCAATCATATCTAACCTATGACATACAAGCAATACAAAATCGCGCTGCTCGGTTTATAACTTCCAATTACTCTCGTGATACCAGCATAACCGCACTAAAATGTACACTTGAATTACCATCACTTGCTTCCCGCCGGATCATCGCTCGTCTCTGATTGCTTCACACCTTTTATTACCATCTACACTCCAGGCATTCCCTCTTATATCCACCCTTACGTACATCCTCTCGCTTAAGTCACAGTCGTCCCATAGCAAACATTAACACCCGATCATCTGCCATGCACACTTCAATTTTCCCCGACGCTATAGCCCATTGGAACCATCTACCAGAAGATATCGTGTCATGCACTGACCGTAAAACGTTCCGCGAAATGTTAAATAACCCACACTGCTTAATTACCGATCCCGCTTACCCTTACTCTAACACGATGTTCTTTTTTTCGCAATTGTTCCTGGCTTGTATTTGTTTATTGTTGTTTCTTTACTGTTTTGCACATTTATTCTAACATTGTCACAAGGATTAAAGCCCTCCCTTATGTAATGCCTCCGGGCCTTTAAGATGAAAATAAATGAAATGAAATGAATGAAATAGGTGTTTCGCATATCATGGAACTAGGCATAATACGCCCTTCGTCCAGCCCATATGCGTCGCCTCTTCACATGGTCCCCAAAACAGGAGGCAGCGATTGGTGTCATTGTGGGGATTATAGGGCACTAAACCGTGTGACTGTACCGGACCGTTAACCAGTGCCGCACGTCTACGACCTCACCTCTTGCATGCATGGTACTAATATCTTCTCAAAAACTGATCTGGTGAGAGCACATCCTCAGATACCTGTAGCACTAGAGGACGTTCCCAAGACTGCAATAACAACACCATTTCGAATGTTAGAATTTCTACGGGTGCCTTTTGGCTTAAGGAATGCAGGCCAAACTTTTCAACGGTTCATGGGTGACGTTGTCCGGGTCCTCGACTTCTGCAAGGTTTCCCTGGATGACCCGTTGATTGCTAACCGCACGCCAGAAGAGCACGAGATTCTTCTACGCTGTGTGCTACAGCGACTGGTAGAGCACGGCATCGTTATGAATACGGCCAAGTGCGTGTTCGGGGTGCCGTCGCTATCATTTTTGGGCCCCTGCATTTCAAGCGCGCGAGTGCAACCACATCAGGACAAGGTCGAAGCAGTACGACGGTTTCCACAGCCAAAAACCATACGCCAGCACCGAGAGTTCCTGGGACTCGTAAACGTTTACCATAGGTTCGTTCCGATGTGCGCCCACATCCTTCACCCACTCCACAGCCTACTAGCAGCATCAAAAACAAATGCAAGCGCCACTCAGTGGAACGACCAAGCCGTAGAAGCGTTCCTGCATATTAAGGAGGCTCTCCCAAATGCTGCTCGGCTCGCATACACGCAGCCCGGTGTTCCGCAATGCGTAATGGTAGACGCCTCTGGCGCAGCCATTGGAGTCATATTGCAGCAGAAGTTAAGTGGGAGGTGGCGACCGATTTCCTTCTCCAGAAAATTGAGACCGTCCGAACGATGGCAGAGCACCTTTGGTAGGGAGCTCCTGGCCGTATACGCCGCTAGATGAAATTTCGGCCACTATGTAGTAGGGCGATAATTGTTTGTACTCACGGATCACAAGCCGCTGACCTACGCATTGCGCGCGATCAACTCAGATAAGGGTACACGCGTGGCAAGAGAGCTCCGCCAAATGTCGTACATCGCAGAATTCACTACGGATATACAAGATGTCTGCGGGAAGGACAATGCAGTGGCAGATGCTCTTTCGCGCAGCCCAGTGAACGCCATCAGCCTACCAAGCGGCATCGACTTCACCGCACTAACGATAACTCAACGCAGAGACAAGGAGTTGAAACACCTGCTGAAGTTTACAACCAGCGCCTTGAAGCTGCAATGGGTGGATGGACTGACGGGATCTGTATGCTGCGACATGTCCACAGGCAGGGCCAGGCCGTTCGTGCCCCAGATCTTCGCCGCAACATTTATGAATTGCTGCACAGCGCCTCGCACCCGGGGATTCGAGCCACTCAACGGCTGTGCACAGCTAGATTCGTGTGGCCCGGAATAAACCAGGACGTCCGACGTTGGCCATGGGAGTGCCTATCATGTCAGCGCTCCAAAGTGCAGCGTCATACTGTGACTCCTTTCCCCGAGCTGGACACTCAATTTTCCCATTCGCATTTGGACCTTGTGGGACCATTGCTTTATTGCCAAGGGCAAAACTACTTACTAACTTGCATCGACCGCTTCACGCGGTGGCCGGAAGCCGTCCCCATCCCAAATATGACTGCAGATACTGTGGCCCGCGCTATCATTTACCATTGGGTAGCACGATACGGAGTTCCATCAACAGTGACAACGGATCGGGGAACGCAATTCGAGTATGCACTATTCGGGAACATTACGTGATTTCTGGGAATCAGGCGCATCAGAACAACGGCCTACCATCCCATCAGCCACGGTTTGGTGGAAAGGTTCCATCGCCAGCTGAAGACTAGCCTGACGGCAACTTCAAGTCACAGCTGGGTAGAGGCGCTACCCCTGGTTTTATTTGGAATTAGGACGGCTCTGAAAGCGGACATTGGCTGCTGCTCACCTGAACTCGTATACGGCACAACACTTGGTCTTCCGGGAGAGTTTGTCGCAGACAGTAAAAACGCAAACGCCCAGGCCAACAATGATTGCGCTATGCGACTGCGGAACATTATGCGCAAGCTATGCGCTCTCCCTCACGTCTGCCACCAACACGGCTTGTTCACGTCCACAGTGATCTCTCCTCCTGCTCTTACGTGCTTGTAAGGCATGACGCCGTACAGCGTCCACTCCAGCCCCCATTCGATGGGCCGCTCAAGGTGTTGAAACGAGGAGAAAAGCACATCACGATCGACCGAGCTGGCCGTCACGACCTGGTTTCGCTTGATCGCATAAAACCAGCGCACGTGGACAGCAACATTGAAGTGCGTGCATCATCTCGAGTTCCACAGCCACAAGGACTACCAGCAGACCAGACTGAACCGGTCCAACCAGTTGTCGAAAGGTTCACAGTGGACGGCGCACAAGACCTGCGTTGCCAATGAATTTATGAACAACAGCTCATTGTTGACTCATTAACTAAGGGTGGAGTATTGTAGCGCTGCAAAAAGGTGCTTCTGTGCGCAATGCCAAGAGCGCATGCGCGAGGAATCACCAGACTTTTCTTCGTGACCTTCGTAGTGAATAAAAGTACAGTTGTTGTTTGGGACGCGTGGTTGCTTATACTCGCTCAGCTCAGCCTTGCAGCGCGTTCCAACACCATATTCTGGGTTGTTGACTTCGTAAAGGACTACACGCAAATTCCTATCAACCCGGATGACGTCCCAAAGACCGCAATCATCACGCTTTTCAGATTATTTGAATTCCCTTTCATCAGTATGGCCTCCGCAATTTGAGACAAATTTTCCAACGCTTCATCGACAACATTGAAGTGCGTGCATCATCTCGAGTTCCACAGCCACAAGGACTACCAGCAGACCAGACTGAACCGGCCCAACCAGTTGTCGAAAGGTTCACAGTGGACGGCGCACAAGACCTGCGTTGCCAATGAATTTATGAACAACAGCTCATTGTTGACTCGTCCGCGGCTTGCACTTCTGCTTCGTCTACCTAGACGACATTCTGGTCTTCTCTCCCAACGAAGGAGATTACCGCCAGTACCTTCACCAACATTTCCATCGTCTCGACAACCACTGGCTTACTCATCACTGACCCGAAAAGCTCCATCGGCACCCCAGTCGTTACCTCCTTGGTCATCAAATATTTTCAGAAGGGACGAGACCCTTGCCAGACCGCACCGTCGCCCGTTAAAACTACGCGCGGCCTCCTACAGCAAAAGGTCTGCGCCGTTAGTTGAAGGGGAAGCGCCAGATGATGAAGACAGCCCCTTAAGACGAATGACCTCCGGTCCCATCAATCTGGAGGTTTGTTACCCTTTCCATCCGAAGGGAGTTTTGTCGGAAACACACGCACATCACTGGGCACAAACAGAGGATGGGGGATCGTACGCTGACTCCGTCTCTGGTGTAATCGTGCCACTTTGGGCGGCTGACAGGTGACCGGACCATATCCTCGCAAGTTCTCCAAACGTCTCCTGACCGAGGTACTCCAGTGCTGGCCATAAATCAGCCATTTCGAGAAATATTTGGGCGAGGCTGTCGGTCCGTTCCCCAAAATCGCGCTATCCGTGACCGAAGGTTGTCTCCGGGTGAACGGCCGATCACAACAATTAGTCATGGAAGGTTTCAGAATAAACGGCTGTGCCCACGTGTCTTCCAGAAAGTACTACACAATTCGCGTTGCGCATACAATCAGACTACACAAGGTTCGGTGACAATAGACAACAAAGAGAACCAGTGAGAAACTTCCGATACATGCGAGGGCGTAAAGTGCTGACCGATAACACATGCCGGTGAAAAGAGGTCACCGGTGAAAGGCAGTCAAACCTGTCAATATATATATATATATATATATATATATATATATATATATATATATATATATATATATATATATATATATATATATATATATATATATATACGTTAGATGACAAAGGCTGAAACCGCGCCAGACAACGCTAGACTTGAAGGTGACTTGCCCAGTGTTCTAAAACACGCATTCACTGAACTATTCTCCTCCATTCAGCCAAGTCGAGGCGACGGGGCTTCCCTCTCTCAAGCCGCCATTGCGTTTCACGAACACTACTCCACCTTTCCTCCGCCGAATAACGCCTTGAAAATGTGCCCTCGACTCGAGTGAAGTGCACTGACCGAGAAAAGCGTTTAAATGCGCTTACCAAACTACAGTTCTTTAAGACGTGCATGTGTTACCGCTAATTTGTTTTCATAATAAGGAGACTACATGGCGCAGTGCACAACTTTAGCTCGGCAACGCGGTCACTGTGAGCATTCGACTGATAGGTTAAGCCGGAGCATTGTTTTAGGCTCAGCAACAATCGAACCCCAACAGCAGAGAGCATGGCGCATGGCTGAAAAGAAAGAAAATTTACGCCGGCACTTGTCCGCTGCTCTTTGTTTCCTAGTGCTTGATTGGTGGTTCACGTTGCGGTTGTTAATCGCGGTTATTTTAGGCGATTTTGTCCGTGTGTGTATGGTGACCGAGTCGGAATAACTTAGAGGAAACCACAGATGGAACGGCCGATGGGTAGCTTTATTTACCTTCAGTAACAAGTGGTGCTGAAAGTTTGCTTAAAGGAACAACAGGACAGAAAATATGGGTGAGTGAGCCATTTCTGCATGGAAGCACATTATGTTAAAGCAGTTTTCACGAGGTTGCTGCGGGGCTGCCGAGAAAACATTTCCAATATGCCATCATTAGCACCTTGTTAAGAACGGCCAGCTGCAGCGCAAGTTTTGTCAACCTGTTGCGACTGTGGAGGCAACATTCCGGGAGCGTCGCCGCACAACTCTAGCCACGGCGTGACTAAGTCGACTGTGTGTGAACAACAATACGTGCGTCCTCGACTCTCCATTGTTGGAGCCGAGTTTGACGAAGTCGCCATTGTAACTAAACGGGCTCAGCGGACCAACTATTGTTACTGAGCCGCGGGAACATCTACTGACACCCCTTCCCACGCGCCGACCAAGACGCCAGACAATGGGCGGCCGGCGGGCGCGCTGCAGTTCGGGGAATAAACGCCCCTACGGTGACTGGTCAGCTCGGCTACGGTGCTTGGTCGGCCGTTTCCATCACCTGGGTATCGGGAGAGGACCGAGGGTTTAAAAACCGCTGTTGTGCGGCTGCTCAGGACAATCTCTCTCAAGCAGTCATGTTAGACTAATATAAACACTGTAAACAAACCCATATTCCTCGTTCTCGATGAGAAGCATCCTTCCCTTCATCAACGTCCTCAGCGTGGATAAGTTGGACGACGGCATGGGCCAGCTACCTTCTAATTCATGTCCGACTCCAATCTTGACAACGGATCACGAGCGATATAATTGAACCCCCAATCAACAACCTGAAGCATATTCGAGGCAGCATAATCTTGCGCAAAACTTTTTTTTTTAAATTGAAGCTTGCGGGAGATTCGGCGCGACAATCTGTTATTGATTCCGCTTTTTAAACAAATATGCAGAATGTAACGATCGGTGCCTCCATCCAACGATCATTCCAGTATCGCTAATGAAATCTTTCAGTAGAGAAGCAGTTAATGTATAGATGTGGCAGAGTGCATGTGGTTTAGTGCGTAGCACCAGCAGATCAAAGAAAAGTTCTTTTGAGTCCTGTACTTTGTTTTAGAAACCATGGTGGTTAGTCGGTTTGTTCAACATGTAGCACATATGGTCAATGAACCAGCACTTGTCCCTGCATTTCTAGCGCTTCCTCACTTCACTTATACGCTACGCAAAGCTTTATTCTTCTGAAAATGCACGTGTCAGTAGTTTATCACCAACGCTACTGTTTTTTTACCTTACCTTTTCAATGTGCTATGTGGTAGCATCCGAGGCACGTTCCATAAGCTGTGTTTTCAAGTTCACGCAATGGCCACATCTTTTTTGTCGTGTCATCTGTTTTTTTTTTCGTTTCCGTTGCGTAGGTACTCTGAATTCCTTTTGTGCGCGAACGCGCTGTGGACATCAAATTTTTGGCATTCTCTTGCCGGTTGTGGGCCTTGGGAGGGCACTCAAAATCGGCACAAAATAGGAGGGCATAAATAGGCACTCAACATAGTTTAAGTGCCTATGAAGGCAAATGCTTGCATTCCAACTGCTTTTAGTGGTGACGTTTGAGCTGATAAGATGTCAGATGCGGTAGCGTAGACGCCTTAGACAGAATAGCGCGAGAAATATTGCAGTGTAGCAGGACACCTTAACTGGAGCTCTTATCCATTTTCACAGGAATGCAAGCGCAGCACACACAGCGCACTTGGAAAGGCAGTTGCTCTGCCTGCTTGTGTTGGCAGCCTGGTTCCTGCATACGAGAAGAGGTGTGTCATAAACGTAAAATGATGTTAAGGCCCATGAAAAGAAGCTTAGGTATTGTATTCGTTTTGTTTAGTTTGCTTTTTGTACTTATTACGTTCGGTTAAGACTTGTGTTCTGGAACACGACTTCTTTTTACTTTTATGCGCTCATATTGTTTTTATTTATATTGATACGTGTACTTGTCTTTATCGGGCGACACGTTTCACCGCCTAACAAATATTATCGCATAGCGCAGGACGCGCCTGCATGTATCCGAAGTTTCTGGAAAGTTATCGGTGGTTCCATCCGTTGTCTGTGACCGCACCTTGTGTAATCTGCTTGCTTGTGTGTGCGACGCGAATAATTTAGAACTTTGTGGAAGACACGCGGCTCCTAGCGATTACTCTGGAACATTCGACGATTGTTGTATAAAAGCCGCCGTGCTTGACCCGTTGATCACATTTTCGAAGATCGCCGACCGTGTTCGCCGCTATCGTTGTGCTATAAGCGTAGCCTGTTATTCTGGGCGCAGGTTCGCCCAATAAAAGCTAGTTTCATCGCGTAGCGAAGCGAAGAGCCACCAAAGACTTACGAGTTCCCTCTGACCACCCAGAGCCTGATAGACATCTGCTCACCTTATGGAATAGAAGGCACCGGATACTCGCTCAGTACAGGCGGTCTAGTCGCACTGCTCACCAAAAAGCACGGTTGCGCAAAATACAGCGTTTGATCGAACAATATACGACTATGCTCGCGTCAGAGCGCTGTATGGGAATTTGCGAATCCATCAATGGACAGATTCATACGTCCAAGGTTTGGGCCATCCTGCGCTCTCCTCTCGGCCAGCGCAAGACCAACAACGGCGCGGCTCGTGGCCCTCCGCGAAGGCATCAGCGCTCAGGCACTTGCCGAACAGGCCGCTGAACTGTTTTTCCCGCAGACGTCTCGCCCCACAGACACCACATACCAGAAAGATACACATTCTGAAGATAATGAACTACTTAACAGTCCCTTCACCATGATCGAGCTGGAGCACGCCTTGCAGCGTGCTAACGTACGTAGTGCTCCAGGGGTCGATGAGGTGGGCGTGGCTCATCTACGCAATCTGCCCCTTGAGCCCAAGCACGCTCTTCTCGAAGAACTTAATCGAGTCTGGGATACCGGAATACTGCCCTCCACTTGGAAGTTTTCGGTGCTCAAGCCCATTCCGAAGCCTGGTAAACCACCACATACCTTCCAACCTCCATCCGATCTCTTTGACCTCATGTGTCTGTAAAGTAATGGAGAGCATGCTCAACACATGCTTGATGTGGTACCTTGAAGATCGCGACATTTTGGCTCCTTCACTGTATGGATTTCGCCGTGGGCTATCAACACAGGATGTGCTAGCCCGCCTAAAACAGGACGTCCTCGACTCTAATTCGGTGCACCCACGAGCCGTTGTCGCAGTGGATATACGCAAAGCATTTGATTCCGTCCCACATAACACTATCATGATCAAAGCACGTGCCCTTGGCATCAGAGGGAAGATGTACAACTTCATAGGGGGATTTCCTTGAAGAGCGAAGCTACCAAGTCGAAGTTGGTCACGACGTCAGTGCCATACGAACCAACCACGTAGGCGTCCCCCAGGGCTCGGTTATTTCACCGACGCTGTTTAATATAGCTATGCACCAGCTACATAAGCGCCTTGCCCACGTACCGGGCCTGAAACACGCGGTGTACGCCGATGACGTCACCATGTGGACGCATCAAGGGTGCATCGGGGAGCAGGAGGACGTCTTACAACGAGCTCTCGACATTATTCACACCTATGCCACGGAAAGAGGTTTACACACTGCCCCAGACAAAACAGAGTTTGTCGTCATTCATGGTGGCAGGTCTACCTTTGGAAAGCAGGAACAAAAGCAGTCATTTAAACTGTATATCGGTGACCAATACATCACATGGTTCTAATGGGTTACGAAGACCAGCAAACAAATCCTGCACGCTTTACGCAGAATCTCTACCCGCACCCGTGGAGTAAACGAACGTGAAATGCGGCAGTTCGCTCAAGCTTTTCTTGTCTCCCGTATCATGTACGGGCTGCCGTATCATCCAGTCAACCGCACACAGATGCACGTGCTCGACCGGTTACTTAACGAAGCCAAATGCATTGTAACTGGACTCACAAGGTACACAAGCCTCGAAGCGCTTAAAAGTTGTAGAAAACTCAACAACCTGTCCGAGCTCGTAGACATGCACATCTATACACAAGAGACGAGACTTCGCGCCACAAAAGCCGGGCGACACACACTCATGCTCCTCGGGTATGACGTTCACAAAATGCCCATTTTGCCCAACAACACGCCGCCGTGGGAAATCATGGCTCTCACCGATGGCAGGCCACTTCCTCTCAATATGGACCCTACTCAGCGAATGCGGCGCCTTGCATATGCCAAGAGGCATGCCAAGGCTACCAGTTCACTCTCCTTGACTAAACGCATCGTATACACGGACGCTGCACTGCCTGCAGACGACGCTAGTAACACCTGTTATGCGACTGCGTGGTACGACCAGATAAATGAAAATCAGAACCGCCGCCATCATATATAAGCAGAAGCAGTGTCCAGCACCCGTGCTGAGCTAATGGCCATCCTAGATTATTTGGAGTGGGCCCTCGCAAATTCCTCTCAAAATGACCCTGTTCACCATCATGTGTACACAGATTCCCAGGCTGCCCATCGGGCATGTGCTAATGTTATTTACACAGATCCCGTACTGCAGAAGATCCGGCACCAGGCACGCCTGGTCCGCGAATGCGGTCACGATATTACCATTCACTGGGTCCCTGCGCACTGCGGTATTCCCGGAAACGAGAAGACTCATAGACTGGCGCGCGCTCATCTCTCTACCGCGCTAGCGAAAGCCTCCGATAGTCCTTATCCTCTTCTAGCTACCACAGCTGAGATAGCAGACCCAATGGCAGACAAGCATGCGACCAAACAACGACGTGCCGCCTACCTCGCAGCAGTAGGAAATCCACTCTCTATACCGTCACTTCCACCGAAGGTATTCACACGGCGAGAGTCAGTCTTGCTTCGGAGAATCCAGACAAGCACCCTCCTTACTCCTCACTTGTTGAACCGTTTCCACAAGGGTTTCACACCACCACCCGTAAGTGGGTTCTGTTTCACGTGCGCATGTCGTGCTGATCTCAACAACCTTTGTTGGGACTGCCCCCTCTACATCCCACCAAGGTTTCGTGCCCTGGCCACCATACAGCGGGGACCCTGGCCTTCTCTCCGGACTTGGGCTTGCCCGGATACCACGTCTCCGGACCATGCCATCGAGCTCTGGCGAGCACTGCTGCTGTTCCTCCAGCACCCTCCAGCACCACCCGTCGGCGATCGGCTCCGCGACAGCCACAAGCGTCATGCGACCCCTCTTAGCGGTCTGCAGGACGTTCATTAATAAAACGGTGGCAGCCTTACCCTTCCCCTTTTGCAATAACGCCCCTCCTCTTTCCACCGCATCGTCTTCGGCGCATTTTAATGTGGAATAAACGGGGTTTCATTCATTCCTTCTTTCACAGTATTGCTACTGTGTTCTTCAACGTCAGCCCCGCGTGACAATATTTCAAAAGAAACACTTTTAGGCTGGTATAGCGCTTGTGTGGCCAGACCGTCATACAGTGGCCTGCCACAAACACATGATGAAGCCTCTAGAGAACTGGAATAAAAAAAAATATCCGGTTTACGTGCCAAAATCACTTTCTGATTCTGAGGCACGCCGTAGTGGAGGACTCCGGAAATTTCCACCACCTGGGGTTTTTTACCGTGGCCCTAAGTCTAAGTACATGTGCGTTTCTCCCCATCGAAATGCGGCCGCCGGGGCCGGGATTCGGTCCCGCAACCTCGTGCACAGAAGCCCAGCACCATAGCCATTGAGCAACTACGGCGGGTACAAGAGGAATGTTCGCAACAAAAATATACGAGATATATCTGCTACCACTTACTAGCAATGTCGGTATTAGGAGCTGTGACTGGACTGGTGCAGCTTTATTTTTATGAAAAAAAAATGTGATGTACAAAAACTGTACTCTGTTGTATTGTTAGTCTGTGTTTTTTAGTCAAATAAAACAATCCATTCAGCTATTCACACATGCATGTATTATTCTAAATACCGTTTCATGGTTGGTCAGTTCCTCGCTGGGCTCGGATGTTCATAGGCATGATGGTAAACTGAATATTTTTATGAAGGCTCACGTAACTACTTTATACAATTTAAAATTCGACCAAATGCGCCCGGTCCACACAAAATTACAGTACATTCTTTGTTTTCCTTAGCGCAACTAGCTGCATATTATTAAAGAAAATTCAATAAAATTGAATTGAACGCACCTGCTCGTTGATAGAGACGATCGCCTTGCTTCGGTAAGCTTCGCCATCCTTGGATTAGCGTAGTTACTGGCGATCCACCTTACTACAAACCGTGCAACTGCCGGCGCTTGCACAAGCAATACACGCGCTATTTGCAGAAATCTTCTTTGTTGTTTTCTTTTTCGAAGTCTGTTTGAAGTCTGCCGTGTATAGTAACGTGCAGCAAGCCAAACATGCTGCACCAGGGCAGTGCGGCAGGAACTGCCGATTTATTGCACACGTGTACATATATAGAACTTCCAAAGGGGTGTGTCTTTTCGTCAATAACAGATAAGTTGTTTCAGTAGAATCCTAAACACATGGCGCATGTGGTTTGACATGTGAGGTGCATGCGTAGCACACGTATAGCGCTCGTCGCCAAAGGTCAGTTCACCCCCCTCGGTTCGAAATAACAAAAGAACAAACGGGAATAAAATATCAGTGAAAATTGTCAGGCACTTTAGTTCAAGGCACTTGCGCGAAGTTCTGGTCATAGGCCAGACGTTGAGGCTGTCGAAGTTGTCTGCGCTATTTCCATGGGGCTGGTGTGCACGAGGCAATTTTCGGGGCACCGGGCATCGCGGGTATACACGGGGCTGTGCATTCGCTGTAGCGGGGTACCGACCCGTTTCTTTAGCCCGAGTTCCCCTCGAAGTCGTCATCGCCGTCTTCCTTGACGTTGCGTCCGAAGGGCTCGCGGGTCAGTAGCAGGTGCTGCCTCTTGAGCCTCAATACCGTGCCGTTTTCTGTTATGACTGCATACGACCTGGGGTGGCCAGCAGGCTTGAGAACCTTCGCTTTCGTCGCCCATGCACCTATCATGAACCATTCCTCCTGGGCTGAGGAGCGCCATTGGTCCCCTATAGTGGTCTGAATGCACCGGAGCAGCGCGTGAGCGGGGTTGCCTTGAACGCCGGGAAATGTTGTGTGGAGCAGTCGTCACATCAGCAGCTCAGCGGGCGATGCGCCGCACTCGAGTGCAATGGTCCTGAAAGCAAGCAGTCCACGCCATAAATTTTGTTTCGCTTCAGTCGTTTTCTTGAGGATACGCTTAGTTATCTGAACACCATTTTCTGCCAGCCAATTAGAACGTGGGTATCCCGGATTAGGCGTACATGCCCAAAATCGTACATTTGTAAGAACAACGCAAATTTAGGACATGAAAATGGAGGGCCATTGTCAGAACGTACTTCTATGGTAAGGCCGTGCCTAATAAAAATCGCACTTGTTACGTCAACTATTGTTTTGCCGTGCTGACCTTGAGCAGTTCAATTTCGGAAAAGTTTGACAAGGCGTCGCAAACGCACAGGTACGACCTGCCGCCATATTCAAAAATGTCAATACCGACGCAGTAGCACGGTTAGTCCGGCATGAGGCGAATCAGTAGAGGCTCTCAAGGTTGGATATATGCATACATTTTGTAGATAGAACATGTGTGGACGAACCATTGTATATCGGAGTTCATTCGCGGCCAAAAATCTAGCTTTGCTCTTGTTGATTCCCAAGTGCTCTTGTTGAAATCTTTCCAGTGTTGCACTTTTGACACTAACTTGAATAACCAATTTGTAGTCGTTAAGCAGGACTCCTTTCACGAGGAACAATTCAACCTCAAATCGTTGCCACAGCCCCTCCAAGTATTTTCCACCTTCTAAATCCCGCAGCACCCTCATTATCTATTCGTCACGCGCCGTTCCCGCAGCCAGCTGCCTCCATGTGCGCTCACTAACAAATGAGACAAGTGTACTCAGGGCATGTACTTCATTATTGTTGCTGTCGAGGTCGCAAGCCGTTGTCTTTGCTGTGGCACGTGAAAGCATGTCAGCCCGGAGGAGCTGCTTATCTGGAACAAATTTTAATTTAACATCATAAAGCATCAATTTCAGAAGAAATCATCACCTTCTGGGAGATAGCAATAAAAGGGCGATGGTCTCTTTCCGCAGTAAACTGGTGACCGTAGACGAAGTGAATAAATCTGTTGCAGCCAAACACCATGGCCATAGTTTCTTTATGAATTTCAAAATGACGCTGTTGTGCTTCTTTAAGCGCTCGCGACGCATACGTCATGAGTCGTTCTGACACTGCAAAAAAAGCGGCACCTATTACGTTTCGGGACGCATCGCATCACACTTTTGTTGCTTTGGCCAGATCAAAAACCGACAAGGGTTGTGTGCTAAGGTAGTCACATAATTCTTTCCATTGCTGTTCGTGGTTATCGGTCCACTGAAAGATGGCATCTTGTCTTATCGAGCTCCTCAAAAAAGCTGTTTGAGCTAATGATGGAAGAAACCTGCCGAAATAATTGACACCTAGCATCCTATGCACCGCGAGCCGGTCTTCTGGCGTCGTCATGTGCAGCACAAAACAGTCAGTGTCGTGTTCGGCCTTATGCCTGCTTTCTCGATTACATCTCCAAGAAACTAAATTTCCTGGACCCCGATACTGCACTCATCAGAATTGGAGGTAATTGCGGCCCTTTTGGTGCTAGAAACACAGATTTGTGACGTTCATTGTGCTCTTCTACCGACGAGCCCCATATCAAAATGTTGTCCACGTATATTTCATGCCGGGAAGGCCTGAAAATTTCATTCAGCGTTTTTCGGAACTCCTTAGGGGCGGCCGATATGCCGAAGGATAATAGTAAAAAGCGGTAACGACCAAACGGTGCAGACAACGTGCAAATCCGTGATGTCGAGTAAACCAATGGTATTTGGTGGAATCCAGATTTAGTTTCAAGTGGGAGAACACAATTGCACCAACTAACTCGCCTCTATTTCTACTCGTTGCGGCATCATGTAGTGATCCCTCTTTCCACACTCATCGCCTTTCCTAGGGTCAATGCAGAGATATTTCCCTTTGTTTTTCCGAAGAATCTAAAGAGGACTCACCAAGTCAGTAGGCTCGGTGTCTCTTCTGATGATTCCGGCGGTCTCCATCCTCTTGAGTTCACCCCCTAATGTTTCTGTTAGGGTCAACGGCACACATCGAAGTAGTTCGATGACTGACACGGCATTGTTTCGAAGAGCCATGTAATACACTTTTCTCATGCAGCCAGTCTCGATGAAAAGGTGACGAAACTCTTTCACGATTTCATCACAGTCGTGCTGTAATACGCTGTGGACGCACGAGAGGAATCCAAGTCGTTCGGTTGCTTGCAGGCCTAGGATTGCGCGACCTTTGCGCGCCATAAAAAATTCGAGAGGGAGAAACACTTCGCTCGCCTAGCCCTACTCCCATTCGGATGACTCCAAGATGCTTCATTGTGTCTCCACGATATGAATATGGCACCATGCTACTTTGCTTCATTTCATTGCTTGGACGCATCCTATTGTATATTCCAACGAGCAGCAAGTTCGCTTTAGAGCCTGTATCGAATTTTAGTTGTTGCGAAACGCTGTTGACATTAATTCAAACCACCCAGTCACGTTGGCTTATTACACCTCTTGCAGACACCTTTGAAACACTCAAGCCATTCTTGTGATCTTGAATTTCGCCGACCAGCGCCGAGGCTCTGCAACATGATGAGCGCAGCATTCTGGGCAAGTTGGTAATCCGTTACTCAAAAGATATTGCACGGCAAAAAAATGACACAGACGTGAGAGAAGACGACACACCAAGCGCGTTGTGTGTCGTCTTCTCTCACGTGCGTGTCGTTATTTTTTCGTTTTTTTTTGTTGCCGCGCAATATCATTTAAGCTCTGCAACATATTGCAAAGTGGTTTCTCCTTTGGCATTCTCTGCACGTTCGTCGCAAGGCGAGACTGTTTCTAGGCAGATACGTGCGTCCGCACATGAAGCATTTGTAAAGCTTGGCTTGCGCCGTTTTGGATGTTCGGGTAAGCATTGCGAACCGTGTCTACTTGCTAATGACCCCGCCGTGGTTGCTCAGTGGCTGTGGTGTTGGGCTGCTGAGCACGAGGTCGCGGGATCGAATCCCGGCCACGGCGGCCGCATTTCGATGGGGGCGAAATGCGAAAACACCCGTGTGCTTAGATTTAGGTGCACGTTAAAGAACCCCAGGTGGTTAAAATTTCCGATGTCCTCCACTACGGCGTGCCTCATAATCAGAAAGTGGTTTTGGCACGTAAAACCCCAAATATTATTATTATATTACTTGCTAATGACCTTTTTTACAGGTTTCTTTGCGGAGAGCCGATATTTCGGCTGCTTTGCAAACGTGCTCAGCCTTCTCCAATGACAGTTCCCATTTCCTGAGCAGCTTTTCTTTGACCTTGTCGTCGTTAGTTCCGTACACAATCTGGTCTTGGACCATGGAATCCAGAAGCGTGCCGAAATTGCACGCCCGTGCCTGCGGCTACTGGTACCGCAGGAAGTGTTCAAAGTGCTCACCTGCGCTGTGAACTCTCTTTCGAAATATGTAGCATTCACGTACTTCGTTTGTCTGCAGCTTGAAGTAGTCGTCAAATTTCTTGATGATCGTCATCCAGTCGGCCTTGTCTTCACTTTCTGCGAAGCTCAGTGCATTAAATATCTCAATGGTGTCATCGCCTGCGACACTGTGAAAGAGCGCTGTCTTCGACAATACTCAACGCTTCTTGTCATTCGGTTCTGATGCCGCAAGGAAGAGCTAGAATCTGCTTAAATGTCTGCGAATTTGTCCTCGCTACCCCCGCCGTGTTTACCGGACAAGGCGACCTCAATGAATTCATTGCGTAATCCTTGCTGCGCTGTCCATCGAATATCAAAGCCGTGCTTGAATACGTATCCCACTTCTAGCACCATGTGTCGTAGCGTCAACAAAGCCAAACATGCTGCATCGGGGCAGTGGGGCAAAAACTTCAAATTCATTGCACACGTGTGCATAAATAGGATTTCGAAAGGGGTGTGTCTTTTTGTCAATAAAAGATAAGTTGGTTTGAGTAGAATCCTGAACACATGGTGAATGTGGTTTGATATACGAGGCACTTGCGCGGCACACGTATGGCGCTGGGCACCCGAGATATGATACACGCAGCATTATGTATCGCGCCGTGCTTGAACTGATGCGGCTTTCCACGATAAGGCGCGAGAAACACGTGAATGCATTGGCGCCAACAGTAGTTTTAGAGAGCTCACACGAAGAGCTCGATCTTCTTGACTGGACGGCCGATCAATCTGAACGCCGAAGTGGAATAATTCCGTTCCAGCAGCGGTCCAGAGGATTGTGTGGGTCCCTCAAACGAAATCCTAGAAAAGGCGCAGCATCGTTAACTAAAGAAAAGCTACGGAAGCATCTGGCGTCCATCAGAAAAAACTGACGAGTCTAACAACAGATGACAAAGAAGCCATCTTTACGCACTAACTTCACCCAAGCAGCGATTCAAGGTAGCTGCGGGACTTCCTGGAGGTTCTTGAATGAAACGCTAGAGCTTTCCTTCACTGAAGGCGCGTTTCGACTAGAGGGCGATTTTTGAAAGGAAAACCCTCCCTCCAGGTGCATTTTCATTAGAGGGTCGAATACGCGGGTTAGCTTAATTGTGAGTTCGCTCACGTTTTCAGCCGGCATCATGGAGAAACTTGAATTCAAGGGCTATACACATGACCCTTCATTTAGGATGTCAGAAATGTCACCACCATTCCCGATGGACCTGTTGTCTAGAGTTAGTTCAATAGTTCAATTGGTCTCGGTATAAACTTCGGGCTTTTGCTAGTGAAAAAACTGTCAGACGTTCTTGACCAGTCTGCCTTCTACAATTCCAGAAAGCATTGAACAAGGGAAAGTATGAAAGTAAATCTATATGCCACATCTTTGTTCAATCTTAAGTGCGTTGCATTCCTGCATACAACTTATTGCACTAAGTCAATAATGGCACATCGTGAAGCCCGAAAAGGTTGATATGGTGCTTCTTTTTGAGTGCTTTCACAATTATTCTCCTGGTGTCAACTCACACTTTAAATTAATCCTTCAACTAACGCAACTTTCTTCATTCATATTGCAAAGGGAAATAGAAGCGTGGAGCCCATGACAGACGAGAGAGAATGTCATTGTGTATATGCATGTGTATGTATTTTCGCGCCCGTGGACAAATGTACAGAGAGAGAAAAATGTTAACGCGACATTTCACTTCGCGAACGCAGGTAACACGCAAGCGTATGGAGGCCACGAAGAAGCGTGGCCTGCTCCGCGGCGTCGCAGCGCAAATGGAAAGGGTGCAACGCGATTACTAAATGATCATCACAGTGCGACGGAAAGAACCGTAAAGCTACGCACACAAACAAAAGTCGCCCCAATGGGCACAAATATGCACAGCGAGCTCCACGCCTTCGAAGCACAAACGGAAAAGGTGCAAACATGGTTGCTACTTCGATCTCGACTATGCGATGGGGGCCACCATAAGTTACTCATGCAAAGACACCGCGAATGGCCGCGAATATGCGCAGCTAGGACAGCGGCATCGAAGCAGAAACGGAAACGGTGCAAACATGATCCCTACATTGATCTAGACGCTGCGTCGGGAGCAACTATAAAGCTACCGCTGCAAAGAAAAGACACCGCGAATGCCCTTGAATATGCGCAACGAGTACCACGCCATGGAAACACAAACAAAAATGGTGCAAACGTTACCGCTACATTGATCTCCATGGTGCGTCGGGGGGAAATATAAAGCTACGCCTGCAAAGAAAAGACACCGCAAATGCCCTCGAATAGGCGCAGCGAGCACCACGGCATTAAAACACCAACAGAAATGGTGCAAACGTTACCGCTACATTGATCTCCACGGTGCGACGGAGGGAACCATGAAGCTACACGTGCAAACAAAAGAAACCACGAATGGCCGCGAATTTGCGCAGCGAGCACCACGGCATCGAAGTAATAACGTAAAGGGGACAAACGCGGTCGCTACATTGTTATTAACGGCGCGACGGCGGGAACCATGAAGCTACGCATAGAAACAAAGAAAAGCGCGATGGCTTCGAATAAGCGCAGCGAGCAGCATCGAATCGAAGGACAAACGGAAACGGTGCAAACGCGAATGCCACATTGACAACCAGGGTGTGGCGTGGGGAGCCGTAAAGCTACGCACGCAAACAATAAACACCGGGAATAGCCGCTAATAAGAGCAGCGAGCATCACGGCATCAAAGAACAAACGGAAACGCTGCAAACGTGTTCGCTGCATTGATCACGACGACAACACAGCGGGAAAATAGAGCTACGCATGCAAAGACACCGCGAATGGCCTCTAGTATGAGCAGCCAGCACTGCTGCTTCAAAACACAAACGGAAAGGGCGCAAACGCGGTCGATACATTGATCTCCAGGGTGCGACGTGGGGAACCATGAAGCTACGCATGCAATGAAAAGACACCACGAATATGCGCAGCGAGTACCACGGCATAGAACCACAAACGCAAATGGTGCAAACGTAGTCGCTACATTATTCTCCACGGTGCTACGGGGGAAAAAAGCTACACATGCAAACAAAAGACACTACGAATGGCCGTCAATATGCGCAGCGAGTAACACGGCATCGAAGCACAAACGTAAAAGGTACAAACGCGGAAGCTAAATTGATGTACACGGTGTGACGGGTGGAACCACAGAGCCATGCCGGAAAACAAAGGAGACCGCGAATGCCCGCGAACATCTGCAGCGAGAATCAGGCATCGAAGCACAAATCGAAAGAGTGCAAACATGGTCGCCACATTGATCTCCACGGTACGACAGGGAGAACCATAAAGCTACGCATACAAAGAAAAAAAAACGCGAATAGCCGCAAATCAGGGCAGCGAGCACCACGGAATCAAAGCAAAAACAGAAACTATGCAAACGTGATTGCTACATTGATCTGGACGGTGCGACGGTGGGAGCACTAACGCCACGCATGCAAAGAAATGAGATTGCGAATGGCCACAAATACGCGCAGAAAGCACTGCGGCATCCACGCACAAACGGAAACAGTGCAAACTTGGTCGCTACATTGATCTCCACGGTGCGACGGGGGAACCATATAGCTATGTATGAAAACAAAAAGACACCGCGAATGGCTGCGAACATGCTAAGCGAGCACTGCCGCATCGAAGCGCAAAAACGGAAACGGTGTATACATGGTCGCTCCATTGACCTCCACGGTGTGACAAGGGAACCATTAAGCTACGCATGCAAAAAAAAAAAAATAAAACACGGTGAATGGCTCCCAATATACTCTGCGAGCACTGCGGCATTGAAGCACATACGGAAACAGTGCAAACATGATCCCTACATTGATCGCGACGGTGCGACGGGGGAAAACCTAAAGCTAAGCATGCAAAGAAAAGACACTCGAGTGGCCGCCAATACGCACAGCGAGCACTGCGGTATCGAAGCACAAACGGAAGCGTAAACGTACTCGCTGCAATATTGTCCACCGTGCGACGGGGGAAACGTAAAACTACGCATGCATACACAACACAGCGCGAATGGCGGCGAATATGCGCTGCGAACAGTGCGGCATCGACACAGAAACAGAAACGGTGAAAACGCGGTCGCCACATTGACCACCACAGTGAGATGCGGGAAACCATAAAGCTAAGCATGCGAAGAAAAGACATCGCGAATGGCCATGAGCATTCGCAGCGAGTACTGACACATCGAAACACAAACGGAAACGGTGCAAAGGCGGTCCCTACATTGACCTCCATGGTGCGATGGGGCGAACCATAAAGCTAAGCATACAAAGAAACGACACCACAAAGTGCCACCAATATTCGAAGCGAGCACTACGACATCGATGCTCAAACAGAAACGGTGCGAATGCGATCGCTACATTGACCTCCACGGTACTATGGGGGGAACCATAAGCTAACCATGCAAAGAAAAGACACTCCAAAATCCGCGAACATACGCAGCGAGCACTGCGGTATCGAAGAACAAACGGAACGGGGAAACGTGGTCGCGACATTGATGTCCACGGTGCTACAGGGGTAAACGTAAAGCTACGCATGCAACAGAAGACACCGCGACTGGCGGCGAATATGCGCAGCGAGCACTGCGGCATCGAAGCACAACTGGAAACGGCACAAACATGGTCGCTACCTTAATCTCCTCGGTCCGACGGGGAAATCCATAAAGTTAAAATGCAAAGAAAAGACGCCGCGAATGACCGCGAATATGAACAGCGAGCACTGTGGTATCGAAGCACAAGCGGAAATGGTGCAAATGCGGCCGCTACATTTACCTCCAGCGTGCGACGGGGGGATCCATAAAACTAACATGCAAAGAAAAGACGCCGCGAATAGCCTTAAATATTTATTTATTTATTGAACATACCTTATAGGCCCCTAGACAGAGCATTCAGTAAGGGGGGGTAATAAAAAGTACAAAGGAACATGTCAGTGTACAACGTACGGCTCATATTTGCAATTTAAAACAAAGGATAGGAATCGCTGATAATGTGGTATGTCGGCAAATAAAAGATTGCAAATACAACATCCACAGACAGCACCGCAGCATCGAAGCGCTAGCGGAAAGGGTGCAAACCTGGTCGCTACATTCATCTCCACGGTGCGACTGGGGGATCCATAAACCTAACATGCAAAGAAAAGGCATCGCGAATTTGCGGGAATATGAACAGCGAGCGCTGTGATATCGAAGAACAAACGGAAAGGGTGCGAACGTGGTAGCTCCATTGATCTCCACAGTGCGACCAGGGGATCCGTAAAGCTAACATGCAAAGAAAAGACGTCGCGAATGGCCGAGAATATGGACAGCGAGCTCTGTGATATCGAAGCACAAACGGAATGGGTGCAAACTTGGTCGCTACATTTATCTCCACGGTCCGACGGTGGGATCCATAAACCTAACATGCAAAGTAGACACGCCGCGAATTGGCGAAAATATGAACAGCGAGCAATGTGAAATCGAAGCACAAACGGAAAGGGTGGAAACGTGGTAGCCACATTGATCTCCACGGTGCGACGGGGCGATCCATCAAGCTAAGAAACAAAGAAAAGACGCCGCGAATTGCCGGGAATATGAACACCGAGCACTGTGATATCGATGCACAAACGGAAAGGGTGCTAACGTGGTCCCTGCATTAATGTCCACGGTGCGACGGGGGGATCCCTCAAAATAAATTGCAACGAAAACACGCAGCGAATGGCCGGGAATATGAAGAGCGAGCACTGTGATATCGAAGTACAAACGGAAAGGGTGCAAACATGGTCGCTACATTAATCTCCACGGTGCGACGGAGGGATCTATTAAGATAAAATGCAAAGAAAAGAGGCCGCGAATATCCGGGAATGTGAACAGCGAGCACACTCATATCGAAGCACAAACGGAAAGGGTACAAAAGTGGTAGCTACATTGATCTCGATGGTGCGACGACGGGATCCACAAAGCTAACATGCAAAGAAAAGACGCCGCGAATATGCACAGTGAGCACTGTGGCATCGAAGCACAAACGGAAAGTGTGCAAACATGGTCGCTACGTTTAACCCCATGATGCGATGGGGGGATCCACAAAGCTATCTTGCAAAGAAAAGACGACGTTAATGGCCGGGAATATGAACAGCGAGCACTGCTATATCGAAGCACAAACGGAAAGGGTTCAAACATGGCCGCTACATTGATCTCCACGGTCCGACCGGGGTATCCATAAACCTAACATGCAAAGAAAACACGCCGCGAATTGGCGGGAATATCAACAGCGAGCGCTCTGATATCGAAGCACAAACGGAAAGGGTGCAAACCTGGTAGCTACATTGATCTCCACAGTGCGAAGAGGGGATCCATAAAGATAACATGCAAAGAAAACACGCCGCGAATGGCCGCGAATATGCACAGTGAGCACTGTGGCATCGAAGAACAAACGGAAAGTGTGGAAACATGGCCGCTTCGTTTAACTCCAAGATGCTATGGGGGGATCCGCAAAGCTAACATGCAAAGAAAAGACGCCGTTATGGCCGGTAATATGAACAGCGAGCACTGTGATATTGAAGCACAAACGGAAAGGGTGCAAACGTGGTCGCTACATTGATCTCCACGGTGCGACGGGGGGATCCATAAAGGTAACATGCTAAGTAAAGACGCCACGAATGGACGGGAATATTGTCACGTGGTAGTGACGGTGAAGAAAGAAGCAGTACGGTCGAATACAAAACTAGCTTTTATTGGGCGAACCTGTGCCCACAAAACAGGCTACACTTATAGCACAACGATAGCGGTGAACACGGTCGGCGATCGTCAGAAATCTGATCAGCGGGTCAAGCGCGTCGGCTTTTATAGAGCAGTCATCGAATGTTCCAGACTAATCGTTCGGACCCCCGTGCCTTCCACAATGTTCTACACCATTCGCGTTACGCGATGGAATAAGATAACACAAGGTTCGGCGACAACAGACAGCCGGGTAGAAGCATCGATAACTTTCCAGAAACGTCGGATACATGCAGGCGCGTCCCTCGCTGTGCGATTACATTTGTTGAGCGGCGAAACGTGGTCGCCCGATAAAGATAAGTACACGTGTCAGTACCCCCCTCTTAAAAAGCATCGACCCGATGCTGCAAACAAACGAAGGTAATAAACAAAAGCACTCGTAGCAAAGAAAAGAACAAAAATGGCGAAGTTTGTCAGCGTCCGTAAAAGGGTTTAAGGCGCACCACGTGGACCACTTCAGATCGTGCGCGGCGCCGCTGTGAATGCGAAATGCCGTCTGGCACGACCTCATAGTCCAGAGCGCCAATACGTCGGATGACCTTGTACGGTCCGAAATAGCGTCGGAGTAGTTTCTCACTGAGTCCTCGTCGGCGTATCGGGGTCCAGACCCAAACACGGTCGCCAGGTTGGTACTGGACGAAGCGTCGTCGGAGGTTGTAGTGTCGGCTGTCGGTCCTCTGCTGGCTCTTGATTCGCAGGCGGGCGAGCTGTCGGGCTTCTTCGGCGCGCTGGAGATAGCTAGCGACGTCAACATTTTCTTCGTCAGTTACGTGCGGCAGCATGGCGTCAAGCGTCGTCGCCGGGTTCCTGCCGTAAACCAGCTTAAACGGCGTGATCTGTGTTGTTTCTTGCACCGCCGTGTTGTACGCAAAGGTTACGTACGGCAGGACCACGTCCCACGTCTTGTGTTCGACGTCGACGTACATTGCTAGCATGTCGGCGAGGGTCTTGTTCAGGCGCTCCGTGAGACCATTCGTCTGCGGATGGTAGGCAGTTGTCCTCCTGTGGCTTGTATGGCTGTACGGCAGAATTGCGTGGGTGAGCTCTGCTGTAAACGCTGTTCCTCTGTCGGTGATGAGGACTTCTGGGGCACCATGTCGCAGAAGGATGTTCTCGACGAAAAATTTCGCCACTTCGGCTGCGCTGCCCTTCGGTAGAGCTTTAGTTTCAGCAAAGCGGGTGAGATAGTCCGTCGCCACGACGATCCACTTATTTCCGGATGATGACGCCGGAAACGGTCCAGACAAATCCATCCCGATCTGCTGAAATGGTCGGTAAGGAGGTTTGATCGGCTGTAGTAATCCTGCTGGCCTTGTCGGTGGTGTCTTGCGTCGCTGACAGTCTCGACATGTCTTGACTTAACGAGCGATGTCGGCGGTCAGACGCGGCCAGTAATACCTTTCCTGTATCCTTGACAGCGTTCGGGAGAATCCGAGGTGCCCAGCAGTTGGATCATCATGTAGAGCGTACAGTACTTCTGGACGCAGCGCTGACGGAACAACAAGAAGGAAGCTGGCGCGGACTGGTGAGAAGTTCTTCTTTACGAGCAGGTTGTTTTGTAATGTGAACGAAGATAATCCGCGCTTAAATGCCCTAGGTACTACGCCGGTGTTCCCTTCCAAATACTCGACGAGACCTTTTAGCTCCGGATCTGCGCGTTGCTGTTTAGTGAAGTCTTCTGCGCTTATTATTCCGAGGAAGGCGTCGTCATCCTCGTCGTCTTTCGGCGGGGGATCGATGGGGGCGCGTGATAGGCAGTCGGCGTCTGAGTGTTTTCGTCCGGACTTGTAGGTCACCGTGGCGTCATATTCTTGCAGTCTGGGGCTCCACCTCGCCAGCCGTCCAGAAGGGTCCTTTAAGTTAGCTAGCCAACACAACGCGTGATGGTCGCTGACGACTTTGAATGGCCTGCCATATAGGTATGGGCGGAATTTTGCTGTAGCCCAAATGATGGCGAGGCATTCCTTTTCAGTCGTAGAATCATTGCCTTCCGCTTTTGACAGCGACCGGCTAGCATAAGATATCACCCGTTCATGTACGTCTTTCTTCTGGACTAGGACGGCACCGAGGCCTAGGCTACTGGCGTCAGTGTGGATTTCGGTATCGGCGTCTTCGTCGAAATGTGCGAGTACCGGCGGTGACTGCATGCGTCGTTTTAGTTCTTGAAACGCGTCGGCCTGTGACGTTTGCCATTTGAACTCGACATCAGATTTGGTTAGATGCGTTAGCGGCTCAGCGATGCGTGAAAAGTCCTTGACAAAGCGCCTGGAGTAGGCACACATGCCAAGGAATCTACGCACTGCCTTCTTGTCAATGGGCTCCGGGAACTCTGCGATGGCAGCTGTTTTCTGTGGGTCGGGGCGTACTCCGGATTTGCTGATGACGTGGCCTAGGAACAGAAGCTCGTCGTAAGCGAAGCGGCACTTTTCTGGCTTCAGAGTGAGCCCTGATGATTTGATGGCCTCTAGTACTGTTGCAAGCCGCCTAAGGTGATCGTCAAAATTTCCGGCGAAGACGACGACGTCATCCAAGTAAACGAGACAGGTCTGCCACTTCAATCCTGCTAAAACCGTGTCCATGACGCACTGGAACGTTGCAGGCGCCGAGCACAGTCCGAATGGCATAACCTTGAACTCGTAGAGGCCGTCTGGCGTGATGAAGGCAGCCTTTTCGCGATCTCTCTCGTCGACTTCTATTTGCCAGTAGCCAGACTTGAGGTCCATTGACGAGAAGTATTTAGCATTGCAGAGCCGATCCAATGCGTCGTCTATCCGTGGAAGGGGGTACACATCCTTCTTCGTGATCTTGTTCAGTCGACGATAATCGACGCAGAAGCGTAGGGTTCCGTGCTTTTTCTTCACCAAGACTACAGGAGAGGCCCACGGGCTTTTCGACGGCTGGATGATGTCGTCGCGCAGCATTTCGTCGACTTGCTGCATAATAGCTTCACGTTCTCGCGTCGAAACTCGGTAAGAGCTCTGGCGGAGTGGTCGAGCGCTCTCTTCGGTTGTTATGCGATGCTTTGCAACTGGTGTTTGTCGAATCCTCGATGACGTCGAAAAGCAGTCTTTGTATTGTCGGAGAAGACTTCTGATCTGTTGCTGCTTACTCATAGGAAGACTTGGATTCACGTCGAAGTCTGGTTCGGGGAGTATGCTCATCGGGGTAGATGCGGCTGCATCCGAGAGGACAAAGGCATTGCTCGTTTCCACAATTTCCTCGATATATGCGATTGTCGTGCCCTTGTTGATGTGCTTGAACTCTTGGCTGAAGTTGGTTAGCATAACTTCCACTTGCCCTCCGTGGAGTCGAGCGATCCCTCTTGCGACGCAAATTTCACGGTCGAGCAGTAGATGTTGGTCGCCCTCGATGACGCCTTCTACGTCAGCGGGTGTTTCAGTGCCGACGGAAATAATAATGCTGGAACGCGGCGGGATGCTCACTTGATCTTCGAGCACACTCAAGGCGTGGTGAATACGACAGCTCTCCCGCGGTATCGCTTGATCTTGTGACAGCGTTATCGTTTTCGACTTCAGGTCGATGACTGCGCCATGTTGATTCAGGAAGTCCATGCCGAGAATGACGTCTCGCGAAAACTGTTGGAGGATAACGAAGGTGGCAGGGTAAGTCCGGTCATGAATGGTAATTCTTGCCGTGCAGATTCCAGTCGGCGTAATGAGGTGTCCTCCAGCGGTCCGAATTTGGGGGCCCTCCCATGCAGTCTTAACCTTCTTCAACTGGGCGGCGATGTGTCCACTCATTACGGAGTAATCGGCCCCTGTGTCGACTAAGGCAGTGACTGCGTGGCCGTCGAGAAGCACGTCGAGGTCGGTGGTTCTTTGTCTGGCGTTGCAGTTAGGTCGTGGCGTCGGATCACGGCTGCGTCGTGTTGAACTGAAGTTGGAACGTTGCGTCGTCAAGTCGTCGTTCGTCGGTGTAGTCTTGCCTTCCTGACTTCGTCGGGACGGCGGCGTGTCGTTGTTATCTCGTCGAGATCGTTTCTTCGTCGTCTTTGTCGGCGGCGGGGGATCTTCGTCAGTTCGACGAACAGCAACCGCACCTCCATCGGTTGCTGCTTTTAGTTTTCCGGATATGGGCTCGCTGACCGGCCCCGGGCTGGGCCAGTGTATGGTCGGCGCCGCGGCGACTGGTAGCGGCCTGGTGTTGGCGAACGCGATGGTCGTCGAGTGCTCCACTGAGTAGCGGCGAGGTAGTCGGCGATGTCACGAGGTCGTTCACCTTCCCTCGGGCGCTTTGCGTTGACGGCGAAGCCTCGCAATCCCAGGTCGCGGTATGGGCATCGGCGGTACACATGGCCGGCTTCGCCGCAGTGGTAGCAGAGCGGGCGGTGGTCGGGGGCGCGCCAAATGTCCGTCTTCCTCGCGTAGGTGCGCTGGGCGACGGGTGGGTGTGCTGGCGGCGGCGGCGGTGGACGACGGAATTGCGTCGTTGCAGGGCCCTGGCGTGGTCGCGGAGTGGGACCTGGACGGCGTGCGACGGCGGCGTATGTCATCGCTTCTGGCTGGGGCTGCGGTAATTGTGGTTGCAGTTCAGGAGCTCCTAGCGATCGGTGCACCTCTTCTTTCACGATGTCGGCGATCGAGGCCACTTGAGGCTGCGACGATGGCAAGACCTTGCGCAGTTCTTCGCGCACAATGGCCCTGATGGTCTCGCATAGATCGTCAGTGGCCAGTGATTGAATTCCGGAGTAGCTTGTTGGCTTGGTACGTCGGTTGAATTGCCGGTTCCGTAATTCCAGTGTCTTCTCGATGCTCGTCGCCTCACGAAGAAACTCGTCGACGGTCTTCGGTGGGCTTCTTACCGTACCGGCGAAAAGTTCCTCTTTTACACCACGCATCAGTAGACGTACTTTCTTCTCCTCGGACATTTCGGGGTCGGCGTGGCGGAACAGACGGCTGATTTCCTCAGTGAATATCGCGATCGTCTCATTCGGCAGCTGCGCTCTTGTCTCCGGTAGAGCTTGGGCTCGCTCTTTTCGAACGACGCTTTGAAATGTTTGCAGGAAGCCGCTTCGGAAGAGGTCCCACGTCGTCAAGGTGGCTTCTCGATTCTAGAACCACGTCTTGGCGGCGTCCTCCAATGCGAAATAGACATGTCGTAGCTTGTCGTCGCTTGCCCAGTTGTTAAACGTAGCGACCCTCTCATACGTTTCCAGCCAGGTTTCCGGGTCCTCAAATATGGAACCGCGGAACGTCGGTGGTTCCCTGGGCTGCTGCAGCACGATGGGGGACGCTGGGGCTGCCATTGGGGTTGCCTTGGCCACAATCTTCTTGGTCTTCTCAGGTAGAAGTCCGTGCTCCGGGGGCAGCTGTTGAAGACGGCGGCTTGCTCGGTGGTCCGGGACTACGTTGGTGTTCTGTTTGCGGTCTGGGCTGGGATCACGGCTTGTCGGGGGCGTCCCGTACATGAACGAAAAGCACCTCCACCAGATGTCACGTGGTAGTGATGGTGAAGAAAGAAGCAGTACGATCGAATACAAAACTAGCTTTTATTAGGCGAACCTGTGCCCACAAAACAGGCTACACTTATAGCACAACGATAGCGGCGAACACGGTCGGCGATCGTCGGAAATCTGATCAGCGGGTCAAGCGCGTCGGCTTTTATAGAGCAGTCATCGAATGTTCCAGACTAATCGTTCGGACCTGCGTGCCTTCCACAATGTTCTACACCATTCGCGTTACGCAATGGAATCAGATAACACAAGGTTCGGCGACAACAGACAGCCGGGTAGAAGCATCGATAACTTTCCAGAAACGTCGGATACATGCAGGCGCGTCCCTCGCTGTGCGATTACATTTGTTAAGCGGCGAAACGTGGTCGCCCGCTAAAGATAAGTACACGTGTCAATATTAACAGCGAGCACTGTGATATCGAAGCACAAAGGGAAAGGGTGCAAACGTGGTCGCTACATTGATCACCACGGTGCGCCGAGGGATCCATTAAATTAACATGGAAAGAAAAGACGCCGCGAATGCCCGGGAATATGCACAGCGAGCACTGTAGTATGGAAAAATAAATGGAAATGGTGCAAACATGGTCGCTACATTGATCTCTATGGTGCAACGTGGGCAGGCATATCACTAACATGCAAATAAAAGACGCCGGAAATGGCCGCGAACAAGCACAGCGAGCACTATTCTATCGAAGCACAAGCGGAAATGGTGCAAATGCGGTCGCTACATTTTCCTCCACGGTGCGACTGGGGGATCCATAAAGCTAACATTCAAAGAAAAGACACCGCGAATGGCCGGGAATATGAACAGCGAGCACTGTGATATCGATGCACAAACTGAAAGGGTGCAAACATGGTCGTTACATTGATCTCCACGGTGCGACGGGGGGATCCATAAAGCTATCATGCAAAGAAAAGACGTCGCGAATAGGCACAGTGAGCACTGTGGCATCGAAGCACAAACGGAAAGTGTGCAAACATGGTCGCTACGTTTTACTCCATGATGCGATGGGGGGATCCACAAAGCTAACATGCAAAGAAAAGATGCCGTTAATGGCCGGGAATATGAACAGCGAGCACTGTGACATCGAAGCAAAAACAGAAAGGGTGCAAACTTGGCCGCTACATTGATCTCCATGGTGCGACGGGGGGATCCATTAAGTTAAAATGCAAAGACGCCGCGAATGGCCAGGAATGGAAACAGCGAGCACAGTCAAATCGAAGCACAAACGGACAGGGTGCAAACATCGTTGCTACATTGATCTCCACGGTCCGACGGGGGGATCCATAAACCTAACATGCAAAGAAAAGGCGCCGCGAATTGGAGTGAATATGAACAGCGAGCGCTGTGATATCGAAGCACAAACGGAAAGGGTGGGAACGTGGTGGCTACATTGATCTCCACTGTGCGACGAGGGGATTCATAAAGCTAACATGCAAAGAAAAGACGCCGCGAATATCCACAGTGAGCACTGTGGCATGGAAGCACAAACGGAAAGTGAGCAAACATGGTCGCTACGTTGAACTCCATGATGAGATGGGGGCATCCACAAAGCTAACATGCAAAGAAAAGACGCCGCGAATGGCTGAGAATATGAACAGCGAGCACTGTGATATCGAAGCACAAACGGAAAGGGTGCAAACGTGGTCGCTACATTGATATCCACGGTTCGACGGGGGGATCCCTAAACCTAACATGCAAAGAAAAGACGCCGCGACTCAGCGGGAATTTGAATACCGAGCACTGTGATATCGAAATACAAAGGGAAATGGTGCAAACGAAAAGACGCCACGAATGGCGGCGATCATGCACAGCGAGCACTGTGATATCGGAGCACAAACGGAAAGGGTGCAAACGTGGAAGCTACATTGATCTCCACGGTGCGACGACGGAATCAATAAAGCTAGCACACTCTAAAAACAAAGAGAGTTCCGGGCACTCTCTTTGAGGGAGTAGCGGCTTGTCCCATTTTTCACTCTCTTTTCGAGAGTAGATCGACCCTGTTTGAGAGAGAGTAGGTCAACCCCTGTTGACAGAGTTTCGTTACTCCACCGCAAGGGATTGCTAGTACTCTTCCGCAGAGTGATATACTCTTCCCACAGGGAGTGCTAGTACTCTTCCGCAGAGTGCTAATACTAATACCGTGCTAATACCGCAGGGGTAATGGCACTCCACCAGACCGAGTACTTCTACTCCCCCAGAGTGCTAGTACTCTTCCCAATACCCTCTTAGCGAAGTCCTGGCCACGTATGCAGGCAGGAAATCATATCAAATTAGGGCCGCTGAATACCGTACCCTAGGCGGCTCCTCAGAGTCAGTGGCCCAATTCCAAGCGGCCTTCAGAATAGGCGTGAGCAAAGTTATGCAGGATTTTGAAGTCATTTTTCCTGGCTATTTGCTGCCTACCGTGAGGCGTGACTGCTCGGAATCGACCTAAGCGTATGCGTCCCGAACGCCACTGCGGAGAAAAAAATACTAATTAACATTTAATCCGCAACTATTTGTGCAAATTTCACAACCAGGAGTCACACAATCTAATTAGAACACAATAGTCAAGGGAATAACATACTTCTGAAGAACCTCATTGCTCTATACATCACGTGGATTCGAACCCGCGTACACTCGCATCTATACAATTCAAAACACACATCCTAACCATTACACCACAGAGCCACCACGCCCAGCCGCGTTCTTTCAGAGGTTATATATACAACAAATGTATTTGAGGAATCGGCTGCGGTGGGTGGAGTTTCTCTGCAGTGTGCTGTGCTGTTGTGTACTGGAATAAGTTTGCGTTTGCATCATTTCCAATCCTTGCTACGACTAACGCAGGAATACAACGTAGACGACTACGTGAGAACTATTCACGGCTTCTCGTCTCCCCAGGAAAATAACAAATGTGCCAGTCAGCTCACGATCGAGTGCTTTTCCAGTCCATGCATTATATGTTCTCCGAAAATACGCGGATACAAAGTATCATGCCAACCATCCACGTATGTGAATTTAATTCGCGCGTATACTGGTGAGCATTTCTGTTTATTTTTTCCGCCAGTTCCATTCGTGTGTGGTCAACTGCGACGCCAGTACCAGGCATTTCGACGTTCCTCACGCTGCCGTGTAGGCGTTCTTTTCAAGTGCATTAGTTTAGAGTTTGGTTCAGTCCGCTGTGAGCTGTTGTCCTGCATTAGCAGCGGATCGTTAGCGTTTTGAAGAGCATGCATTCCAGCATTTGGAGACTGCTTATGCCGATAGCGGCGTCCCATGCATTGGCACGCATGTTTATATGACTAATGTGTCCACTTGTTACGCGTGCACTGCTCGTATCCTGTGGCAGTGCTCGTTCTAAAAGCTCTGAAGACCATCTACACTCATACGTGTGTTCAATATATATGCACAGGATGGACTTGCCGGCTAGTTGGTGGAGCATTTTAGAAGAAACAGCGCAACACAATGACTACGCAAAAACATGGACCACACCACGAAGGGCTGGTGTGGTTGATGCTTTTTTTCGTCCCGGTGTTTGCGCTGTTTCTTCTTGCACGATACACGCAGACCACAGGTACGCGAAAGTTTAGGAGCATAGGGCGTTAACTTTGTTTTCCCCTTTCCTCTCAATGTCAATGGCACAATGCGTTGCCCGGAATTGCGCACGCTTACCCCCATATTCAGAAATGCATCATAACTTGAAGCCCATGCTTGACTTGACCTAAATGACGCAAGTCGTGAACGCACCAAAAGAAAGGCAGTGAGCGTCTGGGGGACGTTCGCACCAGGCGTCGTTTATATAAAGTCAAGCATGAGTTTTGTACTAAGATACATTTCTGAATACGGGGGTTAGTCATCTACTTTTCACAGAAAATGTCGAAGAAACGCCCACGAAAACCAGGCACATTCGTAAACATAACTAGGCAATACGAAGCTCCATAGAAAAAGAGTGGTATTAAAAGCTTTCAGTATTTTTCTTTACTCCAAAATAGTTGCGCTCTCGTGGCTTCTATGTACAGAGATAGTGCAGCGTTAGCTAAAAAGCATGAATTTCCGAACTCCATGCCAAAATGAGCTTGTAAAATTATTTAGGTGCCAGAATCCAGGGTTTGTAGCGATCCTTGAAAACCCTTTATTTCAAAAATGACATTTTCAAGGCATTGAGAACCCTGGAATTTTTAGAAGTACTGGAAAGTCCTTAAATTTCTACACTCGGCTAGACTTAGCAGACATCGCCAAGCGTTTTTTTTCCCTTCTGTGACACTCTTCGCATGCCACAGAGAATTGTCTGTGGAGGTAATAGAAGGAAACCGACATCCTTAAAGTTGAAATTACAAAGGAGCTGCAGATACCACATGGAACGGGCGACAAATGTACTTGGAGGAGCAGAAGCAGGAAGCTCAACAGTTGAGGCATTCAAAGAAAAGCCGTGATGAGTAAATTGAGAGCTACAGACACAATAAAAGGAAATTACAAATGACTACTGCTTATTTGATGGTGAAAAGCTGAGGCAACAGGTGACATCACATACACTGTCAAACCAAACAGTATTCAAAAACTACAAATGTTGCAGGTCCAAGTAGTTAATTGTGCTATTGCAGAAAAACTTTGAGCGCTTTCTTGAAATGCTTCCTTGTGTGCATTTAGTGATGGGCAGTTAAAGGCAAATTAGCAGTCTTTCAAATGTTTGAAATCAGTGAAATGCGATTTGTTTTGTTTTCTTTTGTTTGCATTAAAGTTAACGATGTTGTCGAACAAGTTATTGCCTGTCCAAACTACTAAAAAAATCGCACGAGGTCCTTGAAGTTACTGTGTCGGGGCCTCGAAAGTTCTTGAAAACCGTTGATTTTTTTCTTCAATATTGCTACAAACCCAGAAGAAGAACTGTCATGGAGTAAAAACCTTGGCTGAACAGGGGCTTATACGAAGAGCACAGGAAGACTAGAAATGCAGTAGTAGGCATGGAGGGCCCTGAAAAAAATGTGCCACATCTGCTCGTCTGCCTGATGTTTCTGCAGTGACTGTCACATTTTTAGTAGAAGTGCACTTCCTGTTCTACTTTAATAAACGCAACATTACCAACTCCAATGTGGGGCACTCCTTCAGCCAGTGCAGAACTCTTTCTGTACATCCCTGTCAGCTCTGTCATTTTTCCAGCATTGTAGTACAAGATTTGTTAAACTGGTTTCGCAGAATATGAGCAGTATACTCTTAAATTAGCTGTTTATTTCTATGCACAAGTTCAGGTCCTCAGTTTGGTTGCATGACAAATTGCCATACCTCAACAGATACAAGAAACAATTTTATTAGAGTTTAATAAAATCCAAAAAGCAATAATAACAACAATATAATGACATACATTTGTTCTGGTACGTATACAGCGCATGTCTTGGCACTGTATAAATTCAACTATACATCGCAAGTACTGTGTCCTGACCACTATTATTCACATGTGCAAAACCATCAGAGCAGTTTTTAAACAAATAGCACAGTGATTAGTGACATACACTTTGTAACTGCTTTACATGAGCATAATACCAGGTTCTCTAGCCGAGTGCCATCCGTGTGGTATAACCGAGCTCAGATTGGTCCACCTTGACTGATCAAATAGGGCACCACTGTAGGTGAAATGAGGCGCACAACTCCTGCGGGACCCGCCGTTGTTGCTCAGTGGCTATGGTGTTAGACTGCTGAGCACGAGGTCGCGGGATCGAATCCCGGCCACGGAGGCCGCATTTCGATGGGAGCGAAATGCGAAAGCACCCGTGTACTTAGAATTAGGTGTACTTTAAAGAACCCCAGGTGGTCAAAATTTCCGGAGTCCTCCACTACGACGTGCCTCATAATCAGAAAGTGGTTTTGTCACGTAAAACCCCATAATTTCATTTTTAATTTAACTCCTGGGGGGACGGTAGAGTATCCGCCTCCCGTGCAAGAAGACCGTGGTTCAAATCCCGGTGCCGCGCAATTCTCCACCGGAAAATACAAAAAAACCGCGTGTTGAGAAAATTGCTCAAACAGGCCTGGAGTGCGGCCTGATCCCGGTGACCAGAACCGGTAACGCACTCTCTCACCAGAGCAGGATTGGCCACCCTGGTGCAGTACTTGGCCACAACCTCCTACATGAATACAACAATCAAACCCCGGCCCTCAGTCCCCAGCAGCCACGAAGCAACTGACCACGGCGGCGGTCATGATCTGTGACGCCGCAGAGGGTGCTAAGAATACCTGGCTCCAGACAGGCCGCCATTGGAATCTGAACCTGGCAACGTTTAGCGTTAGAACGTTATCTAGTGAGGCGAGTCTAGCAGTGTTATTTGAGGAATTAGAGGGTAGTAAATGGGATATAATAGGGCTCAGTGAGGTTAGGAGGACAAAAGAAGCATATACAGTGCTAAAAGCGGCACGTACTGTGCTACCGGGGCTTAGCGGAGAGACGAGAACTAGGTGTCGGATTCCTGATTAATAAGGAAATAGCTGGTAACATACAGGAATTCTATAGCATTAACGAGAGGGTGGCAGGTCTTGTTGTGAAACTTAATAAGAGGTACAAATTGAAGGTGGTACAAGTCTATGCCCCTACATGCAGTCATGATGACCAGGAAGTCGAAAGCTTTTATGAAGACGTGGAATCGGCGATGGGTTAAGTCAAAACAAAACACACTATACTGATGGGCGACTGCAATGCCAGGGTAGGCAAGAAGCAGGCTGAAGACAAGTCAGTGGGGGAATATGGCATAGGCTCTAGGAATAGCAGAGGAGAGTTATTAGTAGAGTTTGCAGAGCAGAATAATATGCGGATAATGAATACCTTTTTCCGCAAGCGGGTTAGCCGAAAGTGGACGTGGAGGAGACCGAATGGTGAGACTACAAATGAAATCGACTTCACAATCTGCGCGAACCCTGGCATCATACAAGATGTAGACGTGCTCGGCAAGGTACGCTGCAGTGACCATAGGATGGTAAGACCTCGGATTAGCCTAGACTTGAGGAGGGAACGGAAGAAACTGGTACACAAGAAGCCAATCAATGAGTTAGCGGTAAGAGGGAAACTAGAGGAATTCCGGATCAAGCTACAGAACCGGTATTCGGCTTTAACTCAGGAAGAGGACCTTGGTGTTGAAGCAATGAACGACAATCTCATGGGCATCATTAAGGAGTGCGCAATAGATGTCGGTGGTAACGCCGTTAGACAGGAAACCAGTAAGCTATCGCAGCAGACGAAAGATCTGATCAAGAAACGCCAATGTATGGAAGCCTCTAACGCTACAGCTAGAATAGAACTGGCAGACCTTTCTAAGCTAATCAACAAGCGTAAGACTGCGGACATCAGGAACTATAATATGGATAGAATTGAACAGGCTCTCAGGAACGGAGGAAGCCTAAAAACAGTGAAGAAGAAACTAGGAATAGGCAGGAATCAGATGTGTGCGTTAAGAGACAAAGCCGGCAATATCGTTACTAATATGGATGAGATAGTTCTAGTGGCTGAGGAGTTCTATGGAGCTTTATACAGTACCAGTGGCACCCACGACAATGGTGGAAGAGAGAATAGCCTAGAGGAATTCGAAATCCCACAGGTAACGCCAGAAGAAATAAAGAAAGCCTTAGGAGCTATGCAAAGGGGGAAGGCAGCTGGGGAGGATCAGGTAACAGCAGATTTGTTGAAGGATGGTGGTAAGATTGTTCTAGAAAAACTGGCCACCCTGTATACGCAATGCCTCATAACCTTGAGCGTACCGGAATCTTGGAAGAACGCCAAAATAATTCTAATACATAAGAAAGGGGACGCCAAACACTTGAAAAATTATAGCCCGAATAGCTTACTGTCCGTTGCCTACAAAGCATTTACTAAGGTAATCGCAAATAGAATCAGGAACACCTTAGACTTCTGTCAACCAAAGGACCAGGCAGGATTCCGTAAAGGCTACTCAACAATAGACCATATTCACACTATCAATCAAGTGATAGAGAAATGTGCTGAATATAACCAACCCTTATATATAGCTTTCATTGATTACGAGAAAGATTCACTCGAAACCTCAGCAGTCATGGAGGCATTACGGAATCAGGGTGTAGATGAGCCATATGTAAAAATACTGGAAGATATCTATAGCGGCTCCACAGCCACCGTAGTCCTCCACAAAGAAAGCAACAAAATCCCAATAAAGAAAGGCGTCAGACAGGGAGATACGATCTCTCCAATGCTATTCACAGCATGTTTACAGGAGGTAATCAGAGGCCTGGAGTGGGAAGAATTGGGGATAAAAGTTGATGGATAATACCTTAGCAACTTGTGATTCGCTGATGATATTGCCTTGCTTAGTAACTCAGGAGACCAATTGCAATGCATGCTCACTGACCTGGAGAGGCAAAGCAGAAGGGTGAGTCTGAAAATTAATCTGCAGAAAACTAAAGTAATGTTTAACAGTCTCGGAAGAGAACAGCAGTTTACGATAGGTAGCGAGGCACTGGAAGTGGTAAGGGAATACATCTACTTAGGGCAGGTAGTGACCACGGATCCGGATCATGAGACTGAAATAACCAGAAGAATAAGAATGGGCTGGGGTGCGTTTGGCAGGCATTATCAAATCATGAACAGCAGGTTGCCACTATCCCTCAAAAGGAAAGTGTATACAGCTGTGTGTTACCAGTACTCACATATGGGGCAGAAACTTGGAGGCTTACGAAAAGGGTTCTGCTGAAATTGAGGACGACGCAACGAGCTATGGAAAGAAGAATGATGGGTGTGACGTTAAGGGATAAGAAAATAGCAGATTGGGTGAGGCAACAAACGCGGGTAAATGACATCTTAGTTGAAATCAAGAAAAAGAAATGGGCATGGGCCGGATATGTAATGAGGAGGGAAAATAACGGATGGTCATTAAGGGTTACGGACTGGATTCCAAGGGAAAGGAAGCGTAGCAGGGGGCGGCAGAAAGTTAGGTGGGCGGATGACAATAAGACGTTTGCAGGGACAACATGGCCACCATTAGTACATGAGCGGGGTAGTTGGAGAAGTATGGGAGAGGCCTTTGCCCTGCAGTGGGCGTAACTAGGGTGATGATGATAATGATGATGAATGTATACAAATGGTCCCTGTGTACCTACACATGACTAGTGCCACCCGAGTACTATTACTCACAGGTGTAAAACCAACAAAGCAGTTCTTTAAATATATCACAGCGCTTAGTGACGTACATGCTGTAACTCCCTTGTAAAAGCATAATACAAACACGTGAGCACACAGAAAGCTAGCAGTGGGCCTACATGGAAATACCACCACCTCAATACTAATTCCCAAGTGTAAAACCAACCAAGCAGTTCTTTAAAGAATATCACAATGCTTAGTGACATACATGTTGTAACTAGCTTACATAAGCTTTATACAAACATGAGAACATACACGAAGCTATCCGTGCACCTACATAGAAGTGCGGCCATCTGAACACTATTATTTGCAAGTGTAAGCTCAACAGAACAGTTCGTTATAGTGACGCACATTTTGTAACTGCCTTATACAAGCTTAGTGCAAGCACAAGAATGCGGAAAAAAATAAATTAATAACTTGCTCTATGAATACACAAACAGATCAACACAAATGGTAAACACCGCTTTGAAGACACGTGACCGTGACAAAGCGCAGTGCTGTGCCGGTTGAAACTGCCATCCACAAAAGTATTGAGCAATGCTTAAAACAACAAGCCATAAAGTGCTGAAAGACTGCATTTGTAACGTACCTATTTTAATTCAAATTTCTTGAATATAGGGCTCTCTTGCAGATAAGGCATCTGATCCAACTGACCTGATTTTACACCTGCTAAATGCATACAATGCACTCAGATATAACTGGTAATAATAATTATAACATGTAATAATAATTATATAATATATAACATAATTAACAATAATAACATATAACAATAATTAATAATTAATTATAATAATTAATAATAATAACATATAACAATAATTAATAATTATATAACATAATTTATAATTATAAAAGGCATTTAAAAACTTGATAGTATGATGAAGATGCATGAATAGAAAAGTTCTGTCCCCCTTGTACTTGTTAAAAAGGTGTAAGTACGACACATGTTCTTTTTTTTCCGCAATTTTTGCATCAATGACACCCGGGAACCTCGAACCCACAAAAAAAGAAGATACTGCTATGTTAATAGTGTTATGAATAATTTTTTGTGGAAGCTTTTTACAGACAAGTTGCAGTCTCGTTTCTCGAGGTTGAGCTGTATCATGCAAAATAACATGGAAAGTGGTGACATAGGAGCATGACACTATGCCATAATGTTCGTTTCAGTTGACTCTCTTGCCCTACAAGTCACTGCTCACTGTGACCAGTGATGGAACAGCAGTGTCTGTGTGATTTTCATCACACTTCTGTCCTATGCCATCCTTATCAGAGTTGGCGGCACATAGATACCCAAATTTCGAAAGTGTTGCTTTCTCAGGTGGTTGTTTTTGATTTGCTCAATATCAGTTGGCACTTCAGCTGCATCAAACTTCTTTTTTACCTCTTCAACAACAACATCAACAACAATCTTATGACACCTGTGTTGTCCTTCTAGTTGCCTACAAAGACCAGTTAATCTCACAACAACACTGACAGTCTCTACTATCTTCTAATGGGGAACAGGTGTGTCCCACCATGTGTTCCACATTGTTGTCGCTATGTGGGCTGGCTGGGGAGGCAACAACAGTAATATGTTTGCATATCTTAAAGTGATGCTTTTACTGTGTTATCACACCTTAGTCTTGCACTTGCTGCACAAGAACACTGGCTCACAGTCGTGGTGAAAGGCTTTTGTATGTTGAGCATATGAGTTGTATGCACTACAAAAAAAGTCAGTGATAGCACACATGTTGCTCTACCAGGCCTGATGCGGTTTCTTCTGACACTGCTGCTGATACTGACACACTGCTGTTTGCCTCGTACACTGTTGCAGCTGCATTAGACATGGCCGTCTCTGTATCTATTGCTGCCGTGTCACCTGTCATGGTAACTTCAGGTGGTATCCGGCTCGCTCCTGCAACAGAGATGTCGTTTGCCCCTTGAGGGCTCTCGTCATCAGGGCCAATAATTTCGTAGGCATTGTCTCCTGCATCGAAGAACCAAAAAGAACAGCCTGAATTAATAAATATAGCTCTAAAAAGTACGGACATCAAAACTTAACCACAAGCTTTGCACATCAGTGACCAGGCTTAATGAATAGTACTTGCAGGAGGAGGTACACAATTGTGTGTGTACATTACAGTTAAGCCTCATTAGAAGAGATACTCAAGAGGCACGGGAAACATGTCTCTCGAAACCAAAAATTTTTAAACACTCAGGAGCCAGACTAGATCACTTTATTATGCATCCAGACTAAAGTATGTTTAGATATATCTGAAGGAATAATTGCTCAGGGTGGCCTAAAGGGCCCCTAAACCACTTCTCGACATTTTTTGAACATTTCAAGTAAACACACGCATCAAAATTAGAATGCCGTCACAACTGACGATGCCAAACGCCACAGTGCGTAGCACTGTGGGATCACCACAATATGAAGAAAATGACCCCGTGCGTTTCTCTGGGCCTATCCTGCACCCCCCCCCCCCCCGTTTGTCCTGACATCACCAGGCTGTCTCGGATGATGTCACCAGTTTCCGGTACTGTCGATTGGTCGAACGAAAGTGTACGACTACCAGCAAGGCCTGCAAGCAAATACACACTCCTTCCTCGTCGCGTTGCTCGCGATGCCATTGTGGGCAGCCAATGGGGGCAAAGAACAGAAACACCAACAGAAGGGTCTCCCTATACGGCTCTTCAACTAGAGTCACCATACAGTTCTATTGTATTGGCGAGGTCATTAGCGCCACCCCTCGCAGGACGACAGGCCTGCGTGGCAGCAACAGAGCTCGCTGGTGATGGCCTGTCCCGTAACATTTGGAGGTGTACTAGGCAAGGAAAAGACAATACTGTCCAGATGGCGTGTACCAGATGAAACAGTAAAATGAGCGGGGACTACCTTTCGATAATCAAACACACGTAGCTCCACTATTACTCCACCATTTCGAAAAATTCGTGGCTAAGTGTTCGTTGCCTTAACATGTACAACTGCAACACCGCAACTAAATTTCAACCTCGGTGGTTTAGGGGCCGTTGAGAGAAGACATTCACTGCTTTTTAGTGACTAGATTGTGTTAGCTTCCTTCCTAACTTCTGGAAGTTAAACACTTGACTTTGCAAGCCTTGCTGCGCGCAGGACCTTTGAGGTGCTCTTAGACGCTCGTCAGCTTCAACTGCCGACACTTTCTGCCCTGCACTGTCCTCGTTGCCCTCCTTTTCTAGTTCATGCTTAAAGCGACATGCGCATTTGACTTGTGTGAGGATTGCGTGATCTTTACGCCCTTCGGAGCACACAAGGTGCATGAAGTGAATGTGTCTGGGTTGTGTCCCTTCGAAGTAGTGAATACTTAAAAAGTCATTAGTAACAAGGGTGTCTCTTGTGTACAGTGTTGTTAACGTGGCAAACATCGGAAAACCAACCAAACCATTTTCAGATGCCTCTTACAACCAAGTGTATCTTGTAATGAGATTCTACTGTACTGAATATTTTTCATCTATGGATCATCTGCATGTACATATGGTCACAAAGACATGTTGTGTGGAATGGCGAATCAGGAAAAAGCTCGTACTCTTACTTTTTTCCCTAACATAAGCAGCTGATAACAATATGATAAAAAGCAAGTAATGAGGCTAGCATGGAACATAATGCTTCAGCTCTAAAGTTTTTTGGGCCCACATCATTCTTTCATATGACATAAGGAAACAACTTGATAGCAGTAATGGCTGTATGTGATCTGAGTTGATTAAAACAAACAATACGTAAGGTTGCCCTGTATGTAATTTTATCAGAGTGCTTTTTAGATGTCCTGCTGGCGATCGTGGCTGCACGATGTTTCTCATGCTTTTTGGCATGATTCCTTTCTTTTCCACTCCACTCTTTTTTCTGGTTTTCTCCTCTTTCCCTTCCCCCTTGCATAAAATAGCACACCTGAAGTATCAAATCTGTTGAATTATTGTGTGTATCAAACCTGATAACGTGTGGGCTTCTCTGTGGTCTGTGTTGTATTTTTGCGCTGTGCAAGTCAATTCAAGATGAAAGATGGAATGTCCCTGCCTTTAGTTTAATTATATATATATATATATATATATATATATATATATATATATATGTCTCTCTAATGTTTTGAAATATATGTACTTTCAGGAGTGCCTGCAGGCTCTTCTCCCCTGCTCCAGTGACGAAAAGGAGAGCCTTTTATGTACCATAGTCAAACATTCACAGGTTTTCGCTGTGCCCATTACATCACTTATCATATGGATCTGTCACAATACAGAGTAGCAGTGGTCCATAATACTAGCCCATCCCAACATAACTATAAATTAGCACATACCGACATGCTGTGAAACAGCTGTTGCAAAGCCGCTGGTGCTGGCAATTTCCACAGCACTGCAGTGGTACAGCCGAGTGCCACCTGTACAGTGACAAATGCATATGCATGTTAGCAACTCAGTAGTTGCTGATGGTTTCATAAGCTTTACACAACACAATAAAGTAATCTAGACAACTTTGTTGGAACAAATACACATAATTAGGACACCATTTAAACACTAACACGTTAAATTGCCCCCAATCTCTCACTCACTAAGGGATAATACTACTAAAACATCGGTGGAGAGCTCAGATTAACACAGCCCATAAAGGACAAGCTTTCTTTGAGGAAAACAGCTATAACAGTGGTTAGTTTTCTCGATCATTTTATGTGCTAGCTTTGATTTAAATGTCATGCACTACTATAAAATATCAAGTGACGCATTTCTAGCAGCAGAAGGCGTCGTCAGCCTCATGGTACAACTGATTTTTGCACTGTTTGTGTCAGTGAGCCCACACATACAAAGAAAACCGAATTCACACATACATGTGCAGTGCCAAGTGCACTCCTCCTCCTGAAAACGCAGCCACCAGTTCCAATGCTGCTGAAAGGACAGGTTATATAGAGTGTGAGACTGCATGGAACTACCACTTATGACTAAGTGTAGGATCTGCTGATTGGAGAGGTAGTCACATGCTATTTCTAGTCTCTTTTAGAAGCATTACTAAAGGATGAATTAAAATCTATTCATAAGTCACGAATTCCACGCATCCACAGTTCGGTTAAATAACTTGTGAGAAAAAGACATGTTTACCTGGAATAGCAACCTTTTTCCTGCTGCAAAACTTTCCTTCGAATTAATGAAATAACTTTACAGCGTCATAAGATATTGTGTTTCTCGCAACTATTTGCCAGCAATGGCGAGTTACAGTGTTTATATCTGACTCATTGGGCGACAATACTGCCAAACACAAATGCTTCACGAACACGAGAACACGTCCCTCGCAGAGAATAGCAACCATATATGCCTCTGTGAGACATGATCGCACCTTTGTGGTCAAAGTGTACATTAGAACGACACCACCACCTCATTAAAAAAAAGCCTCAGTACAAGGCAGCAGCCAACTGCATAATGTGAAATTGCAACTGATGTCCACTTACTGGTGGCCTGTGTTTGAGTCACTTCTGGCAGTTGACTGGTGAGAAATGCACGTCCTGGGTTGTCCCTACAAAATATACAGGGTTATGTCAAATGTTGAAAATATATATACACTGGCATTTCATAAGTTGTAAAGCAAATGAGTAAACTAATAAACAAGTGTAACGTAAACAGAGTACACATGATAAGATAAGCTGTCAACTGGTAATGCATTACGCGAAAAACCTAATGCATAGGAAAGACTATACGTATACACACGAAGCTGACAAACAATTTAATTCGCTCTAGGTTTTTTCGCGTAGTATATTCAAATTATTATGTCTCGTGGTTAGAGCAAAATTAGTGTAAATTACGTACTAAATTATGTACCCTGGAAAACTTTTCTTCAATATGCACCTGTGCGCGCTGCGAATGCGTAGCGTTGTAAAATTTACGTACATGACATTTAACATAGTTGCTGAACACGGATTTCCTTTGCCCTGTGTCGTGTACAGTGAGCTACATATATCTGCCCCCCCCCCCCCCCCCTTTTCGTACTAGCCATACTGCGTGCCCCTGCACCTATACGCACGTCAAAAACCTCACGACACAGAAAAAAAAAACGCTAATCACCCATGCCTGCATGTTTTAGTGGGCCTAACCTAACCAAGCATGGGCTGTTGCTTTTTATAGTAAACACAAGCACCGTGCTCATTGCAAGTATGTATCATGTCACTAAGCAAATATGCAATTTCATTGTACCACTAATTTTTTATCACTTGGATATATCTGTTGAGAGGCAAGACAAAAAGCAGTCACTTCTCAGAACTAATCAGCATTTTAAAAAACATTTCTAACTTTTCAACTACACTTTCTGCTATGTGTCTGTCTCCAGAGAGCATACTTGATTTGACTATCCAATCAGAGACATTACATAAATATACCATGTTAAGATGACTGCCTGGAGCACATGAAAATTTTCAGCTTGGTGTAACATACTGTATCTTGATTTTGTTGACATTTGGTCAAATGGTACACCCAATATACCCACATACTAGTTTTCTTGTCCAAATTGCATGCCAATGTATTTTGATTTTGTGGCATTGGCTCCTCTGCACTATGTGAAGTCGCGCTGCACTGGCTCTTTCACATCCTCGTGTCCTTGCAGCTGCCTTCTTGCGTTATATAAAGCGGGTGCCTGAAAAATGTCGTATGCAAAAGTCAACACAAGGGCATAGTGCAAAACAGCATCAAGACAGTCAAGGCCATGGCAATAAAAGAAAGTCTTAGCTCTTAGTCTTCCTAGTGAAATGCATGCAAAACATCCAAATGACTGCAACAGTCAACTGCTAAACTAACTTCAATTTTTAGATTGAAGCAAAAAAACAAATAACCAACAGTTCATCCTTGTTTGTCACGAATGTTACAATACTCCTGCTAATGAATAGAATATTGGTCATTTTCAGAGGTCATAGGTCTGTTATGAGTCTGGTGTATCGCAAACACCACTTGTGACACATCCTAAGCACGTGCCCAGTGTGCCCCCCGCACCATCCCTGGTTGCGCCACTGCTGAAGCCGTAATTTGAGGATTATAGCTGCAAACATGAGGCTCAATAGGGATGAAAATATTGTCCTTCAGTTCAATCGATATATGGATGTGCCTATAAAAAAGGGCAACAAGGCTTGTTATGGCAAGCTTACCCACATTTCAATACTAACAAGAAAGTTCACTGCGGCCTGCATCTAAGCTTACTAAAAGGCATGACCTTATTTTCATGCATAAGGTGCGCAACGGAGTTCATTTTTGAGAGACCCGACTACTGCTGCAGTTTGAAATCTAGCATTTTAGATTCTTGAAGGCATGTAAAAGTTGCAGTTAAACCGCAGTTATTAGTTTATTACACCAACCTATTGTTCTGTGTACGACAGACTGGTAACACGGCATTAAAGCAACATTTTATTTTGATATTTTATTTCTCTACTAAAAATATTCAAGCGATAAACACATTTTGATCTGCCATGCAATAGCAAAATGCATACATTACGCTTGTAACCCCCAGAGGAAGGCTGATTTAGCTGTTCATATGACATAACTCTGACACGCCAACTCATATTAGCAAATGCACAGGCATGTCCAAAACAATAGGCGTATGCAAAGCGCCTCTGCAATTGTAATTCCACACAGCAGCCATTATATTCGATGCCGATGCATAACTAGCTGCTCGACAATTTACCGAGTTCGTAGACATAAGCATCCATCCTTTCAGTTTCGCACCGTGCACGAAAACCGCAACAGGAGACAAAACCAGACCTATAATCGCACCATTTGAATACATGAGCAAAAACAGTTCAGTCTTAGGGATAAACACTGTGAGAGCGATTTAGTGCGCGATGGCGACGAGCGACGGCTTCGAGCGACAAAACGGGTCGTCGCTTGAACAGATGGCTCGGTTCTGGAAATCTAGAAATCGTCGCTCATCGCCCGGAAGTGCTATGAGCGACTAGCCAATAGCGCGAAGCCTGAACTGGATGTGCATCGCTCAAATTCAATTCAATTCAATTTTATTTCCCAGAAACATCTGGACGGCTTCCTGGCTAAAAGCTGCTAGAGCAGCTTGACAAAAGGCGCAGAAAGCCGTTACAAGGCATAGCGGACAAGTCACATGAAAAAAAAAAAAAAATACAGGTATAATCGCAAGCAATGGAATCAAACACGATTTCAGTTTAAGAAATCAGTTTTGCAAGATACGTCAAAGAACAGCAAATTAAGTATTGAAAGAAAGAAACAAAGTTAAGAACAGGTAACGAAAAGACACAAAGTTGAAGTTCAATCTCAAATAACAATTTCAAAATGCACTATACGCAATCAGTAGGCATGAAAACACAAAATGAAAAAAACAATATGTCTTACAACACGATACATAAGCAATCGCAAACACTCTGTACATAACAATACACAATAGGCCAAAAACACGATATCAAACCAAATGGTCATTCACAATACGCTGGATCTTTTCTTTAGTTACAGTTGCGCAACATATGTTCGAAGCTGCCTTCTACTATATCCAGCAGTATTTTGGTGCTTGTTAAGTGTTAGGGGAACATTGTGAGCAAGTGACTGAAGTTTGTAATTCGTACGAAAATGTGGTATTGCCCACATATCAGTGCAGCGCGTTTTAACAGTCGACGAGTAACGTTGTAACGATGCCAGAGAAGAGAGGTAATTAACGATTTTAGTTGATGAAAAATTAAACAACTGCAATAACCGAAATTCATACATATTATCCGCGCGAACTAAATGATGCTCTAGAAATGCTTCTTTCGTGGTATCTGTGCGTTCGAGATTTGAAATTTGCCGTATAATTCCTTTTTGTATGGTGACAATCTTATTTATATTAGTTTTTGTTGTGGTAGCACAAACCAAGTTGCAGTAGTTTATGTGTGAGTAAAACAGAGCGTAGTAAATTTGAAGCTTTGCTTGTAGTGGAAGAATACTACGACAGCGCGATAGTACCCCTGTAACTGCAGATAACTTTCGACAAAAAAATGCGATGAGAGTATCCCATTTCAAAGTTGAAGAAAAATATATTCCTAGAGTTTTGCGGTCACTGACAATGGCAACAGGCTGGTGTTCATGACTAAACTGATGGGACGAGGAAACCTTTTTGTTGTTTGCACAGAATATGATCGCCTTCGTTTTAGTTGCATTAATGCTGAGTCTATTCTTTTGACCATAAAGACACCTTATTGAGAACTTCATTGCATTTCATAATTGTTTGATCTAAATTAGAACCGCAGACAGTAAAAGTGGTATCATCAGCGTATATCAAATTTAATTTCGGTGTCTATCAGGACAATGTCATTAATATAAATATTAAATAAAAGTGGACCCAGTACGCTACCCTGAGGCACTCCGTGCGTGACGGGTAAAAAAGATGATTTGCTATTGTTAATAAAAACACATTGCTGTCGGTCACGCAGGTATGACTCAAGCAAGGCCAAAGGTTTCCCGCGAATCCCGTATTGTGTAAGCTTTGTCGTAAGAACGTCGTGGTCAATGGAATCAAAAGCCTTACTAAAATCCAAAAAAAGACCTACTGTATAGAATTGTTATTCAATGTTTCCCAGGATGGTTTCCTTTAAGGATAATAACGCTAATTCTGTAGATCTTCCCGCTCGGAAGCCAAATTGAGAATCTGTTATTACATTTTTTATGTCGAAGAATTTCGTTAATCGAGAAAATATGATTTTTTCCAACCCCTTAGAAAAAACAGATAGAACAGAGATTGGTCTGTAATTCGATGCATTGTTTTTGTCTCCCCCCTTGTATATTACTGATACTCTAGCCTTTTTCATGGCATCGGGAAAAGTTCCACTCTCCAACGCTAAGTTAAAGATGTAAGTAAGTGGGGAAGTGATGAACGGCAAAACATGCTTGACGGGTTCAACTTGGATGTTGTCGATATCTAGAGCCTTACTATTTCGCAATATCATGAACGTGCTGTGGATTTCATGTTCGTTAGTTGGTTCGAGAAATATACTGTCAACAAAATTGCTATATTGTGTGCCGATGTCTGGTGGGCTATTATCGGCTACGTTTACATTAACAAAGTGAGTATTAAAATAGTCTGCAAGCTCTTTGCCTTTAAGTTCACGGTGGCCTACAATTAACGTTTTGATAGAAGGCATACTGGTATTACGACCGAGAACATTTATTGTCTTCCAAGCAACATCAGGGCGTTGCCGAGTAATATGTTCAAAAATGTGTTGATAATAGTTTGTCTTGGATTGCCGCAACTCTGCGTTAAGCTGATTTCTAAATCTCTTAAATTGTTTGAGCGTTTTTTCTGAACGCGTCCGCAAAAAAGAATGATAGAGGCAATTTTTATTTTTTATCATGTTTATATGTTCTTGAGTCACCCAAGGCTTCCGTATCTTTTTAGATACCTTCATCGCTATGAGCGGGAAATGTCGTGTGTAAATACGCACAAAAGCCTGCAGGAATTCTGTGCACGCATCATTTACATTGGTTTTATGAAACACAGATCACCAATCATGGTTCAATCTTGTTTAAATGATACGAGCCTGTCCTGTGTAACTCGCTGAACAATCAAAGGCTCAGATCTGGCATCCCTTTCCGCGGAACGAGAGGAGTAAATAAGGAAGACTGGGCAATGATCGCTTAAATCTGATGCTACTGTGCCAGCACTGCAAATGGTAGTGTCAATATCGGTAATAAGAAGGTCAAGCACAGTAGAGCTATATTGTGTTACTCGGGTTGCAGTGGTAATTAAGTTGACAAAACCGTATGAAGGCAGCGTGGTGTTGAACTCACGGACAGACCAATCTTGGTCCAGGATACTTAAATTAAAGTCCCCACCACAAACCAGGTAACAGTTGTTCTTATGTAATCTAGCAACTGTTCGAATTAAACTAAAAAACGCAGCACATCCCCTGTCGGAGGGCGATAGATAACGGAGAAAATTTGCTTTTTGCATACCAGAGTAAGAGTTTCATAGTCGTCGGTGATTCTGGTAAATTCTGAAACCATTTCGCATTTTTTTCGATCTGTAACATAGGTGGCAACTCCACCTCCTCGCTTACTATTCCGATTTATGTAGAAAGCGTTGTAACCGGCTACATTTAATATTTGGGAATTATTTTGATACCAGGTCTCCGAAAACATGATTATGCTGAACTTGAAAGAAAATTGGTCTAAAAAGAAAGCGATGGAATCCTGCTTGTTGTTGACAGAACGTATATTAATGTGTAGGGCTGATTCACACGATAAATCAAAAAGCTGAACTGTGTGTGGCAAACAAAACTCGTGATAGTTCATCGCGTCTTCGCTGTTTCAAGCAGAAGCGGAACTTGCTTCACTGCACCACAGCAGAGCCTCGCACGTCGGCGGGCGCTTCGCTTGGTGTACCGGTAACCTGACGAGCACAGATCTTGCTGACATCATTTATATTCGTTATCGACACAATGGGTGAATCATCAGCTTCTTTCGCGAAAATCTTCCCGTTGTGTGACCAAACGCTTTTCCAGTGGTATTCATGTTTCCTTTTGACAGCCATGGCAAGTAGTTTCTTTAGGGCGGGGCAAAGATGTTCGTTCACGTAAACTGGTGTTGTGTTCTGAAGGCCAAGGTCATTGTTCGTTAGTCGAGTTTTCTTCGCTTTCTTAAGCACAGCGTCGCGTTTTGTGCGCGATTTGAACTGGACAATAATAGACCTATCAGCGTTGCGCGTAGGCACGCGGTGGCAGACCTCGATATCACCGCCGTCAATAGGCTCATTTATTGCAGAGCCAACTTTGGAAAGGATTTCATTCACAGATTCGTCGTCTTGCCTGATTACTCCCTGTATCTCTAGATTGGCCTTCCTTGAGTACTGCTCCATGTGAACAAGGCGCCTTTCTAAGTCTTGCAGCGTGCTTTCCATCGCTGCGTGCTTTGCGTGAAGCGCCTCGTTCTCAGATGCAAACCTAGCATTTCTTGTAGTCTCAGCGTTCAGTTTTTTTGTCAGCTCTTTAATGCTTCCGTGAGCATACTCAAGGCTCTTAGCCAAAGCTTGTTGTTCGATTTTCAATTCACGGACCTCGCTCCGTATTTGGCGCTCGACTGCTTCGCGGTGTTCTTTCAGCTCTGCCCTCATTTCTTCTTTTAGTTTCAAAAACTCTGCCTTCATCTCCTCCTTCATTTTACCTATTTCTTTAGCCATTCTGAAAGATCATACACGACGGCAAGCAACACAAAGTCGGCGAGGATTTACAAGAACAATTCCTTTGCAGGAGCGACGAGCGTAAAGAGAAAGTTGTGCGATTCGTGTGTTATTGGTACTAACCTGCAGCACAGGGAGAACGTGATTAACGTGTCCGGAACAGGCTCGTCGCTACTGCCAAGTGTCGGGCCCAAGACGAAGAAGGTGCTTTTTTACTGCCGATGCTGTGACGTAGAGGCCGACGCGGCAGGTCGCCGATGCAGCCGACGATAACACCTTCCTGGTGGTAGACGATGCAAACTTGATGGTTCCGAGCGTAGCGTGGGCCGGGAGCTTGATCCTCGTAGGCGCGCAGTGCGGCTGCGTGGCAGTCACCTGCAGCACAGGCAGAACGTGATTAACGTGTCCGGGACAGGCTCGTCGCTACTGCCAAGTGTCGGGCCCAAGACGAAGAAGGTGCTTTTGTACTGCCGATGCAGTGACGTAGAGGCCGACGCGGCAGGTCACCGGTGCAGCCGACGATAACACCTTCCTGGTGGTAGACGATGCAAACTTGACGGTTCCGCGCGTAGCGTGGGCCGGGAGCTTGATCCTCGTAGGCGCGCAGTGCGACTGCGTGGCAGTCACCTGCAGCGCAGGCAGAACGTGATTAACGTGTCCGGAGCAGGCTCGTCGCTACTGCCAAGTCGCTACTTCCAAATACTACCGATTGCCGCGCGGAACGAGCAAATGATTCAATTTTTATACGTGCAAGGATAAGAACCTACTGCAAGACCTCCGGAAATATTTTATGCTACTTTCTATCGTAAAATACATCAACGTAAATTACTAAAGCACGCGTCACGCGTGATTGCAGCCCTCATGCCGGCAACACCGGGGAGGCGTCGCTCAAAATCGTCGCTCGCACGGAGTACGACTTGTAGGCGACGAGCGAACGCGACAGCCATCTCCATCGCGTCGCTTGTAGCTGCCGCGCGCAAGATCACTTATATGGAGTTTATACTTTTTTTCAGCATAAAACATGGGTTCCTCATGCGTTTTCAGTAAGTTCAAGATAACGCGCCCAACTGACCCCTTGCAGCATGCAGCTGAATGCCTGCGGCAAAGTTTCTAACTAGCACTGGTGCTGTACGTAACTTCAGTGGTCGCAGGTTCCCCCTGCACGAGGCACTGTCAAGCGCGCGGTTTATTTATAAAAAAAGCATGCTGCCAGCAAAATGACGCCTTCTGTTATGTGATTCCTTAGTTCAGCAGCACTACGTACACAGTAGACTGCCAAACTGAATAAATTCAAACACACAAAACGCACGCTAATCACGGTCAGCGTAGGCTCGGAATAGTTCTGGCAGCGTTTGCTATTTTTAAAGCTCTTACGGACAACGGCAAAGTGATAAAATCACATGCAGTTATCGCGACGACTGGCTTTTTCGATTGACATCGAGAGACAGCGCGTATGCCTAGTCCTTTGTCAATCGCGTCGGCTAAGCGCAGCGACGACTTCCTGGCGATAGCACGACATATACGGAGAATGTGCACCTAAGTTAGAATTCACTTACCGTGGAGGATTTGTTGTTATATCCAAGGCATGACGAACCACTGTCGTGTTTTCGTGGCGACGCGAGATGGCTGACACACGATCTAGATCCCTTGGCTGGCCTTTGCAGCTGCTCGCTGAACGGATCACCTTTCTCCGGTGCTGTGTTGTTCCGCGATCTTGAGCGCGCGCAAGCGCGGTGGAGCAACTCCGAGTGAAAAAAGTAGAGCCCTCGCTACGCGTTCTTTGAACTGCGGCGGCCTGTTCTCTTAGAAGCAAAACGATGTGTTCTTTGCTCAGCGTGCATGAATGATACATTGCCATGTTCGGGGCCAGCCACCAACAGTTGAAGCAGAAGATTACGCTACGTTTTGTTCTCTATTGCCGCAAGAGTAGAACGGGCATTCTACTCTCTCTCTCTGAAGGGGAGAGTGAAAAGCACATTTCACTCTCTCCTTGGTGACAGAGTGAACAATGCATTTCACTCTCCTCGAAATTTTGCGAAAGTAAAACGACGCTTTGAAGAGTGAACCGGCCACTTCACTCCTGCGATACCCTTCCTAGTTTTTAGAGTGCATGCAAAGAAAAGACGCCGCGAATGGCCTCGAATATGCACAGCGAGCACTGTGATATCGAAGCACAAACAGAAAGGGTGCAAAGGTGGAAGCTACATTGATCTCCACGGTGCGACGAGGGGATCCATAAAGCTAACGTGCAAAGAAAAGACGCGGCGAATGGCCGAGAATATGGACAGCGAGCAATATGATATCGAAGCACAAACGGGAAGTGTGCAGACGTGGTCGCTGCGTTTATTTCCACGATGCGATGGGTGGATCCACAAAACTGAGATACAAAGAAAAGACGCAACGAATTGCAGCGATTATGCACAGCGAGCACTGTGGTATCGAAGCAAAAACTGAAAGTGTGCAAATGTGGTCGCTACATTGATCTCCACGATGCGATGAGGGATGCATAAAGCTAACATGCAAAGAAAAGACGCCACGAATGGCGGCGAATATGCACAGCGAGCACTGTGATATCGAAGCACAAACGGAAAAGGTTCAAACGTGGAAGCTACATTGATCGACAAGGTGCGACGACGGAATCAATAAAGCTAGCATGCAAAGAAAAGACGCCGCGAATGGCCGCGAATATGCACACTGAGCACTGTGGCATTGAAGCACAAACGGAAAGTGTGCAAACGTGGTCGCTACATTTATCTCCACGATGCGATGGGGGATCCATAAATTTAAATGCAAAGAAAACACGCCGTTAATGGCCGTGAATATGAACAGCGAGCACTGTGATATCGATGCACAAACGCTAAGAGTGCAAACGTGGTCGCTACATTGATGTCCACGGTGCGACGGGGATCCATAATCTAAATTGCAAAGAACACACGTCGCGAATGGCCAAGATGTGAACAGCGAGAGCAGTCATATCGAAGCACAAACGGAACAGGTGCAAACATGGTCACTACATTGATCTCCACAGTTCGACGGGGGGATCCATAAACCAAACATGCAAAGAAAAGACGCCGCGAATTAGCGGGAATGGGAACAGCGAGCACTGTGATATCAAAGCACAAAGGGAAAGGTTGTAAACGTGGTAGCTACATTGATTTCCACGGTGCGACGAGGGGATCCATAAAGCTAACATGCAAAGAAAAGACGCCGCGAGTAGCCGCGAATATGCATAGTGAGCACTGTGGCATTTAAGGACAAACGGAATGCGTGCAAACGTGGTAGGTACGCTTATCTCCATGATTCGATGTTGGGATCCACAAAACTAACATGCAAAGAAAAGACGCCGCGAATGGCCGCAAATATGCACAATTACCACTGTAGTATCGAAGCACAAATGGAAAGTGTGCAAACGTGGTCACTACACTGACCTCCATCTCCACGGTGCGACGGGAGGATCCATCAAATTGTATTGCAACGAAAACACGCCGCGAATGGCCGGGAACATGAACAGCGAGCACTGTGGTATCTAAGCACAAACGGAATGTGTCCAAACGTGGTCGCGACATTGACCTCCACTGTCCGACGGGGTATCCATAAACACAACATGCAAAGGAAAGACGCCGCGAATTGCCGGGAATATGAACAGCGAGCACTGTGATATCGAAGCACAATCTGAAAGGGTGGAAACGTGGTAGCTACATTGATCTCGATGGTGCGACGAGGGGATCCACAAAGCTAACCTGAAAAGAAAAGACTTCGCGAATGGCCGCTCATATGCACAGCCTGCACAGTGTTATTGAAGCACAAACGGAAAGTGTGAAAATGTGGTCACTACGTTTATCTCCCCGATGCGATGGCGGGATCCTTAAAGCTAACATGCAAAGCAAAGACGCCGCGTGTGGCCTCGAATGTGCACAGCGAGCACTTTGGTATTCAAGCAAAAACGGAAAATGTGCAAACCTGGTCGCGACATTGATCTCCACGATGCAAAGGGGGGATCCATGAAGCTAACATGCAAAGAAAAGACGCAACGAATGGCGGCGAATATGCACAGCGAGCGCTGTGGTATCGAAGCACAAAACGGAAAGTGTGCAAAGGTGGTCGCTACAGTGATCTCCAGGATGCGATGGGCGGATCTATAAAGATAACATGCAAAGAAAAGACGCCGCGAATGGCGGCCAGTATGCACAGCGAGTACTGTGGTATCGAAGCACAAACGGAAAATGTGCAAATGTGGTCGCTGCATTGATCTCCACGAAGCGATGGGGTGATAAATTGGGCTAAGATGCAAATAAAAACACCGAGAATGGCGGCGAATCTGCACAGCGAGCACTCTGGTATCGAAGCACAAACGGAAAGTGTGCAAACGTGGTCACTACATTGATCTCCACGGTGTGACTGGAGGATCCATCAAATTGTATTGCAACGAAAACACGCCGCGAATGGCCGGGAACATGAACAGGGAACACTCTGATATCTATGCACGAGCGCAAAGGGTGCAAAAATGGTCGCTACATTGATCTCCACTGTGCAACGAGGGGATCCATAAAGGTAACATTCAATGAAAAGACGCGCGAATAGTCGAGAATATGAACAGCGAACACTGTGATAGAGAAACACAAACGGAAAGTGCGCAAATGTGGTCGCTACATTGAGCTCCACGATGCGATGGGGATCCATGAAGCTAACATGCAAAGAAAAAACGCCACGAATGGCGGCGATTATGCACAGCGAGCACTGTGATATCGAAGCACAAACGCAAAGGGTGCAAACGTGGCAGCTACAGTGATCTCCACGGTGCGACGAAGGAATCAATAAAGCTAACATGCAAAGAAAAGACGCTGCGAATGGCCGCGAATATGCACATCGAGCACTGTGGTAACGAAGCAAAAAGGGAAAGTGTGCAAATGTGGTTGATACGTTTATCTCCACGATGCGATGGGGGGGGGGGGGGGTCCACAAAGATAACATGCAAAGAAGAGACGCCGCTAATGGCCGGGAATGAGCACAGTGAGCACTGTGGCATCGAAGCACAAATTGAAAGTATGAAAACGTGGTCGCTACGTTTATCTTCATGATGCGATGGGGGGATCCACAAAGCTAACATGCAACGAAAAGACGCCGCGAATGGCAGGGAATATGAACAGCGAGCACTGTGATATCGAAGCACAAACGGAAAGGGTGCAAACGTGGTAGCTACATTGATCTCCATGGTGCGACGAGGGGATCCATAAAGGTAACGTGGAAAGAAAAGACGCGGCAAATGGCCGAGCATATGGACATTGAGCAATGTGATATCGAAACACAAACGGAAAGTGTGCAGACGTGGTCGCTGCGTTTATCTCCACAATGCGATGGGTGGATCCACAAAACTAAGATACAAAGAAAAGACGCCGTGAATGGCCGCGAATATGACCAGCGAGCACTGTGGTATCAAAGCAAAAAATGAAAGGGTGCAAATGTGGTCGCTACATTGATCTCCACGATGCGATGGGGGTATCCATAATGTTAAAATGGAAAGAAAACACGCCGTTATGGGCCGGGATTATGAACAGCGAGCCCTGTGACATCAAAGCACATACGGAAAGGGTGCAAACGTGGTCGCTACATTGATCTCCACGTTGCGGTGGGGGCATCCACAAAGGTAACACGCAAAGAAAAGACGCCGCGAATAGCCGGGAATATGAACAGCGAGTACTGTGATATCGAAGCACAAAAGGAAAGGGTGCGAACGTGGTCGCTACATTGATCTCAACGGTGCGACGAGGGGATCCATAAAGCTAACATGCAAAGAAAAAACGCCGCGAATGGCCGCGAATATTCACAGCGAGCACATCGGCATCGAAGCACAAACAGAAAGTGTGCAAGCGTGGTCGCTACGTTTATCTCCACGATGCGAAAGGGGGATCCACAAAACTAACATGCAAAGAAAAGACGCCGCGAATGGCCGCGAATAGGCACAGTGAGCACTGTGGTATCGAAGCACAAACGCAAAGTGTGCGAATGTGGTCGCTACATTGATCTCCACGATGGGATGGGGGTATCCATAAATTTAGAATTTAAAGAAAAGACGCCGCGAATGGCCGCGATTATGCACAGCTAGCACTGTGGCATCGAAGCACAAACGGAAAGTGTGCAAACGTGGTCGCTACATTGATCTCCATGATGCGAAGGGGGGATCCATGAAGCTAACATGCAAAGAAAAGACGCAACGAATGGCGGGGAATATGCACAGCGAGCACTGTGGTATCGAAGCACAAAACGGAAAGTGTGCAAAGGTGGTCGCTACATTGATGACCACGGTTCGACGGGGGGATCCATAAAGGTAACATACAAAGAAATGACGCCGCGAAGGGACGCGAATATGCACATTGAGCACATCGGCATCGAAGCGCCAACGAAAATGATGCAAATGCGGCCGCTACATTCACCTCAAAGTGCGACTGGTGGATCCATAAAGCTAACATGAACGAAGAGACGCCGCGAATGGCGGCGAATATGCACAGCGAGCACTGTGATATCGAAGCACAAAGGGAAAGGGTGCAAACGTGGTAGCTACATAGATCTCCACGGTTCGACGGGGGGATCCATAAACCAAACATGCAAAGAAAAGAGGCCGCGAATTAACGGGAATGGGAACAGCGAGCACTGTCATATCGAAACACAAAGGGAAAGGGTGCAAACGTGGTAGCTACATTGATCTCCACGGTGCGATGAGGGGATCCGTAAAGCTAACATGCAAAGAAAAGAGGCCGCTAGTGGCCGCGCATATGCACAGTGAGCACTGCGGCATTTAAGGACAAACGGAATGTGTTCAAACGTGGCCGCTACGTTTATCTCCATGATGCGATGTTCGGATCCACAAAACCAGCATGCAAAGAAACGACGCCGCGAATGGCCGCAAATATGCACAATGACCACTGTGGTATCGAAGCACAAACGGAAAGTGTGGAAACGTGGTGGCGACATTGATCTCTGCGATGCATTGGGGGGATCCATTAGGTTAAAATGAAAAAACGCCACGAATGGCCGGTAATGTGAACAGCGAGCACTGTGAAATCGAAGCACAAACGGAAAGGGTGCAAACGTGGTAGCGACATTGACCTCAACGGTGCGACGAGGGTATCCATAATGCTAACATGCAAAGAAAAGACGCCGCGAATGTCCGCGAATGTCCGCGAATATGCACAGCGAGCACTGTGACGTCGAAGCACAAACGGAAAGTGTGCAAATGGGTCGCTACATTGATCTCCACGATGCCATGGGGGGATCCATAAGGCTGACATGCAAAGAAAAGACGCCGCGAATGGCGGCGAATATGCACAACACGCACTGTGATATCGAAGCCCAAACGGAAAGGGTGCAAACGTGGTAGCTACATTGATCTCCACGGTGCTTCGACGGAATCCATAAAGCTAACACGCAAAGAAAAGACGCCGCGAATGGCCGCGAATATGCACAGCGAGCACTGTGATATCGAAGCACAAACGGAAAATATTCAAATATGGTCGCGACATTGATCTCCACGGTGCGATGGGGGGATAAATAAAGCTAACATGGAAAGAAAAGACGCGACGAATGGCGGCGAATATTCACAGTTAGCACTGTGTCATGGAAGCACAAACGGGAAGTGTGCAAACGCGTTCGCTACGTTTATCTCCAGGATGCGATGGGGGGATCCACAAAGCTAACATGCAAAGAAAAGACGCCGGGAATGGCCGCAAATATGCACAGTGAGTACTGTGGTATCGAAGCATAAACAGAAAGTGTGGAAACGTGCTCGCTACATTTATCTCCACGATGCGATGGGGGATCCATAATTTTAAAATGCAAAGAAAGCACGCCAATAATGACCGTGAATATGAACAGCGTGCACTGTATATCGATGCACAAACGCAAAGTGTGCAAACGTGGTCGCTGCATTGATCTCCACGATGCGATGGGGGATCCATAATTTTGAGATGCAAAGAAAACACGCCAATAATGACCGTGAATATGAACAGCGAGCACTGTATATCGATGCACAAACGCAAAGTGTGCAAACGTGGTCGCTGCATTGATCTCCACGATGCGATGGGGGATCCATAATTTTAACATGCAAAGAAAACACGCCAATGATGACCGTGAATATGAACAGCGAGCACTGTGATATCGAAGTACAAACGGAAAGGGTGCAAACGCGGTCGCTACATTGATCTTCACGTGCGACGGGGGGATCAATTAAGTTAAAATGCAAAGAAAAGACGCCGCGAATAGCCGGGAATGTGAACAGCGAGCACAGTGATATCGAAGCACAAACGGAAAGGGTGCAAACATGCCTGCAACATTGATCTCCACGGTGCGACGGGGGGATCCTTTAGGTTATAATTAGGGGTGTGCGAATATTCGAAATTTTGAATACGAATCGAATGTTTTCGTTATTCAAAGCGTATTCGATTCGACGAATGCATATTCGGAAATTCTCGAATATTCGAGGACGGCCGAATCATGGAAGAAACGGCGAATAGTGGGACAGACTGCGGTAAATTGAGCAATTAACGAATTATATGCTTGCTCCGCTTTCTCATAAGAACATGTTTGTTCACTAAGAACTTCGCATGATCCGCTCATTATCTGTATGCTCTGTTTCAGCCTATCTACATCACGTCCGTGATGCATAATCAGTTTCTTTTTACCAAGCTTTATTTCAGGACCCTTTCATAACGATACGTGATGTACTTTCGGGTTCTGTAAGTATACGCAATAAAAATATATATATGTATGTATCACAAAGATGAGTGTATGGAATGTTTCTGAAGATCTAGTGATGAACACGGAGAAGACACATTGGGCATCAGCCCCTCAGAGGGAAGTTACAGACTATGCGAAAAGCCTATTCTGGAAAGGGGGAAGGATCCTTGCGAGTGGTGGCAGTCCATTGGCCGCTTCAAGTAGCCGCGTTTGAGTGCGCTCGCACAGAAGTACTTAGCCATCCCTTCCACCTCAGTTCCTAGTGAAAGCCTTTTCTACCGGTGGAAATGTTGTCACAATGAATAGCGAGCGCTTACTTTCTGAACATGTTGAGCAGTTGTTTTTTCTTCACGATAACCTGTAACAAGCGCATTACGTGACTGAGAGCATTACTGACATTACCTGAGTGCATTACCTATATTGAGTGCCTCTTTAACCTGAAGCAGCCTTGTAAACTGCAATACTATGTTCAAAAGGGTAATAAAACTATTGTTACCTCGTTTTGAACTTTTTAATACTAAACATATTCAATATTCGTTTCCATATTCGAAGACAGTTTTTTGCACTATTCGTGTTCGATTCGTATTCAAAAATTTCAATATTCGCACACCCCTAGTTAAAATGCAAAGAAAAGACGCCGAGAATGGCCGGGAATGTGAACAGCGAGCACAGTCATATCGAAGCACAAACGGAAAGGTGCAAACGTGGTAGCTACAGTGATGTCCACGGTGCGACGACGAGATCCATAACGCCAACATGCAAAGAAAAGATGCTGCGACTGTCCGCGAATATGCACAGCGAGCACATCGGCATCGAAGCGCAAGCGGAAACGGTGCAAATGTGGCCGCCACATTGATCTCCACGATGCGATGGGGGATCCATAAAGTTAAGATCCAAAGAAAACGCGCCGTTAATGGCAGGGAATATGAACAGCGAGCACTGTGATATCGAAGCACAAATGGAAAGTGTGCAAATGTGGTCGCTACATTCAGATCCACGATACGATGGGGGGATCCATAAAGCTAACATGCAAAGAAAAGACGCCGCGAATGCCGGCGAATATTCACAGCGAGCACTGTGGCATCGAAACACAAACGTAAAGTGTGCGAATGTGATCGCTACATTGATCTCCACGCTGTGATGCGGGGATCCATAAAGTTAAAATGCAAAGAAATCACGCCGTTAATGGCCGGGAATATGAACAGCGAGCACTGTCATATCACGGACGGAAAGGGTGCCAACCTGGTCGCCACATTGATCTCTACGGTGTGACGGGGGTGTCCAATAAATTATATTGCGACGAGAACACGCCGGCAATGGCAGGGAATATGAACTGCGAGCACTGTGATATCGAAGCACAAATGGAAAGGGTGCAAACGCGGTCGCTACATTGATCTGCACAAGGCGATGGGGGGATCAATAAAGTTCAATAATGCAATAAAGATCAATAAAGCAGTCCGGCAGCAGTGTACGAAGTGAGTGGGCGACTAAAAGTAGATCTGCAATCCTTTGCAGTTAAGCACGAGGAAATTCAGCAAGTACCCCTTGGTGGAATCTACAGCTAAACCGTTCTTCGTCGACGCATGGCCTGCAGTGCACCGGCAACTGGCGCCTGATCACAGCTAGATTGATCGCCGGAACAGCTACCCCGGAGCCGGCGCAGAAGGCTGGCTGCTGATCCACGGCTGGCTTTATAAGCGCTGGAATTCTGTTCTCCTGTGCAGTCCGGCAGCAGTGTACGAAGCGAGTGGGCGACTAAAAGTACATCTGCAATCCTTTGCAGGTAAGCAAAACATATCCCCGTGCTACTTTCCTTGCTTTCTTACACTGCTGCCGGACAACTGACTAGACTTTTCTTAGAAACTTGTTGCCTGAAGTTTCTTGCCATGAGTAAGGGTGACAAGAAATGTGTTTGGACACTAATATCTGATTTTCAACGGGAAATACGTGCTGAGATAAGGTCGCTGAAAGACAGCTTAAATTTCTGCAGTGATACATGTGATGATGTGATAGAAATAGGAACCGACATTAAGGCACTCAGAGCCGAAATAAAAACACTAGTTTCCCAGAACGAAAAACTAAAGACCGAGAACCAACGGCTTGAAAAGAAAATTGATGAACTTGAGCAATATCAAAGAAGTAACAATCTCGAAATAAAAGGTGCACCCGAGGAGCTTCACTCAACTATCGTGATTAAAAAGATAGGTGAGCTCGTAGGTGAGCCAATCTGTGATAGTGATATTGACATCTGCCACAGGGTATCCACGGCAAAAAAGAATGAACGAAACATTGTTGTCCCGTTCATTTCGCGCACAAAACGTAATGCGCTACTCGCGAAATCAAAGGAGCAGAAGATGGTTTCGACTGACCTAGGACACAAGCGCACACAAAGTGCTATATATGTTAACGAGCACCTGACACGACAGAACAAGCAGCTCCTTGGTGCAGCCATAGCAAAAAATAAATCCGCAACATGGAAATATGTATGGACGAGTGGAGGAAAAATTCTGGCTCGCAAAGAAGAAACGTCAAATGTAATCCGCATAACAAGTACTGCTGACTTAGATCTCATCAAGTGAAAACATGGAGGACAAAATGGAGAAAAATTATTTTTCCTTGTCAATGGAAAAAACAGCACGGATGAGTAGTGATGCTTGTTCTAGATCTGGTTTTACCTTAATACATCAAAGTATAAGAAGTCTTAAGAATAAGAAAGAAGAATTTGATATATTTTTGCGTTCTCTTCATGCTGACCCTGATGCAATACTGTTCACAGAGACATGGCTGTGTAATATTGACATTTCTCCAGAATTCCCCAATAATTCTGCAGTGCGATTGGATCGCGCTGGAAGAGGCGGAGGGTTAGCAATATACATGAAGCAGCAATATTCCTTTCAAGTACTTGATGGTCTTTCTATGAGTACTGGTGACATAGAATGTCTTGCGATAGAAACGAACTCGTTTCTGCTTACTGTAGTATACAGACTCCCAACTGGATACAAGCGCCGTTTTCTAAGCCATTTAGAACAACTTATGCATTGTTTTAATGACATAAAAAAACCATATTTCATCATGGGTGATGTGAACATTAATATGATAAGTGAAGATTTGTATGCGCTTGATCTGATAAACCTTATAGCATCCTATGGATGTGAAAATGCTATTTTAGAGCCTACCCCTGTTACTCACAAAAGCTCCACATCTATCAATGTCTGTATAACAAGCGTAAACAAAAACGATTACAACGCAGCATATTGTGCTCAGGCTTTAGTGATCACCTACCTATATATATTTGTACACAAAACTTATTCATTAAAGAAAAACGTCCAAATCTCCCGCGATATAGAAGTATTAATGACAAAACTCTTCTTAAGTTTAGCGAATTAATTAAACGAGCTGACTGGTCACATGTGTATGTGCAAGAAAATCCAGATAAAGCATATGACACTTTCTTAGAAATCTTCGTTCAATTTTACAACACTGCTTTTCCGCTACAACAGTTCAAAATAAGAAAGGGTAAAAATAGAAAGCCATGGATAAATAGTGACCTTTTAAAAAGAATCAAGGAAAAGAACGCACTTTTTCACAGATTTCTAGCTACCAGAGATATTACAATATTGCGAGAGTTCAAACAATTTCGCAACAGGTTAAACAGGGACACTAGAAAAGCAAAAATAGCCTATTATGAAGTAATGTTCTCGCGCATAAAGTCAGATCCTGCAAAAGTATGGAAGCAAGTTAATTCTTTAACTGGAAGAACAGTCTCATGCAATACACCCAAAGAAATAAAAGTTAATGATATTATTTTAGAAGGCAGGGAGCTTGCGAATGCAATTAATCATTACTTCGTGACTGTGGCTGTTAGTGATGAGGATACAATGCAATATGAAATTGAACAAGGTAACCAGGTGAATTCTCTCGTGTTGAACGAGGTATCACCAGAAGAAGTACGCAGATACATAGCAGAACTAAGGACCAACATTTCAAGTGGTTACAATGACGTAAGAGTGGCTCCAGTTAAGGCTGTTGCATCTATACTTAGCCCGGTATTAGCATATCTTATAAATTTTTCGTTTGTGGAGGGCTCTTTCCCAACAAAACATAAAGTGGCGAAAGTTACTCCTATCCATAAAGGCGGCATTACTTCTGAATTAACAAATTATCGACCGATATCAGTGCTACCAGTCTTCTCGAAAATATATGAAAAATGCATAAACAACCGTCTTACGAAATATATCGACAAACACAACTTATTATCGCCATATCAACATGGTTGTCGAAAAAACAAAACGACGGAAGAGGCTCTAATAAGCGTAAAAAAACACATATTAGAAAATATTGAAAATAAGATGTTCACTTTGGGTGCCTTCCTTGATCTGCGTAAAGCTTTCGATTCAGTTGACCATCATATCCTATTGCTGAAATTAAGCCGCTATGGAATTCGTGGTGTTGTCGTGGACTTATTTAAAAGCTATTTATCATCAAGATATCAATTTGTTGGCATAGACAATGTAGAGTCCCAGTACTTAAGCGTAATAAAAGGAGTTCCACAGGGATCTATATTAGGTGCCGTGCTTTTCCTTCTATATATCAATGATATTACAGATGTTCAATATACACCGGAAATTACAATGTTTGCTGACGACACTAGCCTCTTCTTTACAGGATCTACTATTCATGAAGTAGAAGCTTCAGCAAATCTGTACCTCACTAAACTATCAGGTTGGCTAACAAAAAATAAACTAAAACTAAACACACAAAAAACTATATTTGTTATGTTCAGGCCTATTAACAAGCACATCCGCGGTAATATAATAATTTATTATAATGACCAACGCATCAAACAAGTAAACACACAGAAATTCCTAGGAGTCTGGTTCCATGAACACCTGTCATGGACACCACACGTGCAACATCTCTTAACTTATCTGGCTCGCTCTGTAGGATGTCTCAGTAAAATCGCTTCCCTTCTCCCTTCGTGGTTAACTAAATCACTCTACTATACGTTATCTTACTCGAAACTACTATACGGAATGCTGGTGTGGGGAACAACAACTAAAACAAGTTATGATAGGTTAATAATCCTGCAGAAGCGCGTGCTTCGTATTCTGGATAAACATAAAGGTCATGCCCAGGACCTAGCCACTGAACAACCTTTCCTCAAACATGAAATCCTATCCGCAAAAAAAGTATATAATCTAAAGTTGATGCAACAGATACACAAAACACAAATTACAGGATGCCTTCCCAA